>NC_086334.1:76496413-76861407 GCF_032445375.1 Bacillus rossius redtenbacheri | reverse complement strand
GCTACTAAATACTTGTAAGATGAGTAAACAATAGGGATGACTACATAAACAGAACCATAAAAATTTAACTATGCATTTAATGAAATGAAATCAATGTATAGTATTACGTAAAATTTCTTATTTCCAAAGCAGACTGGTAAAAAACTAATAGTAATAATAAAATACTTTTACAAATGAAATAAGTCCTGGTGGCAGGGTGTTATTGAGATGTTCTACCCTTGATGTCCTTCATAGAATAATAGTTTTTTCTTAACTCAAAAGTCAAAGAAAATTTGTCTATAATCTCACTTTTGGAAATGGATTTAAAGAAGTAATTTTCGGAATAGGAGACGAGAATGTCGGAAAGATGCTGCTTCTTGGCCTGTTTTTAACAATCCTTACTCTGCTGAGCAACTAGTTCCTGGCAATGATAGAACATGTTACAAACACTGATAAGGCCTAATAAACCCTTTCTTGACCCACTGATCTAGAAACTTTCATTTGGCCATTTTGGGGTCTTTAACTGGACCATCATATTTGTCGTCAAAAGAATCTTGGATGCAGACTTCATCATTATTTTAATAGGACTCTCATCACTAAAGCTCAGCACTTCTGCCAAATCAATACTTGGATAGCTTACATTGTACAACTGAAAAAAACACATTACTTCTTCACAAAGTTCTTCACTATCAATTCCGTAGATAGCACACAAGCCACATACAAGAATTGGGTTTAAGAGTACAAACCATATGTTCAGAAACAAGGAGTAAAATCCCCAGGATTCAAATAACTTTCAGGAAACAAATCATGCAGCTGAAGAATTAGATAATCAAGTAACCGAAAGAACACTTCTACTCTGATATTTGCCTTTGGGTCCGGTTCGATTAGTGCCTCGTCAATAGAAAGTTTGTCCATGAACCTTTTTACTTTTGCAAATTCTTTGGCTGGACGTTTGGTGTAGAATTTGTTCAACTGTGAACCGACTGAAGCAATCTGCTATTTTATTTCATGCTTCATCGTTCCTCATGAATTTCAGTTTTGATATGGTCTCAGAAACAACAGTTAGAACAATTCCATAGTCAAGTTTTTTTTTAATGTAAATAAAAAATCACTGGTGACAAGACTTGAAAAGTTCTGAAGCCATTGGCATAGTTCAGTGTCATAATTGGATATTGCTTTTAGGAGTCCCTTAGCTGATGTCCTCGAATCTGTTTGATTTTTTTCTTCGGATATCCTGTAATGATTCTATCAGCACATCAGAGCAAGTAATAACTGTGCTGAGAGCATGATGTTTCCCCGTTCATAAAGTCATGTTGACTCTCTTCAGTTTCTTTCCTCTAGCTTGATGTGTCTATCTCCCCTGTAGTCTGTACATCTCCTATAGCCTGTAGTGCCTCATATGTAATTCTATTTGTTGGTGAAGAAAATGTCAAACAGTGTAAGCAAAAGACAGAATCACTATGTTTACTGTAAACAAGCCATTTCTGTTCTTTTGTGGTTCCATTTGGTAGAAGTATTTTTTTTTTAACTTTTGGATTGAATTTCCTCCACACGAAGTTGGAAAATCAAGAAGGTTTAGATTTTGGGATTTTCATTTAAACCCTTCATTAATAATTTCGGGTGAAAAAATTTTGTTTGCATGGTAAGCTGAATATGCTGAAGTTTTTGCATAAAGGGAAGGTTCAGTCACTGTGTCCTCTTCAGGACAGAAAAACGTAGTCGGACGACCAAGTCGTGGTCAACTTCGTATCTGTTCTCCTTGGCACGGCCTGGCCACTGAACGAAGCTTACGGCTGCTTGCGAACCAAACTGCACTAGTACTAAACACAACCCCTTTTATAATTGTTACCAGGGGGTTTCCTGTATAATTTAATATTTATATTATTATCATTATTTCTCATTTATCCTGGGTACAAAATAAATTCAATTATTACAATGCCCAACCTTAAATTTTAATAGATGTAAATAAAATTCTTGAAAATAAATGCATACAAATGGAACATCTTGATTTAAATACTCCCTTGATATTTAATACACGCAATTTATCTATACGTCATCTATCTTATGGGAGAAATGTGATTGTTCGGGCCGCATTCTCACTACAGAAATTTTAAATGACAAATACACAGGGTGTCTACCCATGTTGGGTCACGGAATTCCTGTACAATTCCCGTACATTCCCATACACTAATAAAAAAGTTCATGTACATTTACAGCTTACACTATCACTAATTAGAATAATAGAAATGTTAAAAAAAATGTTCACAAAAAATATTTTTACCAAAAACTTGTATTTCAAGAAAATTTGTCACAGAAAAGTTAGGCCTACCTTTATGTTGATAAAATTTAGCTCATTCTAGGTTACTTTGCACTGCAGCCAAACTTTGCTACATGGCAACTGTCAAATTTTTAACTTTTATCTGTACCAGTTTTGTTTTTATTATTTTTGTTTCCCATGTCTGTATTTTTGGTATATTTAAGTTATTCTGTTTGTGTATTAACTTATATTTGTTGACGTGTCCTATACCATTTGTACAAATGTCTGAATGGTCAAATGGATGAAAATAAACTACAAGCATCCAAAAAAATCGTGGCAGCAGCGCTGTTTTAGAAAGATGCATGTGACTCGCATGACCTTGCGCGTGATATGCCACTTGCCAAATGCCAATTTTGCCAACCAAGTTCCTGTCCCACAGAGTACAATACACCCGCCCCTCGAAGTAACATGGTAATCCATCAAAAGAAAAATGGAGCACTAATCAAAACAGCGCTAATCAAATACTTTTTAACATAAAAGAGTGCATGTTAAACAAATCAATTGGTATTGCAGCCTTTGAAATATGTATGTTTACTGTACCATACTCCACATTAATCCCGTTTAAAAATTGGTTGTCTGTAAAGTCGGTTTATGGACGATAGTTTAACGTGACGACATAACAAAACATTGATGAAATGATTGCATACTTTTATGAATAAAATTGAATAATTTTTATTTTAATAATAAAGAAATGATAACTTTTCACTTCACTTTATAAACAGTCGAGTGGAAGAGAGATAGATGTGGCGCAAGCGTACAATGAGCGTAACGGGACACAGCATCACGGAACAATGTACGCAACGGGACACTTTTTCGTGCGTGCAGCTGGCGTTCGATTTATTAGACGTTGTCACGTCAAAAAGTTTTTTTTTTTCTGGAAACGTAATGCGCTGTCAACTTCAACTAGCGCAACCTAGCTTAAACATGGCTGTATAAACATGCTCCACGGATATATTAACGTAATTTTATTGCTTGTAAAACTTTTAACTAGACATAAGAAAACAGGCATCAAAAAATTTAATAACTATTACGGAAAAGAAAAAACTAAGGTTTTTTTCTAATTCGTTGTTTTATTAAAATTATACAAGTGCCGAGATTTATTATGTTGCATTGTGTTTGATACAAGAGTGCCGTTGCCTTTATGCACGCGTGTAAATTAAAAATTTTTGTGGACGAAAAAGAGCGCTACTTCAAAAAGAGCCCTAATTATTTGGCGCTAATCGAGCAGCGTTACTTCGAGGGGTGGATGTATACTCACACAGAGCAAGACTGGCTTGCAGCTGTCGCCGGCCGGCGCAATTAACTTTGTCATACGTGCTTAATTTTTATACACACGTGATAATGGTCGCTTGTATACAAAAATAATACGACACGGCATATAATATGATTTTTGATTCGTGACCACTGAAATCAGCATAAAATTCTTGCATTATACGCCGGCAAATACGATATATTTTGCAAGTATGTTGTCTACTTTCTTCCGATGTTCACGAAAACAATTTTTTAATAAAAAAGATTTATCATAATAACTTCTGCACACACACAAAGAAGCATTATTATTATTACTTACCATCCGGACAAACACTATACAACACGCAAAAATAAACTGGATGAAAATTTAAGCATGAGCAGGAACAACCATTAACGAACGACCACAGTATAAAAAAAAACTGGGCGAGTCCACGCGCCTTACGCAAGTGGTTATTACGATTAGGTGGCAACTTGTGTTGGTTGATCCCATCGTCTGCATTCAGCACTCTGCAGTAAAGCACCAGTATATTGTAGAGAAGCAATAATCACACGATTCACGATTGTGTTGCAGTAAAATCTTGGTTTTTTAATATTAATATATAAATGTTGTTGACGGGCGGGGAGAAGTCAAAAGTTCCCGGACATTGGGATAAATTCCCGCACAATCCCAGTATTTTTCCCGGGCAGTATAATTCCTGTACAATTCCCGTTTTTCCCGGCCGGTAGACACTCTGAGTACAGCAAAATTACAAGTCATTGTAACTAAATTAAAAATTATAAACAATCAATGATATTTAAAAAATTGGATGGCTTTATGAATAATACTAAAATTACAAACAAAATAACTATTTCAAACAATTTTAAGACTGGGTATGTCAACTACCAGAACCGTTAGATTGCAAGCAGCCACACATTTCACTAGCAGACAGAGAAAGAAGGAAAGATGCCAGACCTATCTAAAAGGTATCTCATTTATTGAATCATAAATGATAATGAGTATGAGAATTGGACGCTAATCTAGCAGATGGCAGGAAAGCACCAGAGAAGCACAACCTTGAGTGTGAGTGTATAGGCCAGTAAAATTAGACTAAAAAAAGACAATGCTGACGAATAATTGGAGGAAAGCTGGAAACTGTTTTAATGTATTCAGCATACCTCTAGTATGATCACATTAGGTTTGCCCCAATTTCCGAGTGAAGCTTCATCCGCCATTTTGAAAAAACTGAATATTTTTGTTTGTTTTTGAGGTTTTTCTCAAATTTCTCCAAAACGAAGCGACCAATCAAAATAAAAAGTATGTAAAGATGTTAAATTTAGATAGTTGAATTTCACTTCAAATGAATACCATATATACGAAAAGGGGTATTGCGTTTTCTTTAGAAGACAATTTGAAAATTACTCATTTATTTAGATTTGTGGGAAATTCCAAATCTATCGGTTTTGCACGTTCAACATCACTGAAGTGGCTCATAATTAAACCAAAAAAATGGGGTACATCATTTATAGGATATTTATTTCAATATTTAGCAAAACCTAATTATTTTAATAACTTTTTACATTAACAGGTGTATGAGATTTTACATGTTGAGGTGTGAATGATTTTGGTTTTTTCCCACTTATAGATAATAATAATTCAGTAGAATGCTTGCATTTATTCATTGTAAATATGTAGGTTAAAATCAAGTATATGAAACATTTAATTTTATTAGATATTCATTAAGTTATGAATATGGAAACCATTTACATGTACAAGTAAGAGGTATTACAGACAGTACTCTGGCAAAGTTAATCTCTTCAATGCCGGCTGCTATTGAGATTTTTGACCAAATTGAAACATTCTGTGGAGTGTCATTTGCGACAACTGAGCAGCATGTTGATGCCAGGGCATCACGTATATTAAGAGACGACATTGATGCTACAGAAATTGCTGGACTGGTTTACCTCTCATGATCCATTCCCAGTTAAGGAAGAAGTAATGTCCATAAGTACTGGACTGACAGGAGAAGAGAAGATTAACTGCCACCTAGCTTATGAAGCCGGAAATTCCAACATTTCGAGGATGATTGGCAATAATTTTGGTATTGACAAGTTGACAAGTTTCAGCGAAAACAAAGAGTGATGCCCCTACGATGTGTTAATTCTGCTGTGAAAATTCACAAGGAAGAAGTTACAGTCAACCCTGATACGATTTTCCGCAGAATTTCATTTCATAAAAAATCAAATGAACAACTGAAAAAATACTTTCAAATTGAGCTGGCTCCGTATTAGTTGTCCTTATTTGACGAAGTTGGTATGCGTAAAACACGCAAATCAGCATTCTACGACTTGTTTACTCCTGAAAAGGATTCAATTGATATGAGTAACTCTGCTTACGTCATAGATGGAGGCTACCTCTTACACCGTGTGTTGTGGCAGGCCCGAGAACCCTTTTCGTCAATATTAAATAGTATGTTAAACATTACTTTGGACAAGGTGCAACCATTGTTTTCGATGGATATCCAGATGAAACAAGTGCGAAGGGTATAAAATCTGCGGAACGACTTCGAAGGGGCAATAAGCTGGCAGCAGCAAATGTTATGTTTGATGAGACAATGTCGGTGACACTGCCACAAGAATTATTTCTATCAAATGAACATAACAAGAACCGTCTTATCTCCATGTTGACTGAGAATTTTAAAGCAGAGCAGTTTGTTGTAAAGCAGGCGAAGGAGGATGCTGACACTCTAATTGTGACCAGTGCAATTGTCATCGCCCAGCATGCTGATTGTGTGGTTATTGTGAGGGAAGACACTGACCTGTTGGTGATTTTGACTGCATTAGCTGCAGACTCCCCCAACATATATTTATTGAAGCCAGGAAAGGGTCAACATAGCAATGCATTTTACAGTCCAAGCAATTTCAATTCATCCGAACATGCTAAGGATAATATCCTATTCCTTCATGCATTCAGTGGTTGCGACAATACATCAGCTTTTTTCAGAAAAGGAAAACTGAAATTTGTTAAGGTGCTGGAGAAAGAGTCAGTTGCAAGAAGCTGTAAGGGTATTTAACAAAGCCAAATCTACTGCACATGAGGTTGATGTGGCAGGACTGAAATTCATTGCGGCAATATACTCTGGATGTAGTGATATACCACTAGATGAAATTCGCTACGAGATGTTTCAGAAATCGCTACAAAGAAATGAATTTAACCCCGCTTCTTTGCCTCCAACTCCAGCAGCTGCTCGCCAGCATTCCTTGAGAACATATTTGCAAGTGCAACTGTGGAGCAACAACCACACCGATCCACTGCTATGGGGCTGGAAGACATCCAAACATGGTCTAGTCCCTGTTACAACAAATAGAGATGCAGCACCCAAAGAGCTCCTCAAAACTGTGTCTTGCAGGTGTGCCAAAGGCTGTGATGGAGTCTGCTCTTGCCGAAAAAGTAATTTGAAATGTACAACGATCTGCAAGAATTGCAAAGGCCTATCGTGCGCCAATTCTCCAGTAGACGACATTGTTCGACCAAACTTCGTCTGCAACGAAGAGCATATAGACCTCCAAGAAGACAAGTGTTTATAAGAATATGAGAATGAGATCTTAGAGCAGCCACCTGAATTACCTTGTTCTAAAAGAAAGAAATCATAAGTGTGTGTATTATGTACTTAAAAAGTGATTTATTAGCTCACATGTTATGTACTGTTTTGTTTGTAAAAATTGTTTGTTATAACTGTACAATATAAATGATAATGAAATGTCTCTTGATTATCATAGATGCACTGCTGAATGATTTGATTTAAGATGAGAAGGGAGATTGGTAAATCTACAGAGTTAGAGGCACCATGCATTACGAATACCTGTCTGATGTGATATTATTTTGAAAATATGTAAACATATCATTTGTGTTTTGTTTAAATCACATGTGTGGTTATGTAAGTAATAATATGTCATATATTCTCAGTGTCGAGTTAACTGGCCAGTCTTTAAATCATTATCATATGTGTTTAATGTATTCTCTGTGTTATAAATATTTAATTTTGAATCATTATTTAAAGAGAAACTGTTTAATTCTCCACGAATGCACAGTGCTAATTTATATTAACAAGTTTCTGATAATGTTGGCATGAGACTGATAAAGCCATAGTACATTATATTGAATATATTTTAAAGAACCAGCTTCCAGTTTTTTGTTTTATTATAATGTTATATTTGATAATCACTATGTTGTATTTATTTATAAAGTTACTGGTAAAACATTTTAATGCTGTTATTAATCCCTGTGTTTCTATATTTTCGGTAGTATGTATGTTACGAGTATCCAATAAATCCATCATGTATGATAATTTTTAAGTGCTAAAACTTTCAATAGATCGTATGTATCGTGTGTAAACGAATAAGTATGTATATTATTCCTTAAATTTTAGTAACGATAAAACTTTTTCGATTGTCAAAATTATTTCGGATTAGGAAACATTTATTTTATTTTTTACCTTTGTCGGCACCAGGCCTTCCATTGATTTTGATTACCTTATATTCAGTGATTAATGTATATTTATTAAGACACAAAACCATTTCTTATTCTCAATACAACAGATGAAGTAAAAGAAAAGTTTATATCACTTAAGTGGTTTAGCATGTGTGATCATTTTTAAAGTGTTTTTAATCCTATGTTGTATAAAGTTTGCGTTTCCTACTAAATAAAATTAGATGGTAAATGTAATATTGACCAAATAAATATCAGCTTATCAAAAATAATCTACTCGAAAAGAAAGATTTCTCAAAACATAACCTTTTTGCGATGGTGGCTCAAATTATTAATTTATATACACAAATGTATGTGTACTAAATAAAACCCAGTGTTCGTAAAAAGCATAATAAAATGTTCTTTAACTTTTATTTCATTACTTTTTAGGTTAGGATGGGCTATTTTGGATATATTGCTAGTAATAAAACTAAAAAATTAAATATTTAGAAAATACTTTTTAAAAGGTGGTTTTCAAAAAGTGTTAATTAAGTTACAAAATAACCCATTTCAATGTATTTTGTACTCTTTCGAATCGTAATTTAATAAGCTACATTTATCTTCGGAACAATTATTTGATTGGAAAATTCTTTTTCGGATAATTTGAGAAAAATCAGAAAAAAGTAAAAAATGTACAGTTTTTTCAACATGGCGGCCAACGCTCCACTCGTAAATCGGGGCAAACTTAGGATACTCTTACTACGAATGAACTTCGTCGATTAAAACAGATTCCAGCTTTCCTCTAATTATTCGTCACCAAAACCTTTATTTTACTGGCCTAGTATTACAACGCTGCAGAAATGGCGATATATAGTAACCTACGCCATCTTACTGGATGTTCGGCATAAGAGTTTGAAGAGAATAAAACCATCCACTTTTTCTTAGCATTGATTACATAGAAAATGCTGGCGACCAAGCAGTACTGTTAGGAGCGCGGGAGAAAAGGCCGCAACGCTCGGCTTCCTCGCTGTCATCTACCCCCGAGTGGCTCTCGGAGCCGCCCGACAGAGTGGTCCGGACACTTCGAGAGCCGGGTCGATGCGACGTGTCACAACCACTCAGCAAGTCAGGAAGACGACCAATGGGTATACAAGCAGCGACGCCGGCGAGCGCCACAGACACAGAGCGTCGAGACCGTGCTAGTGTGTGTATGGTCAGGCGCGAGGAGTGTGACCTGTGGACTGGACAGATACTTAGTGATTTGTGAACACATTAAGTGTGGTGATTTAATTAGTAATGCAAATATTAGCAGCAAATAAAACTGTATAAATCTGAGCTATCCTCACGAACCTGATCTTCTCCATCCTTAACGATACATTTGAATGAAATAAAAATTTGACATACACACGTAAAAGTTCTAATGAGCCAAATTCGGCTGCATATTATTTCCCAATTTAAAAACTTATTTCGAGTGAGACTTTTATCTTTGATGAAAAAGACTAAACAGTACAATTACACAATTATAACTTCAAATTTAAAAAAAAAATCCTTTTCACAGCTTACAGATGTAGGTAGATTTTAAAGTACCTATTTCTTCTGGAAATGTTTTCATAACTTCTATAAACTACTGGAACATTTTAAGGAATTAATGTACATAACATCTTATATGTTGCAACCAATATTTCAATATGATTGATGAAACATTTTCTTGTATTCCATGCAGCAGGTTGAATGTTTTTAATTCACTGCATCCAGCACTGAATAGCTTAGAATGAATTTCATATTATTAAAAATAATGTGGTTAGGAATTATTTTTTTTTGACATTCAAACACTATTTTTCATCCCTTGCACTAATATGTGGTTGTATAAAAATTTGCTTTGACAAAGATTGAAGAAAATATTAAGATAGTTTAAAATAAATATGAACAAATTTGATAGTAAGAAATTTATATGTAAGCCCCATTTTTTTTTACAGTAATAATTAGTTTCATCAAAAATTGTTTGAGCCAAAGATTTTACATAATGTTTAGTATTTTTACAATAAATTATAATGGATTTGATAGTATACAAACTAAAAAAAAGGGATGTTTTTTTTTTGTCTTTCAACACTTGTTATTTTCACTACTTGCAGTAATGGTTGGTTACATTAAACTTTACTTTAGACACAAGTTCTAGACAAAACAAAAATTAGAATGAATTTGATAGTGTACTTGGTACGGAAGTTTTATTTACTTTTTATTCTAACCCCCGGTATTTTCAACCCCATGCAGTAATGGGTCGTCTATCAAAAATTGTTTCCGACCATGTTTAAGATAATTTTGAGAGAATTTACAATTAATTGTTATAGATTTTATAGGTTACCTATTAGGGGGTTAATTAAATTTTTTCCCTTTAACTTCAGTTTTTTTACATCCTTTGTTGCTTGTATCAAAAACTGTTTCAGAGAAAAGTTAAAAATGATATTTATAATGTTTGCAAACCATTTAAATGGACCTGATAGAGTACTTACTAAGGGAGTTAAGAATTTTTTCATCTTTTATCCCCTGTTTATTATAATCCCTTGCAGTAATGGCTGGTAATATAAAGAATTATTTTACACAAATATTGTAGATGATATTTTCAGGCTATACAATAAATAAGAACAGAGTTGATAGTGTATATAGTATCTAAATTAGAAATAGTTTTTTTTTTAAATCCTACATCTTTTTTCAACCCCTTGTGCAACTGTTCGTCTTATCAAAAAATGTTTCGACAAAAAGTTTTGGATAAAAATTATTATTTACAAACAATTTGAACGAATTTGATGGTGTGCTTACTAAGGGAGGTATAATTTTATTTTTTTTTTGTATTTCAACCCCTATTTATTCCACCCTTTGTGCAATAGTTGTAGCAAAAATTTTTTTAGGCAAAATATTGAGATAATATTATTTATAAGTTTCACAAACAACTTTGACGGATTTAATAGTGTGCCTACTAAGGGAGTTATCAATTTTTTGTCCTTCAAATCTGGTTATTTCCACCCCTTGCTGTAATGGTTGGTTGAATAAACATATTTCATACGAAAGTTGTAGATACTATTTTAAGGTTTTAAAATATGTAAGAATGGATTTAATAGCATACATGGTATGGAAATTATGATTTTTTCAAATTCTAACTCTGTTTTATTCAACCCTTTGCAACAATGGTTCGTCTTAAAAAAATGTTTAATACAAAAGTTTTAGATAAAACTTATAAGTTTTAAAAACAATTTGAATGGATTTGATGTTGTGCCTACTAATAAAGTTATGAATTAATTTTTCCTCCAACCCCTGTTTTTTCCACACCTTTATTCAAACAAACATTTTTGGTATTACTCCTAAGAAATATAATATGTTCAAACAGATGTGATTTGTCATAATATGGGAGTAATAGCAATTATTCTATTTAAAAAAAAACCTTTCCCATTTCTATTTCTTTGTATGGATTATGCCCATTAATGAACTTGACCAAGATTTTCCATAACCATAGTTTATGTACTGATTTGGAAGTGATTAGAACAACAATACGGCAGTTATCGTGTCCATAAAATGTGATATCCCTTTCAGTGGAAAACACCCATTCTAAGTAGAATCCTTCTCCTGGGGGGAAATACCCTTTCTGAGGCTAAGCCCCAGTCAGATGTGCAGATTTACTGGACTTTAGTTCTTTGATGGTATAACTTTTCTGGTTCAACATGAGTGGCTGAAAGCACTTTCATTTCATTTGAACATGCTGAGAAACAAAACAACTAATGTAATAAAAAAAAAACAGGTTAAAAAAAACAGGTTGTTAGGTTTTTTTGCAACCATGATTCAAACACTAAAAATGCTAAACACATCATAATTAAATAACTTAAAATAAAATTAGTCACATAAAAAACTTTACATATTGAACAATGTTTTCCAACAAACAAATAATTCAGACAACAACTGTCAGCACCCTCAGTCTCAGGCCAAATAAACGTTTCAAAAACGAAATAAATTTATTTACAGACAAAAATTTAAACAAAAATTTACTTATAAATAAAATGAGTAATTATAATGTAATGCAAGCCTTGTATACTACCAGGCGTACAGCAACCATTTATATTCTTTCTTGGAAAGTACTTGTTATTAGTTTAAGTTAAATTATTAGGCCAGTCAACAAGAGGAAAAGTAAGCACTTTTTATCAGCAGACCTGAAAACTTCATATAAGGGTAATTCAATGATGCTGAATCGAATGGTGCTAATTTTTTTTGCAATCGGATGTGAAGTTTTTGGAGAAAAGGGTTAAAAATTGGTTTGAATCAGTTTTTCTCAGAATCTAGGCATTTAATCAAAAATGTTTCAAACAAAAGTTGTGGAGAATTAAAAAATACATAAAGAAGGCTCTCGGGTCAATCTTTGTATTTGCAAACATGAGCCAGAAATATTGAAGAGAAAGTAGTAAAGCATAATTGTAAAAGTGGGGCTAGTGTGCGTGCGAACGCACAAACACTAAACACAAACGAAGGGTCTTCGGCTATTCGCGGGCCTCTCCGTCTTGACTGGGGAGTGCGAGTGAGACAAGAAACAATTTGTTCTCTCTATTTTCTCAAGTGTTAGCAAGTATTTTTTGTCTTTAGTCATTGAGTGTCGAACATTCTATATATCTATATAAATCAGCATATAAGGGCGCCGTTTTTAAATTATGGCACGCCGTTTTCTTATTTATTGTCAAAAATAGTGAACCATAATGTAAGGGTTTATTACGGTGGTGTGCCATTACTATACAGTATCTATTTAAATTTACTATTACATAATTATTATTTATTTATATGATATATACATATATTGAGTTTTATTGCGGTCTGTCAAATATGTAAATAGTAAAGGTGATTGGTATATATTACTGTTTTGGAATGCCCAATACACAAATCATGTACCTAATATAAGGAACCAAACACATGTTTTAAATTATATTTTGTAGGTATAATAGCAGGAAGTTATGTGGGGTCCAGCTTTTATCAAAAGTCCAGATCTAATCGAATATTATTGTTTATGATAATTATTAAAAAAACAATTTGAACTAGAAATGTTCTCGTATATCAATGTTGCCTCGACTTCAGTTCGGTAGATTCAGATACTCGTAAAGTCTACAAGACTACTGGTTTTAACACAAGTTATGGTAAGGAAAAAAAATATTGAATATTGATGATTCTTTCCATAGCATCAATTTCTGTGGCCATCCAATATATTCAGTCAAACCGATATTCGGAAATCGTGAAGATAATCAGCTCACCTCAGTTCTAGTTTTATACACCTCAATTTACTCATAATAAGCATTATATTCTTCACAAATATCATTGCAATCATTTAATTCCATCTTGATGTCTTAATTCAGTATTACATATTCTGATTGACATGATTCCAAAAACTTTTACAACAATTCAAATCATACTAGTCAAGCAAATTTTTCTATGGCCTGAGGTCATAGTTACCATCCAGCTTAAAAAAAGGAGAAACACTTATAACTAAATATATACTAAATACAATGGTAATATTAAAACAGTTAACATGTGCATTGAGAAAAGAATATGAAATTGCATAGACAACTATGTGAATTAAAGTTAAAATAATAGTCTTTGCAGGCTGTTTGTATTACTGCTGCTATGAAATGGTCCCAAAGCTTTATAACTATGTATCACAATGTCATTGAATTAACTTATTTCAGTCTTTAACACATGTTTAAATAGTTTTATACATATAAAATTATTTGTATATTATTTTTGTTTATTCTGAGAGGTCATTACCCGCTCAATAAATAAAAAAAAAACAATGTTTCATTTTAACAGAAACTAATAGTTTCCGAAACAATTTTTCTTCAGTCAAGAGTAAAAATAATGAATTAATTTTGTGTCTGGACATAAAATTTTTGCCTCACAAAAATTTATTTGTATGTATATCAAATTGAATATATGAAATTTAAAATTTAAAAAATATTCCTATTAAATTATGTATTTTATAAAATTTTAAATTACAGATTTTTTGCCTCATAAATATTTATTTGTATACTGTATATTGAATACATGTATTATTATGCAACTGTGGAAACAGTCGACTTATCACTAAATAACTGTTAGTAGCTCAAATAACCCTATTATTGCAACCAAAGTAGTATGTTATTTTGAATAAAAAGTAAAATTTAGCTAGTGTACTGATTATAAATTTTTAAAGTGTTCATTTTTATGATAATCATGAGACAACATTTTCATGTACATTTTTCAAGTTGTTTGATAAATATACCAAACAAAATATTGCGAAGGAAAAACTGAACTATGTAATATATAAAATAACTCGTTTACAGAAGCTATAGACAAATAAACTCACTAGAATTTAACTTTCATAACCCTACATGGTAATTTGTATAGATATATATATTACATGTACACAAATCAGCAAGAAATAATTACAAAATACTTATGTGGATGTGGCAATGCAGGTTCAATGAAATGTTTCTCGCATACGAAATGACTGCTTTTTAATATAAAGTCCTTCCTCGGAATTGCTGCCTGCCACAACAATCAGCGTTGTTCATGTTTGGGTGCACTGAACACATGACACTTGTCAAATGAACTGTCGTAATTTGTTTTAAAAACCTGGAGCAACGCAGCGATTTGGCATTGTACAGCACAATTAATTAATTGAACTTGGTTAAAAAAATTAGAAGGTTCACATTACTTCAAAAACTGCCTCCAATAACCTCTCCACCATCCCGCCCCAAACAGAAAAATCAACATTACTCAAAACTTGCACACTTCAATGTTCAGTTTTATGCGCATACATAACTTTTTTAATATAAATAATAAACGTCAAAAATATAAAACAACTACCCTTCTTGACAAACGAGTACTTCTGATTTATATAAAATAATTCCTATAGTCAACACGCTAAAACCGGAGCACTGTCTTGTGGCGCCAGCGGCCGTGTCATGAACTAAATCAGTCAAGTTGATGCGTGGCAAGACAGACCAGTGTCCAGACCTGTAGTTCTAAGGCAGTGTCCACGGGGACAGCAAACACGCACAACACCACAAAAAAGCCAAACAAAAAAAAAATGTGACACTAAACAGTGTCACAACACTTTGAACTTTTTTTTCAACAAACAATTACTTTCAAATACAATTAGAGGGGGGGGGGGGGGGGGGGGGGAGGGGAATTGCATGTTCTTTTATGGAAATTCAAACTAAAATGTAAGTTATGAAGAAACAGGCACTAATTGTCAGAGCATTTCAGGTTTAGTTCTAAAAATGAATCGGTTGAAATACTTAGGAAAGTAATCTGAGTCCTTAGAGAAAAATTTTTTCTTGCCGAATGAAAAACAATTTTAGATTGGGAAGTTATGAAAAATCTCAGAAAAGAAAACTTAAATCTTAAAAACAAACGAAAAATGCTTCTTCAGTACAGATCCACATGCACAATATTATTTTGGATGATAAAATAAAAAAAAATAAAAAAACTGTTTGACATAATACTTGCTTTGAAAAGGACTGTAAATTGGACCAATGACTAATTTGATAGTAATGTTTATCACAGTTAACTTAAGAAAATGCTGGGCTTATTAAATAGCTAAAATATTAAGATATCTGCTTCCAGTTACAGACTGTCAAGTCATTTGAAAAGCACATCAAAGCAATTATAATGAGGGAGTGGTTAAAACATGCTTCAGAAAACAATAATACATTTTTCAATGTGTATACGTCACACTGGAATACCTTGGACTGCACCGTAGTGCAAGTAGTTTTGTAAAGAGATTGTTACACAACAACAAAAATCGTAATGTACAATTTCATTGTATATCTTAGTCAGCAAAGCATAAATAAAAATTATATATTTATTGTTGATGAGACATGTAAAACGAGTGGAGCTAAGGGAAAGCAGGCGTGTAGTGGGGTGCGACTGGGCTGCAGATGACGTCACAGCGGGACCTAATGGGATCGAGGCGACGTCTCTCTACTAACCTCACCCACTCAAGACAGGCCGCTCTGGACAATCATCCCAATTTTAATTAAATTTTCTTGTTGAAGTGAAAACTTCTTAAGCCGCATTGAGATTTTTGGTAGGGGCAAAACTTATGGGTTCGCGTCACCAACATGCTAGTGACGTGTTGCGCCAGACTGGCGAATCGCAGCGTCCTGTATACATGTATATGCATATATACACTAATACATTGTATATACTCGACTGTATCATGTGCGTGTTGGACTCTTTTTTGGATGGGTAAAATATAGTGAGTTCGCATCACCGACATGCTGTAGTAGCAGTAAGTGAAGTTAGTTTGACCACATGAATACATGACCTAGGTCTATCATCACTGGTAAGTCATAGCCAGGTAATGAATTTTTACGTAATTTTTACATACCTACCACTGACATCTGTTGTGACTAAAAAATGATGTAAGGATAAATTATATCATGCTGACATCGTACTGATATAAGACCAAAATCATTTTCTTACGTACATTTGACGTAGAAATGATGTCATATTACACGTTTAAAAACAAAGTTTTAGTTTTCAGTTATGTTGACAGTCCCCATGGTATGAATTGCAATGCACGCCTGGTGCGAGGCGCAAGAACAATACCTTCCGGCCAGTTGTCGAACACAGTCTGCGCTATGTCGCCCGCGGAGTCGCTCGGGCTGAACAGGAACTCCTTTGTCTTGCCGCTGACCAGTATCAACCTTAGATTGATCTGGAACAGGAACATGCCGCAATAGTAGCGCAAAGTAAGCCACACTTCACTTTACTGTAACAAATTATTGCAACACGAAAAAGGCTCGCTAAATATGTACAGAAATGAGTACTGACAACATATATATGTTGTGTTAAAATGAAAAGAACATACACATCTAGTGAAACATTATGTTAGCTAACAACTTAAAGCAATTATTATTTTAAAAATTGTAGTAGCAGACTGCAGAAGAGTTTAGCCAAATTCAACAATGATCTATAATCAACTACAACAAACTTGTTCAGTACACACACAACTAACTGAAAAATGTAAAAATGGAATAATCGTGAGGAGCAGAGTCAAAGAGCGCCAACACAAGGACACACCCGAGAGGAGAGGAGAGCCAGTTCAAGTGCCAGGAAGTATCGAGTCATAGACTTCGGGGTAAAGTGGGAAGGGAGACGGTAAAAAGTTACAGAACATACCATAAAGCCAGCCCCCCCCCACACGATACCATTACCTTGGTAATTTTCATACTTATTTAATGTTATCATGCCTGTGCTTGCGTAGTTAACAATTCAGCATGCTTCCAAGGGGTCTGGCTCTGGGTATAAATGTTTTCATGCCCGAGGTCTTAGCCAACACTGTAATAGAACGTATGCTATTTCTCTGCTACACCCACGGGCCGACGTCGTCACGATGTTGGACCCACGTGTAGCAATACAAACCAATATATAGTCCCTTTTGTGTGTAGTGGTGCCAAATGTAACTTTACGATAGTAAAACTACATTGAAATATACTTGGTAAACAAAAATAGCAATTGCAAGTTTTAAAATACGTAGTGAAACTGCACTACAATGTTAATTTTAGTCTCCACTTGAAAATACAAAAGTCTCGGTAGCGCAGTGACAGAGTGCGCAGTTGTGATACTCAAGGGGTAATAAATTGTTGATGTTAAAAACCTCGCCCCTTAAAAAAAATTTTTTACCTTTTTTTTTAAATAACAGATTACTAGATTATACGTAGTGTGCTTTAAAAATATGTATTCATACATTTTGTTCATCTTATTGCAATAATATTATTAAAATTAAATTATACGTTTGCAACGGGCTGCATGGGCGCCCGTGCACACGGCCTTCCCTCCCTCTCACTCCCTCCATCCGCCTTTGCCCCAAACCCCTTCCCTCCCCTCGCTTTCCCCTCTTGTCGTTTCTTCGGTGGTAGCTGACAACACTAGCGCCATCTTAGCTTAGTTTATTTAAGGCCTTGCGCCCCCTGACTCTTCCTGTTTCGACGCTGGGACACCGACCGTTCTACACGCCCCTTCAGGTACGGTTGACTTCAAATTGAGTGATTGCGGAAGGGACGCGGTGGCCGCTCCCGGAATGTAACGTAAATGTTATAATTCTCCTTTCTTGTTGTTTCGAAATTATTGTTTTGGCCGCCACCTTGTAAATTCCAATTAGTATTTTCTGTGGCTTTTCCTCACGTTGTCAACCGTGCCTCGCAAGATGTTTTCGTCATTTTTCTTTGTTCATTTGGTGGTGTATCCCAGCGTTGGCAGCCAAGGTGATCAGGTTTAATTTGTTTGTGTATTTACGTTCCCTGTTCGTCATAAGTATTTAAAGGGCAAAGTTAAATTTTATATATGATATACTGCATGTAAACCTTTTTTTCTAATTTCAAGTTGACATCGCGTCGTGTAATAAGGGTCTTCTGCCCCGTGTGTCTAATGGGACCGTGTATAAATCATGTATCAATAATTAATGTGTTATAAATTGAACATGTGTAATTATCTTCTGCAATTGTTGATCGCCTTGAATTTACTATTTGAATAAATTGTTTTCATAACAGTCGTTCGGGAAACGTCTCGTTTGATGGTAATTTCACTGTTGATTATTTGTTTGTTGTTAGTGCAAGGCAATCAGTTTACCACTCTGAGAAAACCCCTCCCAGAAGGGGCCTAAAGTGTTATAGAAATTATTCACTACCACGCGGGTGCACGTTCACAAGTAATTAAAAACAAAAAAAAATTAATTAAAAAACCTACATATAAAAGGAAACAAATCTCCATAAATTATTGATGAATAAACTAACACTTCATTGAAATCCACACCTGTTAGCCTAAATGAAAATGCGAGATTGTGTCCTTCACTTTAGATTTGAGTTTATTACGCGAACTATACGTTTTTCTTTATCTCATTTGGTTACAAAAATTGTTAGTTACAACTTTCTCAAAGCAAGTAGTAAAATAAGTTTATAACCAAGAAAACACATTCAATAAGTGAATGGTAGCATTTTTTACTACTACAACGAAATTAGCACAATTATTACAGTGAATTAGCTAGATGAACTGTTTGATTAATGTAATATCATAAATATAAAATAAATAAACTACATTAGAGCAAACCAAAATTCTCTTGAATCTTTTAAATTTTATAATACTAGATTTTGAAACTACCCTACCAATAAAAATTACAATCTCGTTTATTTCAAAATTGCTTTGTATTTTTTGTTAAATACTAAACACACTTAGTTATATCTTTTACAAGTGAAGTGCATAAGATAAAATATCAAAAAATCATTCTCCAGGTTATATAATTTTACAAATGAACAGCTGCAATTTTCATATTTTTTTCAGGATTTGGTTAAATTTACAGAAACATGTTTATCCTAACCTGATACGCTTGCTTTGGCCAGCAACCACATTGGCTCAATTTGTTAGCATTCTAGGTATCTTGTGTATGGAGTTACAATTGTTTCTTCTCTTCTGCTATACATGGGTAAAACAGGAGATATAGCAGAAAATGGGCAGCCTGCAGTGACAGAGAATCCACGGAAAGCAGCTATCAGAATGGCCAGACCGACCTGGAATGTGAGTCCATGCATCATGAGAAGGGAAGACAACACTGAATCACTTGCTTCTCCGAGAGTCACGACGCAGCTCAAGCTGAACAGTCACTCAAACTAGCATTAATTTAGGTCTGACTCCATTAATTTTAATCCTAAAGAGATGGTTTCCATACCAGTTAGTAGGTAAAATTTGTTAGCAACGTTCCTGTTGGCGATTGTTGAAACTGGACGAAAACAATTCAAACAGTTCAAGCTTTTGATGAAAGATGGCAGTAACATGGACACTTCTAGTGACAGAGTGGCTCGCAAGTAGAAGCGTGGTTGCACTGGCAGGTTCCCCAGGGACGCACGTGATGCTGGAGGTTCTGAGTGACACCAATGTCACCTCCCACCTCCACTTGCTGTGCCATTCTCAGCTCACATACTTTCCATCAGAGTATCTCCAACGTGATGATGAACCCAACATTTTGCAGATTTTGTAGCACATATGTGCAGTTGTGTATATACATTCTCACGGGAGTATGAGAGTCTCAGTCATTCATTTACATGATTTTAAATTTTCACCTGTTAAATAACTAGATGACAATTTTAGTGATAGCATTTCGAAATAAATTGCGTGGTTTCAACAGGAGGAAAGTTTTTACCCTTTGCTTTGCCCAATCTGAGATTTTTATTCTGTGAACATATGCAATCACAAACTGGAATTTGATGAACTGTTATTAAGAAATATGCAAAATAATTTAATTCTAGAAATGAACCCAGCACCATATCTGTCAACAGGTATCTTTAAAGCTTAAAAGGCATAAAAGGCATAAAAGGCTTAAAAGGGGTCCTGGCTTGTTCCCAGTATCGCAAGTCGAAAAGTGTTTGGTTGTTCGGGTGTCGTAGAACGCATGTAAAGGTGACTCATGGCCAATTTGTAAATTTTAATTTTGTTGTAAGGATTGAGTATGTGGTGGTCATTCCAAGTAGATTAATTTGTGATAAGATTTAACATTTTGTCTAAATTCCTATTTGGTTTTCCACCTTCAAAATTATTGTTTTGGTTTAATTGCATAGTACTTGATCTTGTTATCTGGATTCAAGATCGTTGTTACTTTATGCTATGAATAGCCTCTGCACACCGCCCTGTGAGACTGCCTCACTTTGGGCTTCTCTCTCATCTATCCCTTCAAGACTGAGTTTGTGATGATTTGGAAACACTTTTTTCACTATTTGCCTCATGGTAGTTGGCGCTCAAAGCCACGGCTAATTGAACCGTCCCTGGATAGTATTATTTGTACTGTAATATAATATTATTTTAGTGTCATTTTGTGATTGTAATTTTTTGTACTTTGTGGTTGATCTTCAACTTAAATGTCTATCTGAAGTATTTTTAGCTTGCATTCTGAGCCTTATAAAGAGAGCACTAGGTGTAATAATGTTCTATGTTCTTGTTCATATCAATTTTGCGTTGATATGAACTTAATGCCTGTTGTTTGTAAAATGAACTATAGTTTTGAATTACTATTTCCACCCCTAGCTTCCACAGAACACACCTCCGTGCTGCCTATTATAGCATTTCTTATTTGTTTCATTGCATTCCATGTGTTTTTCCGCTATGTTCTTTGGCGGTTTTTGTAATTTATTGGGAACCCCAGGAGTTTAAAAATGCTGCACTACTCTGCTTGCGGAGAAATAGCACCATGTTTGTTCACTCCACCGGCCAGGCTCAAGGCATTACGCAAGTGGAGCAGGACAGGAGTAGGAGCGTGGAGGGGGTCAATGACTGACCGACTGTCCTGACGTCATGGCGGCCATATTGGACACAATATTCCTCAAAAATTTGAACCCTGTGAGGTCTTTCAATTAAAAATGGCGATGGATCGGTCATCCACGGAAGGTACCAGATGACTGACATCCCACCACTAATGCCAAGGCAGATATTACACCAGCCAGTATGACATCATGACAGCCATCTTGAGTCTGCCATCTTGTTTACATCTGGTGAAGGTTGCCATCTCATTTTTGTCTGCTAGTGTGTGCTGCTGCCATATTAGTTTAATTTTTGTTCGCTAGAGTGCAGTAATCATTTATTGCCAGGACACCCACCACCTTGTCAGCCATCTTGCCAGCCATCTTGTACAACACAGCATGTAGCGCATATTGTTGCAAGAATCGGGACTACTTACATCAATTTCCTTTTACGTGAGATAAATTAACTCAGCAGCTGAATGGAGTTCAAGACAGCTAGAGCCAAGTAGTCTCGTAGCCACATAGTCTTGTAGTCCTGTAGTGACATAGCTTCATAGCCTCCTAGTCTAGTAGCCAAATAGTAGCAAGGCCTAAGGCATTTTGGAGCCAAAAAGACTTTTGGAGCCTAAATACTGATGGAGCCAATGACTGAGTCAAAAGACTTTGGAGCCTAAAACTGTTGGAGGCATTATATCCAATCGTAAATTGACGATCGCTTTCTACTGATTTGAATGTTTGCACATTTTGTTATGGCCTTTGGGTCTTTAAAATATTTAGTAAAATATAGTGAAACTTAATTATAATAATTACCTGGAAGTGGCTGGGATTAAAAAACGGAAACAGGCTAACAAAACTTAGTACCTCTGAGGTGACACTAAAGGCCAAACAAAGAAAAGATAATGCCTCCCTGTAAACACTGGTAACTTTATATGAATAAAAAAAAAAAATCTGCATTTTCGTCCATAGGCGTGCTTCGATTTATTTTACTTCATAAGTCTGAATTGTTACAACATGAGTTAAGTTTATGACAGAGTTAAATTTATAATATGGCCGGCCTGAAGTTAATTACACAAATGCATTAAGACATAATTAAAAATATAATGTAATACAATATGTTAACATTTATATATATATATAGAATTCACACCTACTTTTGTTTGGTATATAACTAATTATAAAAATGTGTCTGTTTTAAATTTCGCATTTATCTTGACTTGCTGACATCCTAATTCTTGCGGAAACGGCCCTTTGCTTTACGGAACAAAAAAAGTGTCCTGAGTCGTCGTGGAGAATTTGGAAGTTGAAAGTCCATAGCCGGTGAATTTGGAGTGGTTATTATAGCCATTTGGCCGCAATCTCGGCTCCGGTCCTTGGACCCTGTCCGTGAACAAGCCAAATCCAAAGGAATTAGACCTAGTCCACAGACAGTCATAAATGAGCACAAGTGGGAACTATCGGGGAAGGGAGTGGGTATTGACAACTCACCAAAAAAGGGTGTTGATCAGGAGGTGTCTCGCCGAACTCGGCGCGAAACTAGCGCGGTGAATGTGGAAGCACTCATAATTGAAAAAAGAAAATTTTAACTATAACACTAACTGACTGTTTACAAAAAGGTAATTAAAACGAGGTTTGCGAAAACATCCCTTGACGAGGCGACTACGTCTTAGTTGAAGTAGTGAAGTCGAATCTAGCTGAGGGCTGGCCGAGAACGATGCAGTCAGTCGGAAGTCGCGCCAAGAAGTCCCTGGTATGGCACCTGTGTCAATTAAATTCCGTGCTTCACCTCGCAAGGAAGAGGGGATAATTCGGCTTCAGAGCCGAAAAGTTCCGAAGACCTCTGAGGGAGGGGTTGAGGAAGACAAGCTTCGAGAGCTCGACGCTGCAGTTGGTGCCTGATCACAGCGCTGTCTACTGGGGAGTGGCCGAAACAGAGGCGAAGTCGACTCGCACATCTATAACAAGACTACTTCAAAAGCAAGGGGCTTATGGAGGAGACTGGTGGAGCACTCTGGTGGCTCAGAAAAGAACGACATGATAACGTTTGTTGCGTGGGTCGCTATAGGGCAGGTGTGTTGAGCAAAAATTCGAACACCCAGGAGAAGTAGTAGACAACGCCACCACTATAGGTCAGAGGTGGTACATTCGAACACCAGTGGCCAGTTCTTGAGACAGGCCGTCGCTAGCCGGGGTTCAGCACCGGTCAATGCTCTGGGTGGTGATTCGTGGAATAGAGGGAGGTGGCGGGGTGCTGGCTCATGAGAAATGTCTTACCTGGAGTGCCTATACGTGCTTGACAGCCCTGGAACATTAGGATGGGGCATGACTGTAAATGCTCCTCAGGTGAGCTCTGAAAAACGAGCTGCCCTGAGAAGCTGCAGGGACAAGCGGTCCTCGTCACGCCAGCAGAGGGGAATATCAGATGCGGGTCGTGCACCAAAGCAGAAAGAACACAAGGCTAGATGATGGCCTCGCAAAGGGTCGGCATAAACTCAGATACTGCGCAGGGAATGACTCGAGGAACTAGCCAAACAAAAATTATGTCGGAGTTTACAGTAAGCTGAACAAGTCTAAATTTAAGATAATTTAAAATCTAAATTTAAAAACTGTGCCGAAAATCACTATCGGTGGCACAATGTAATTTTTTTTCTTTATATGTACTTCATTTTCCTCGAATTTACTTTCAAAGGTACGTCCTTTTCGTTACATGTGTGTACATTGCATGCTAATTGTGTCTACATTGCATGGTCATTGCTTGTACATTGCGTGTCCAGTGCATACATTGCATGTACAGTGCATACATTGCATGGTCATTGTGTGTATATTGTGTGGTTATTGCGTGTACATTGCCTGTGCGGACATTGTAAGGTCATTACCTGGTCATTGCGTGTATTGCGTGTCCAGTGTGTGCATTGCATGCCCATTTATTTTGTCGAATTGCTTCTGGTTGTACTTCCTTTTTTTGAATGTTGTGTTGACTAGTGTATTAAATGTAAATGGTTCTTGTTTTGACTAACATATTATTCGACTGGTTGCGGGTATTTAAGCGAGTCCTAGGCGAGAGGACGGTGTAAGGATCACCTAGTTTGACTCGTTTGATACATAAGTCAGATAGCCTTGAGAACTCGATGGTTGCGACGACGATGGCAACGCCCTTGACGGACAGTTTACCACCAGCAGTGCAGAACCTGGCGGCAGAGACGTCGATGGCAGCTGAGATCTTGACAACGGAGAACTCGATGGCTGCGATGGCGTCGATGCAGAACTCGATGGAATGTGTGTCATCGTCAGCGTCAACATTAGAGAAGAATTCAACATTCGTGGTACCACCAGCAGAAGAGACTTTAATGCTGGTAGTGTTGACTGCAGCAGCCGACTTCCCAGCATCGGCGCCATAACTGCGACAAGATTTTCTCGAACAACAGTTATGTTCATCGACATGAGAAGAGAAAATGTTCTAAGAATCCTCCTCGCAAAATGATTGGTTGCGAGGAATGTCATAAGCAGTTTGCCAGAAAAGATAATATGAAAACGCACATGAAGACATGCAGAAAACATGCTGTATGGCAAAAAGGACGGGTTTCACTGCAACAGCGATGAATTGATGTTCATAAGAGTATGGCAGGAATTGGTACAACTACATCAACGTCAGTATCCGGTTCAGGTATGAAAGGCTCGTCTTCATCACCGCGGTACCCTTGCAGCTACTGTGATATGTTGTTCGCATTTGCTCCATGTTGCACGAAGACATGAATGTAGTAATTGTGTAAACAATCCTTTTCATACGAAGTTTCGCTGCGATGAGTGTCATGTTTGGTTTACACATATTGACAGTTTGCAACGACATGCAAAAAAAATGTAAAGGTGAAATACATGTGCGTACTGAGGAACTACCTGCCGACATTTCAACTCATCGCTTTAGATGAAGACTCATACGTGTACAAGCACAAAAACAGATGTTCAGCACCGAATGTGATGAGGCCTGGACATGAATCTAAGCCTATGACTGTACTCGGTGCATTATAGGTAAAAGATAACGGATTACACTTGGTGTAGTCTGCATTTCGTGGAATGTTGAAAGACTACTATTACCAAAATACGTTTATTTAGTCGAAAGATATTTGTACTTTTCTTGACGATATAAGGCATAACATTATCAATCAGCTTACTGATGAAGTAGCTCCATATGGACCTTTAAAATAAAAATTGTGGTTGGACTGTGCATATGGCAAACCATATCAGTTTGCGGACAAAGTGAAGACGTGTGCATTCAAGACAGTAAATACTCCCATTTACAATTCCGACGATGTGAAGCAGTCTGTTAAACATAGTATCGATAAACTCCATCGGAAAAGAAAAAAACTATGTAGGCAAATGATCTGGCTGGTCTTTGTCTTCAGTCAACCGATTGGTACTAAGAATTATAGTCAGTTCAAGCCGATGCAGAACTAAATGTTTATAAGATTGGTAACTTTAGCAAGTGCCTACGTAGTAGAACAGAAATTATGTGATAAAATTAATTTTTTGAAAAAGAGCTTGCGATGTGTTATTTCTCGAACCTGTCCCTTTTATAGTATTTTTAATTAAATTACCTTTTTTTGCATTGACCAAGGATCGAACCATGGACAGGAATCCTACGATTCAACTATTATATTAATGAGTGATTTTTTTATGAAGTTCGGAATCTTTCCCGAATTTTCAAGATGACAGTCATAACAGCTTACTGGAGGTCGTTTGGCAAGGAAACTAAGCTGCTTTTAGGACAAACATGATTTATTGAAAATTATTTTTTACATAAATATTTTTTTTTCATCACCCAGGGATTAGACCAAGGACAGGAACTAATCGAATAAATCAGTATATAGTAGGGGGAGCGTGGCAGCACGTGGTCGGGTGGGCGTTGCCGGGAGCCACGTGGAGGGGTCCGCAGGGGGTTGTTGATGTCACGTGGAGGGGGTGTGTGTATGTTTGTAAATGAGGAAGGCAGGTAGCGCTAGTGTCGCGCGCCAGAATTATTTTTACAAGTATAAAAATGTGAGGGCGAATGCGGGGATTCGAACCTTCGTTTCTGGATCGTTAGTCCGTCACGCTATCCACAGGACCACGAGACCATGTTGGAGAAATTAATTTCAGATGTTGTATATATGCTTATAAATTATATTTTTAAAGAAAAGGTATATTTTTTAAATAGTGCTAAGCGGGAAATTTTAAAAAATATACAGTGTCGGCTGCTATGCGGCCCCTATGTTTTTTTTTTTTTATAGTTTTAAGCTGTAAATTGAAACGAGGCGCATCGGCTTCTATGCGGCCGCCATGTTTATTTTTTTATAGTGCTAAGCGGGAAATTTAAAAAATATATTGTGTCGGCTGCTAGTCGGCCGCCATGTTTTTTTTATAGTGGTAAGCGGTAAATTTAAACGAGGCGCATCGGCTGATATGCGGCCGCCATGTTAATTTTTTTATAGCGCTAAGCGGGAAATTTAAAAACGGGCCGGCCGCCATGTTTATTTCAACATTGGAAAAAAAAATAATAATTTCGGCTGCTAGGAAGTAACCAGAACAGCCAACTTTGAAAAAAATTAGATAATATTATATGTATGACAATCGATTGCTGAAAGTCGCCATCTTGTAGTACAGCATACCAGGCCGCCGTCTTGTAGCATAGCACACCAGGCCGCCATCTTGTAGCACAGCATACCAGGCCGCCATCTTTTTTTTCTTCCCCATTTATAGTCATTGTTTTTTCATTTCTCAAGTTTGAATATAAAAAAAGAATTATTTCGGCAGCCACTACTCTATGACTATAGTAGTAGTAGTAGTAGTAGTAGTAGTACTAGATGCCAAATTTTGAAAACACACACTGAAGTGTAACCATGTTTTCTTATAGTACTAGACCAGTATAGTCATATTATGCTTAATTTGTTGTGTAGCATGTCTGTCTATAATAATAAATAAAAAAGCTATAGGCATTACTTATGCTTATAGCGTGTTAAAAAAATAAATTATACTTTACGTATTTCAGCAGCGAATTCAAACACCTTTTTTTTTTGTGTGTTAAAAACATAATGTTCTCTTGTAGTGTGTATTGTGGAAATGAAATATACAGTAGTATTAATTACTTAAAAAAAATAATATTATTTATAATATATCACCAATTTTATTAAAAAAAAAAGTATTCTTATTACGTCACTTGTCATTTAAAAGAAAATGTATTGTGCGTTTATAGTCATTATATATTTTAAAAAATAAAATTTTTTCCCAAGGGCTGTAGCTGCGAGGGAGTACGCGCCGTCGCAGACGTGTCTGCGGCTCCAACCCCTTCCTTCCTCCCCCATTGTCATTTTTTAAATAATGACCCAGACACTGGCGCCCGCATAGGGAAGCCGCTCGCAGAGGGGTGCACCCCGCACACGTGCCGCGGCTCCAAACCCTTCCTCCCCCATTGTCATTTTTTAAAATAATAACCCTGCCAGATGTCCGCCCGCAGAGGGGTGGGGCTGCTCCCGCATTGGGGGAACGCGCCGTCGCGACACGTGTGCGGGAGTCTACACCCCAACCCTTGCAAGGGTCTCCAGACATTCGCGATTAGAGTCTGTTAAGGCCGTTTCACTCCATTAGTCTTCCACATCGGTTCTAGAAATCCATGTTTTTACTGATTCTGGGAATCCCTTCCAGCTGACTAGATGATGTGTAGGAAGTCGCTTGTGGATTTTATTAATTAAATAAGTGTCTATATACTTCGTCACTTGAATTTCTTGAGAATAAAAACCGCCCTTGATTTCATTTCCATCTAGATCAGGGTAAGTGTTGCATATTTTTATCACCTTAAAAATCTCGTGGGGCGAATTTACGGAATAACCTTTTGCAAATAAATCCTTATTTCTTGAGATACGTACATGATCTCCGACACTAGCTTTAAGTCACCTGTGGTCTATTTTTTTCACAACATTGTAAACCGTTTTAAGAAGAGAATTATCTTTCACCTCGTTGGGGCTCATACCGATAGTCCTATGAAATCTGCCATTGTATATTTCCATAACTTTTGGTAAGAGCGGTAGCCATTTATAGTTTCCCTGAGCACTCATTTCCGTAAACAAAAGCGATTTTAAACTTCTAATGAAGCGTTTAACTACCGAGGCCTTCAGCTCGCTGTTGGTTGAATAATGGTTAATTCCGTGTTCTTTCATCAATGTCTGAAATCTTCTGTTATAAAATTCGGTACCGCGGTCTGAGTGCACGTGAGTGAAACCTCCAGAATCCTTTAGAATACGTTTCATAGCTAATGGCACAAGCTCCGCAGTTTTTTTCTGTACCGGAACCGCATAAGCCCGCTTGGAGTAAACATCAATCGCAACCAATATATAACTGAATCCTTTGTTCGCACGGTGATAAGGTTGCATTTCCACCAAATCGATCTGTAAAAGATCGCCGAGACCATTAATGATTACATGTCTCCGAGGAAAGACTTCGCGTGCGCTTTTGTGAAGTTCAAGCGCAATACCGCGTCTGGCAGTCATTTTTTTTTACTTAATTTTTTTTAATGTAGCCAGATTCAATGAGTTCTTCTAGTATGGCCAACACTTCATTTTAATGGCTCGTGTTCCCGGATTGTTGCGATGCAAGTAATAATCTAAGCCGATCACATAATTCATTTACCGAGTTCCAGTAAACATATTCCTTTCGACGATTTAAATCTAGTTTTTCAACTAAACCACTGCCTTCATGGGAAGCAATGACAGGACAAAGATCCTTAATGAGCCCGAACTTTTCATGATCGGTGTTTTTATAACGTTTGGATGACGCATCATTTCTTTTATAACACGCGCTAGTAGACCGCAGCAAGCGTGTGTATTGACGCAATGCCGCTTCTGAATACACCTTAGGTTCTTTCGAAAACAATAGCTCATATAATCCCGGCGAATGTTGTATTAGTTCATCATCTATGCGAAGTAAATTATTAGGTAGGAAAAAAACTTCCGTATTTCCCAAGAACCAACGATTCTTGCGTTTGTAAATTGCGTAGGTCGTATCATTTATTTTAGAATTGAATCCGGTTAGGTAGGACCGGGCTTCCTCACCCAACGGCTCACGTGACGCAGCCGAGCGTTTACCGGAATGAACAATCAGTGGTAAATCATCATCATCTTCACCTTCGCTAGAGAAAGTCTTAATCTCCGGTTTAGCAATAGGTGTAGCGGATTCTTTTTTCACCTCAGCCGATAAATTATCCGCGGCAGCAGAAGAACTCTCGAGATGCGATGTGATTGGTTTGAATACCTGTTCATTAAGTGCATCCCGTGCCAGGCGCGCGTGTTTGGCTAGCAAATATTTTTCACGAACGTTTTGTATGACGTGATGGAGCTTTCTTGCTTCTGAAGCCATTACTGACTCATGTCAGCATAATAAGAGGCTTTTATACATTAAGTATGCCTTTTAAGCGCAGTAGCTATAGTTGGTATAATGAAAAGCTCAACCGGTACGGTAATACGCAGAAGCGGAGTTGAAGATGGTCTTACACCAGACAAATTCAGCAACGGACCTCTTAAAACCGGAAGCGATACAGATGGTGACTGTGCCTGCTGGTTTTCAGGTCTGTCCGCTAGCTTCCTTCCCAATAGGTTATACAATAGGTCTAGACGATTTCTCATTGCATTCAAGCTTTGATTAACGATATGTGGAAACTGAGAACATGAAGTAGCTCCACTAACGAGACTACCAACTTTATCCTCAATACTCAATAGAGACTCCTTAATAAATTTAGCATTATCTTCGCATAGAGAACTCATCAAAGTATTAAATTGAAATTCCATACCGGACACTATTTTCTTACTTACCAGCTTCGGTTGCTAAGCATTTTTGATTGCTTCAAAGTGTTGTTTGTGTATATATAAACCCTCGTGTTTAGTCAGAAAAATATTCTTTAGCTCGCTAAAGTTCCTATTGCAACCACCACTTGACAGAGCCTTCAACAGCTCTAGAATCTTGGCAAATGACTCGCGCGTATCGCTATCTGCCTGACGCAAGTAACTTCCCATTCCCCTTTGCAAGTCACGTGACGAGCTAACGAGATCCTTCACATCCGTAAAAATAACTTTCAGCTCATCACTACTGACAGATACCAGATTTTTCAACTCGTGTAAAACTTCCTTCTCGGGTAAATTTCCTCGAATTTTATCTAAAACATCTGTACTCTTCTTTTCAAACTGATGTAGATACGTTAGCATATTGTTATTAAGATCCTGTGCGTATGAGAGACTGTTTTTTAGTAGACCAAAGTCTTTTTCTAAATTATTCGCCATCGTACTAATTGCATGTGCGGTGGCACCGGAAGCTACATCTACGTAATTCTTTGTGGCAGCATCCGTCGCGTCACGTGGATCGCCTACACCGCGCAAACGTTTCCCGCCAACCTGACAGTGCCCATCTTCCGTAAGAGTCAGACATGACTGTCGCCGACGTTTATTCCCGCCGCTCCCAAATTCCCCAAGTTCATTCTTCACGAAGGTAACACTATTAAGTGATCGAAGCCACAGCGATAACGACCTTTTTGTAGAGGAAAATCCTTATCTATTACTAGGAAACCATAACCAGCATTGCTATTCCAACAGCGAGCACAAACATCTTTAAATTTATGGAATGACATGTCGGTTGTGACGTGCTCGTGGTAAACATGTTGAAGATTTAGAAGATAATTTTAAATAAAATTATCAAATTAGCATTATCCCGAACCAACTGTTTTCGGGTTTGGCTATACGTTTGAATTAAATAAAAACAATCGCACAAGAAATGTCGCCCCATGGAAAAATACTGTTGAACTATTGCCTGTTTTTCACACCCGATATCATCGAAAATTATAATCGAATTTGGTAGCACTTTGCTTGGCGGCACTACCTCTTCATTTTCACAAAATTGAAAAAATTTAATACCTTGAACATGAGACAACACCTGCGCCAAACGTTTATATTTTGGTTGTTCTATGCTCTTGCTATACAAATAAATATTCTCAAAACGCACTCCGTTAGGATGTTGTATAAGCGAAAGTAAAATACATGTTTTCCCGCTATTTGAAGGTCCGGCAATTATACATCTTATGGTATTCGGCAACAGCGGTCCGTGGCGTTGTTCTCGTTTGCTTATAAAATCATCGTGAATAATTTCGATCGGAAGACTGTCATGTTGAGGGATTACTTCCATCGTTACAACTGAAGTGTAAAAAGTATAAAACCGTCTTATTTATACCCCCCAAAGTCATTATGCTGATATGCGTCGTGCTGGAAGGAGGGTGAAGGGTAAAGGTCTTATTAACTCTGCCATAAATAAATTACCTTTCGAGCTACATTTGTCAACTTATCAGTACTGTGGGCCCGGTACAAAACTTGAAAAACGTTTAGCACGCGGTGACCCAGGCAAAAATCAATTAGATAGAGCGTGCAAAGAACACGATATTTCATACGCAAAGAGTAACGATTTGGAGAACAGACATCGAACGGACTGTATTTTAGCAGTTAAAGCTAAACAAATTGCACAGAACCCTCAAACTAAGCTAGGTGAAAAGATCGCGGCTTGGAGCGTAAGTAAAATAATGAGTGTTAAGTGTAAACTAGGAGCCGGCATAAGAGTCGCAAAGAAAAAAAATAAGAAAAATAAACGTGATAAAAAGGGCGGTGTTATACCATTTCTATTTCCAGCTCTGGCAGCGTCGGTTCTTTGATCGGAGGCGCAGCCGGAATCGCAAAGAACGTGACAACCGCTAATAATCAGACAAAATTGTTGCAACAAAATGCACAACATCACAGACGTATTCAGGCCTTAACAAATCGAAGCAAAAATGGTGCGGGGCTTTTTTTAAGACCATTCAAAGCCGTTGGAGGAGGCGTGGGAGGACGCAGCTGCCGCAACCACCGCAGCCGCCGGAAGCGAAAGGGGGGACAGGGAAGGGTGGGACGCTATTAACCCTGCCACACGACCTCACTGGGGGAAGGGGCGCTCTCGCCGCAGCGACTAAGAAAGCAGTAAAAAAAAAATGAGGAAAGGGTGATTTTAGCCTTGCCTCACAGACCGCTAACTACAACAGATTTAGAAAATGCGGTATTCAAGTTGAAAATCAAAAATTTCCGAGGCGTTTTCATTAGAGATAACTTACCTTTAAAACTGAAACAGTACGAGTGCGGGATAATTAATATAGATGTATCGACAGGAAAAGGAACTCACTGGGTTGCATATAAAAAGTCTGGCAGCACTGCGCTGTATTATGACAGCTATGGCGACCTCAGACCGCCTCCGGAAGTAAGAAAGTATCTGAAAGGCACAATGTTAAGTTAAAATTACGATAGACAACAGACGATCAAATCGTGGAATTGCGGTCATTTATGTTTAAGATTTCTCGTGTCCGCGTATAAGAAGCAAAAGAAATAATTTCAAACAGCACAGATGACCAGCCATTGACGCGTCCAGCCTATACCAGAGTGAAACCTATCCTGGTGATCCATACTGCAGTGCAAGCTAACCTGAAATGTCAATTTAACTTATATTAACGGGAAAAAATTCGGAATTGTGGTCCATATATTTTCCACCCATTGACCTTACGAATGCAGAGTGGCAGATTGGGCTAATCGACTTTCAAACATACCATTCCATTCTGAACGTTGACGAAAAAAACAACAAATTCAGTTTTTCGAAAAACAATGGTCCTGTGTCTCAAATTAATCTTCCAGTCGGAAGTTATGAAATTTAAGATTTGGAAAGTTACATCGGAGATCTGTTACCACACGATGCGACATTTATTTTGAGAAGCAACCCTAATACATTGCAATGTAATATGCATTGTAATTTCGATATCCATTTGACAGGAAGCGATACGATCGGAAAAATGCTCGGTTTGAACCAAAAATTTACGTGGCAGGTCGAATGCATGAGTCAACACAACCGGTCAATATTTTCCCTCTATCGGTCATACGTATAGATACAAATATCGTGGGCTCCAGCTATTTAAACGGTCAACCTAGCTTGAGCATACACAAGTTTTACCCCAGCGTCCCGCCTGGTTATAAGTCATCGAAGTACCTAAATCTGTCAAATACATTCCGGTGATCGTTAAACGAATATACGAGTTGTTTGTGAGGATAGTCGACCAAAACGGAAAGCTCATAGATTTTAGAGGCGAAGAAATAACGTTACGTCTGCATTTAAAAAAAATATGGGAGTGAATTACTTTGGCATTCATAAAGGCTCCGGCGGTTTCGAAGGCAGACCCAGTAGTCAGCGAGACGCCAAGCGGTTAACACGTAAAAATATACGCTTTCTCAAGAAACTAGGATTCAAAGTATTCCAAAATGGATTCCAGCATTCTCCAAGTCGACCAGCCAATTCAATTTGAAAATGGTATCACGAAAACGGAAATACATAGCTACCGGCCATTCATTTCGGGTCCTAATATTTTAAATTCCGAGATACGTATCGCAATCCAGAATTCTGATATTTATTGTCTGCCTTGCAAAAGCCTGTTTAGAATCCGCGGAAAATTCGTCAAACCGGATGGCCAGGCCGCTACATACGCAAAAATTGTCAGAAATGGAATTTTACACATGTTTAACAGAATTGCGTATGAGGTAAATAATTTACAGATAGATGAATGTCGCGACGTTGGATTAGTGACTACGATTAAAAACTATCTTTCGCTAACGCCCAGTGAAAAAGCAGTTTCCAAGATGGCCGGCTGGGGCTTGTCTGAAGACTAGAGTGTACCCATTAAGGCAAACGGCGAGTTTGAAATATGCGTGCCTTTGAGTCATCTCATGGGATTTTTCGAAGATTATAAACACGTTTTAGTTACTGTTCGACAAGAATTAGTGTTACTGGTTTCAAACTCTCAAAACAACGCGGTGTTAGACACAGCAGCGCAACCGTTGCCTGTGAAACTAACACTCACGAGCATCGATTGGCTAATGCCTCATGTAACCGTTTCTACCGCACAGAGGATTAGTTTGCTTAAAAAGGTTGAAAAAGGAAAAAACAGACATTGCTTTCCAATCCTGGAGCCTCGAAACATATCCGGCCCTGCCGCAATCTCAATCGGTACATTGGTCCGTGAAAATGTCCTTTAATACGGAAAAGCCTACATATATAATAGTCGCATTTCAAACGGGTAGGCAAAACAACGTCGCCGGTGATAAATCAAAGTTTGATCATGCTGACATTAAGAATGTGAAAGTTTTTTTGAATTCAGAATCCTATCCGTACACAAACCTGGATAGTAATTTTCCTAATGATAGCTATCTGCTGGTGTATAACATGTACGCGGATTTTCAAGACTCATATTACGGTCATCAATCATCACCACTTCTCGACCCGGAGAAATTTAAAGATATGGCTCCTCTCTTTGTGTTTGATGTGTCTAAACAGAAAGATAAGATGATTGGAGGAGTCGTGGATTGTAGAATAGAAATTACCACAACGAGAAATATTCCCGTCGGCACTCAAGCATTCGCACTAATTCTGCACGATCGATTGGTTTTGTATAACCCGAGAGACAAATCTATTAAAATTCTAATGTAATGTAAGTGATAATGCAGTCTTCCCTGGGACGTCATGCTGTATGCCAACCTCCAGGGATGCTATTCTCAGCACGGTTTCGTCTTAAAAGAGATAAGCCTGGCTAATGACGAAGGGGAGATAATTACGAGAACATTTCAGCCGCCATACTCGTGGAAATACCTCCACAGAAATTACCAGAGAACAAATTCTTGGTTAACTAGACATTTCCACGGCATCCATTGGGATGACGGTCTGTTTCCGTATACTTCGTTGCAAAACATCCTGTCAGGACACATCAGCGGAACCGTAATGGTGGCAGGCGTAGAGCAAAAAAGGTGGCTTGCAAAGTTGTGCAAAAAACATGTTAATATTCAGAATGCTCAGACCGAGCTCAGATGTCCGTCACTGAAAGAACTGAATAAAATGTATACGCAAGATAATAGCCGTGCACGGCCCGTTACGTCACGACATAACGCCGCGCTGCTTAGGGTTTGGGCGTTGGAGCATTGCCAAGCGACGCCAGACCCTGCTTGCTCCCCGATGCTATAAATTGAAAGCGTCGCTCATAGGGAGGGGGAGCCTGGTGGGTTGCCACCCTCGGTGCTATAAATGGAAGGCGTCGCTCGTAGGGGAGCCTAATCACTCTCCAAGCCACTCTTCGTGCCAAATGCAGTTCAATCTGGCAATTTCGTATCGGGATGTGTCGCTCGGCTACGGTCGGGTGATATTCGAGACGGCGGACGGTCGACAGTGGTTGCACGTGTGCACAACGTTGGGACACCTGGTTCACGACGACGCAGACGACGAACTGATAGAGCTGCCTTGCACTCAGCAAAACTGCAGTGTAAGACTCCTACGGTCGGACACACACCTCCCATGCTCTCCGGAAGCTCTGCTCGTCGAGGCCGCAGATGAGGTGGTGCAGGTGTGGCCCGGTCAGGAGCAAGGTTTTGTTGAGTTCGAGCTGCATCGTCCCAACGGCACGGTGGTTGCCTGGAGTGAATCGTGTGATTCGTTCACACATTCAACATTCCTCGACGGGGGCAACCACTCGTGGAGTGTGCCGTGCAACCCGGACGTCTGCGACCTCCCAACACCGGTCGGCTCCGACGACGAGGAGGACGCCGACCTGTGGTCCCGCCGTCGCGGCTAGACATCAGCCGCCAGCTGCCACCCGCCACTCGCCCGCCAGCTGCCACCCGCCCGTCTTCTCCGGTGAGTGACGTCCACCATGTTTCCACCCGTCTGGGGTCGAGACCCCATCAAGACCAAGAGGGAAAAGTCTAGACACATCCGCGGGCCGTATCCCGCAGGCTTAAGACTAGCTTCCGGTGAACATCTGGACGTTCCCATGCCGCTGTTCGAGGATGTTCGTTATTTAGATACGAACCCAGAACAATTGTCAGATGATGGTTTTAGTGATAATCAAAGTGACCGAAACTTCTATGACATTCCTATTTCTTTGGCTTCGCGCCGATGGCGAGAAAAAGCGAAGAAACACAGAATAGCGGATCCTAGGTTAACTGACACTTTACCGCAGATAATGTACAACTGTCAAGAAACTAGATATCTTTACGTGCATTCTAGCCTGCACTATGTCGAATACTGTGTTAGATATTACGACATTGAGAAGGATTGTGAACGTCTGCCTGTATACTTTGAATCGTGTCGCGATAATATCCATTATCGCATGTGTTGGGATAAATCATTCCCATATACTACCATGAGACTTAACATCGTTTCACTGTGAAGATAAGAACTGTTACGTGCAATTATGCCATCCGCTGGCTAAACATCCAACAACCGTTGATGAACTCAGGACCTCTAGAGTTAAAAATGATGAAACTTTCATAGAGCGCTGTACCGGAACCGATCATTGTCGGAAGAAAACGTATGATGTTTTGTTGGGAGACGATGACGACCTGAACACACCGTGTGTAGGACACCTATGTCCTATTTACCGTGCAAAAGTAATAAAAGAGTCAAACTTTTCAGTGTCTAAATCATTACCTCTTGCGCCATATGTCGGATTCAAGCTATCGACGAAACGTAAACTTTTCTAAAAATAAAAAAATAAACCTTGAACTGTTGTGAGTCAGCGTGTTGTAACACCCTCTGTGAATACATTGCAAGTTTATTTATGGAAGCCATACGTATAATTGCTAAAAGACAATCAGAGTCTCAGCTCAGTGTGGAGTGAGCCTCGGTCGAGTAAACATGTCGTTTAATCCAGGTAACCATTATGAAAACCTGTCTCGTGGTTTATCTATGGTGGAGTACTCAATCTGGAATAATGGCAGCCTGAAGAACTATGTGGAGAGTTGTGACGGTCACTTTCACACTGTTCAGATTATAAACTTGGACACTAACGATCTACCCCTGGAAGTTAATCAGTGCAATTCGTACGGACGTTGTGCAGTTAATTAAATGCGAAAAGACACGCCATTGCCTTGCAGAGTCGACGAAGTCTACAATCACGCCTTGCAAATGCCAGAACTGCATTCACCCGACTGTGCATCAGCAATCATCGAGACTGCGAAACCAACGCGCAAGAAATGTCATCGGAGAGTGCCCGTAACGTATGCACCGCGCAAGACTCGAACCAGAGACCTCAGCCATCTGGGACCCGTCAGTCAAGATGGTGATCACAACGTTCAGCAGAACCAGCACGAAAGAGACCTAAGCAATGCCAAAATAGCCCTACGTACTGTACTCATAGAAATGTATAACAAACTGTAAGTTTTATGACTTGTGTTTTTTTAATTTAATACGTCGTTTTGTGAAAAAACGTCTTCATGTTTAATAGTAGATTTTAATTTAAAACACACATAAGTGTGGTCTAATATCAAAAGTTTTATAAGTATGTTTGGACTCTGATTAAAGAGTTATATTTTTTTAAATTTAATACGTTGTTTTTGTGAAAAAAACGTCTTCATGTTTAATAGTAGATTTTAATTTAAAACACACATAAGTGTGGTCTAATATGAAAAGTTTGATAAGTATGTTTGGACTCTGATTAAAGATTCATAATTTTTTATGTGTGTAATTTATTTATTGTATGAGGAATGGTTTGAAGAGTGACTTTTGAATAAAAAACTGTAAATATTATTACTTGTTAGATTATTTGAATACTAGCCTGTTCTGGGGTGACTTCCGTCTGGGGTGAGATCCGCCTGGAGGGAGGGGTGGTAAGTTGTAAAAAAATAACCAGACGCAACGCGCTGCGGCGTGAGCGCTCCCAGAGTAAAAAAAATTAAAATAAAAAAATACACTGGCAGTCATTTTGAAACATTCGTGTGATATATAAATGGCACAGACTGTGAGGGAACACAGTCTCTGATCAGTCACCGCACTGCTGCTGCCTCACTGCTACCTCGACGAGAAGAGCTGCGCCTCCAGTTTTTTCCAGCAAAGGTAAGATAGATAGATACAATTTACTGTAAATTTATTTATAAGCTGTTTGTAATGTTAGGATGATATTATTATCATTTTGAATGGAAATATTATTTTTTTTTCATTTAACATGAATATAATATTAAACTTAAACTTTCTTCACCTTTTACTACCACACAATGTTTTCACATTTACCATCTATAATTTATTATCGTTTCCTATTCATTATTACGTAAATTTTTTTAGAAAATATTTCCATCTAGAGATATTCTCTAAAAATTTTTTTTTCATATCTTGAAAACGGATGAGAGATTTCGTGTACATTCTAACATTGTTTTTTGAAAAAAAAAAAATTAATTTAAAATATTATGTCAAACCCATACTCCATACATACGTCTACTAAATTTTATTCTTTTCTTTTTGTTTTAGCTTTGTGCTCACTGTTGAACGTAATTTCCCTCTCTCTTTCTTTATTTTCTATCTCTTTTCTCTTACTATGTCTTCCCGTTCTTCTTCCCCCGAGGCAAAGCGACTCCGTCTTAATGAAGCTGGGCCTTCTATCCCTGACTCTCGCGATGGTGGGCGGGGGTCAGGGGTGGAGTTGGCGCAGGGGCCCGACGTCTTGCCTCGCCTGGAGGGTGTTACCTTGAACACTGCATTTGCTAACAAGATAGTGGACTTTCGAATTGGAAATGATATTGAAAATGTCGATCCGGACTTGGACCGGTTTCTACAGAGATGTAGGGTTCCCTTTCTGGACTTAACTAACGAATTAATTCGCCCCTTTAAAGTTTACGTTTCATTCTCGGCTTCATTTGTTAAGGAATCTGCGGAGGGAAACGAGAGTGAAACTTTTCATTTCACAACTCACTCAACCACGATACTGCACTCTGATGAGGTAGGGGAAATCTACGATTCAACATTCATTCCGGAAATCAATAAACACGTTAGTGATTTCGGTGCGCGTGGCAGTGGCTGGGCTCTAAAAAGATTGATTAACATGGATGTACATGTTTCAAGCTATAGAGTTTTCACGGTTGGCGCAGCGCACACGAAATTGCCGGCGTTTTTGTTCAATAGGAGAGCTTGTGTTAACATTGAGTGTCCCGAGCAGCACTGTTTGCTGTATGCCGTCATGGCAGGTGTGTCGACGGTGGAAGGCAATGTTACTCGAGCCACTTCCTATCCAAATCCACTCGTGTATTTTAAAACGAATGGCTTGACGTTTCCCTCCACTCTGCATCAGATTAAAACATTTGAGAGGAACAATGATATTTCTATTAATGTTTACGCTTGCGTAGATTCTAAGGGGAATATCGTTGACGAATGTTTTAGTGGCAAATCTGAATCCTCGATCCAGCCTTTTCGCATATCCTCTGAGCGAAGAGAGAGACATGTAAATATCTTGGCGATTCGTTCGAGTGGCGCGACAGAGCACCTACATTTTGTTTACATAAAATCAATGTCCAGATTATTGCATTCACAATATTGTCCAAGATGCAACATAAGAAATGGATTTGCGAGCGCTGTCTTCAGTATTTTACAAGCGAAGACAGATTAAATTCACACAATTTTCTCTGCAGCCAGCATCAAGCAGTGCGGACCTGTTTCCCTACAGAAGAGAACAAGTATTTGCAATTTACAAACTTTGCAAAACAGGACCGCCTAGGCTTTATTGCGTACTGTGACACTGAGTGTTACCTGAAGCCTTTCTCCACCTGTTTGCCCGGTGATGAGTCTTCTAGCACTACGCGGGTAAACGAACACGTGCCTTATGCATGTAGCATTTTGTTAGTATGCGGGTACGATAGCTCTTTGACCAAGTATGTGCAATTCGAGGGTGATGATTATATTGCTGAAATGATCGCAGAATTAGTTTCAATGACACAGTGGGTTTGCGATATTTATTCAAAGATCATTACTATTAAGACACCGACCCCGGCCGTCTCTGCAAGGCTTGCGAGTCAAACACATTGCCATATCTGTCAGAAGGTATTGGCTGGGCAGACGGTGCTCGATCACAGTCACCTATCTGGTGAAATACGTGGTTATGCCCATTCTAAATGCAACCTGGCTTTCAGGTTGCAAAAGAATAAACTTGTCGCGGTTTTTCATAATTTGCAAAATTACGATGCCCACTTTTAAATGCAACATTTAGTTTCGCGGCGGATTGCACAGTCGGACGGTTCCTTCGTTGTGGAGAACCCCGGCTGTGTCAAAGTCCTTGGAGTTACAATGGAGAGCTACAACTGCATTACAAAATACATACCCATTTCAGATAATGCGCAAGGAGGCATGCGCACTGTGCGTCTTAGATTCATAGATTCTTTTAACTTTTTAAATTCATCTCTGGAAACTCTCGCTGGCAATCTCACGCCAGATAAATCGAAAGTCACCCGTTTAATGTTTCCAGATGACTCACACTTTCAGTTAGCTACTCGTAAAGGTGTGTTTCCCTATGATTTTGTTAAATCTAGTGAACAATTGCAGACTGCCTCGCTACCCCCTAAGGAAGCGTTCCATAACGTAATGAGTGGCACGGACGTGAGTGATCTGGACTATACTCACGCTCAAAATGCTTGGGACGTCTTCCATTGTGCCACATTGAAAGAGTACGCACTTAGTTATCTTAAGGTGGATATTTGTTTGCTGCCCGACATATTCGAGTCGTTTTGTTTGCTTACAATATTATTCATTAGATCCTGCCCATTACATTACCGCTCCCTCGCTCGCATGGGATGCACTTTTATTTAAAACCGGTGCGCGTCTTGAGCTGATAACCGACCCGGATATATACCTCTTCCTAGAGTCAGCCGTTCGTGGAGGTATAAAAAACATAAGTCGACGTCTCGCGAAAGCCAATAATGTTCACATGTCCACTCACGACCCGAGCCTTCCGTCTTCGTACATCTGCTATTTCGATGTAAACGCTTAGTATGCTCACACAATGTTAGATAAACTTCCTGTGGGCAAATTTGAGTGGGTTCTCAGGAATGAGTATGCGAGTTGGGATTTCAACGCCATTGACATAGATGGCGATACGTCATATTTCGCAGAAGTGGATTTGACCTTTACCGATGATTGTCACGACCGCCTATCAGATCTGCCTCTGGCCCCTGTGAATGGTGTACCGCCAAATGGGCGAATGAGTAAATTATTGTTAACTCTCGCGCCGCGTAATAATTATGTTGTCCATGCTAAAACACTGCGGCACTACGTTCGGTATGGGGCGGTCATCGGCCAGGTTCACCGCGTGCTGCGGTTTGAACAGGCGGCCTGGATGAAAGATTACATAACCTTTAATGCTGAGCGTCGTGCCCAGGCTGCGAATCCCTTCGAAAAATCGTTTTTTAAGTTACTTTCGAATGCAGTGTATGGTAAAAGTTTAGAAGATTCTAGAAAACACAGAGACATTCGCATCGCTTCGTGTTACGATTCTATTTATGGGGCAGCAGAGCTGATGGGTCGTCTGACATTCAAGGCTCTGCAAATCGTTGATGAAAATTTAGTTCTCATAAGAGTTGCAGAAACGTTCGATAACCTTCGATAAACCTTAATACATGGGTGTCGCAATTTTAGATTTGTCAAATTGGTTTCATATGACTTTCATTATAACTATATGCAAAACAAATTCCCTCCCCAGTCTCTGCATCTCTTGTACTCGGACACTGATTCGTTGATTTACCACGTTCAGTGTGATAACATTTATGATTCAATTCGACCCGAGATAGCTTCACGTTTCGACACATCAAAGTATGCGCCAGGTAATGATCAACGCTTCCCCTTAGTCAACAAGGGTGTAACAGGGGTGATGAAAGATGAAGCCGCTGGCAAGATCATTACGGAATACGTGGGTCTTCGCCCGAAACTCTACGCATACAAGATGGAGGATGGTTCTTGTATGCGTAAAGCGAAAGGAGTTAAGGCCAACGTAATCCAATCACTTATGTTCCCTCAATACCTGGATTGCTTGCTTAAAAATTCCCGGATTCTAGGCAGTCAATACCATTTCCGTTCGCGAGGCCACGCCGTGTTTACGGAGCGAGTGAACAAGGTAGCACTGTCTTCAGGAGATGATAAGCGTTGGCTTTCTGAAGACTGTGTCAGCACATTACCTTGGGGGCATAAAGATCTGTGCCCTTCTAAAACTCGTGCCTCGCCCGATCCCTCCTAATAATAGTACATATTTCCATTTTTCCTCTGATTACGTTCACCAGTGAGACGAACACTGCTGATGTAACCTCCGAGCAGTGGTTGCAGGAACACAACAGCGCTCACCACTCCTCCCCTGCTCGGAGGGGCTTCAAGTGTATATATATGTGTGTGTGGGGGTTGAAGGCACACAACAGCGCTTCTTCCGCCTCCCCCCACACACAAAAGAAAAAAAATTATCCCGAGTGGGGTGTGTTCACCTACACCCACCGCGCCACGCCATGTCATGCCAACTGATCCTTTCCATTATGCATGTGGAGAGAAAAACCGTCGGTATGTTAAAGAAAAAGTGTAGAGATGTTTGAAAAATATTTTCCTGTTACCATGATAGCTTGCATATTATTCATTCTATCCTGATTTAACTTTAAAAAAATACAAGTTTATTTCAAGTTGCAGTGTCACGAATATTCAATCTATCATGATTTAACGTAAAAAAATACAAGTTTGTTTCAAGTTGACTCTCAAAGTATATTCAATCTATCCTGATTAAATGTAAAAAATACTAGTTTGTTTAAAGTTGCCTCTCAAAGTATATTAATTTACATGCTTTCCTAATTAAATTTAAAAATAAAATATTCCACTGTTTAATTTAAATTTATATAAATCGTCCTCTTGATAGGATGCCTGAAATTTGTGTGACGTTCTACAGGTCTCCCCACCCATTACGGAGAGGATCCCATCAGCAATGGCGGCCTCTTTCTTCGAGGAAGAGGTGGAGGAGGGGGCGAGTATTCCACCCGACATTGCAGCGGCCTTCTTCGCAGAAGACCTGCTGGAAGGGCCGTCGTCTCCCCCTCCTCCTCCAACACCACCGGCCAAGACTTCGCCGCTACTGTTGGTGGCGGGCCCCTCTGGGACATGTCCCTGGGGTCGGCCGCTAACAGCCGACGAAAAAAGAGGGGTCCGGTTACCTGCTACGAACCAGCAGGTGCCGGCTCTGCCTAGCGGAAAAGTCGTGGCCAATCTGATGGCTATGGACGCCCAGCGGGGTAGGGGGGATAAGAAATAATTTTTTTTTTAACTAAGTAATATCGTTGTGTTGACTACATTATTTCAATATCCATTATGTGTTACTTGTGGCTGGTAACTTAGTATGTAGAAAATTGGTAATACGTGAAAAGAACTATGCGGTCATGGTAGACTGGTGTTAAGGTTTAAAACTCGTTTTGTTTGGAAAAATACACGTAATATTTAATATAATTTTGTAGCAATGCGCTACTCGTAAAAAAAAAAAAATACTGTGAGAAAAAAATATATACATACATTATATTTTAACAGAAACATTACGTAAACGAGACTATGGCAAAATATTATTATTACAAGTTACTTTTACCTGGTATTAATCAAATGACAGGTACAGGTAACTAACACACCAGGTAGACGTAATATTTTTTTTTTTAAGTGTTGGGGAAATATATATTCTAACTTTGGAAGAAATTACATTTGCATACAGTTCTCTGCGGCTGCAGCCCCCACCCCTCTGTGAGCGGCTTCCCTATGTGGGCGCCAGTGTCTGGGTCATTATTTAAAAAATGACAATGGGGGAGGAAGGAAAGGGGTTGGAGCCGCAGACGACGGCACGTACTCCCTCGCAGCTACCGCCCTTGGGAAAAATATTTATTTTTTAAAATATATAATTACTATAAATGCACAATACATTTTCTTTTAAATGACAAGTGATGTAATAAGAATACTTTTTTTTAAAATAAAATTGGTGATATATTATAAATAATATTTTTTTTTAGTAATTAATACTACTGTATATTTCATTTCCACAATACACACTACAAGAGAACATTATGTCTTTAACACATAAAAAAAAGGTGTTTGAATTCGCTGCTGAAATACATAAAGTATAATTTTTTTTTAACACGCTATAAGCATAAGTAATGCCTATAGCTTTTTTTATTTATTATTATAGACAGACATGCTACACAACAAATTAAGCATAATATGACTATACTGGTCTAGTACTATAAGAAAACATGGCTACACTTCAGTGTGTGTTTTCAAAATTTGGCATCTAGTACTACTACTACTACTATAGTCATAGAGTAGTGGCTGCCGAAATAATACTTTTTTTATATTCTAACTTGAGAAATGAAAAAACAATGACTATAAATGGGGAAGAAAAAAAAGATGGCGGCCTGGTATGCTGTGCTACAAGATGGCGACTTTCAGCAATCGATTGTCATACATATAATATTTTTTTTTTTTAAAGTTGGCTGTTCTGGTTACTTCCTAGCAGACGAAATTATTATTATTTTTTTTCCAATGTTGAAAAAACATGGCGGCCGGCCCGTTTTTAAATTTCCCGCTTAGCACTATAAAAAAATTAACATGGCGGCCGCATAGCAGCCGATGTGCCTCGTTTAAATTTACCGCTTACCACTATAAAAAAAACATGGCGGCCGACTAGCAGCCGACACTATGTATTTTTTAAATTTCCCGCTTAGCACTATAAAAAATAAACATGGCGGCCGCATAGAAGCCAATGCGCCTCGTTTAAATTTACCGCTTACCACTATAAAAAAATAAACATGGCGGCCGCATAGCAGCTGACACTATATATTTTTTTTAAATTTCCCGCTTAGCACTATAAAAAAATAAACATGGCGGCCGCATAGCAGCAGATGTGCCTCGTTTAAATTTACAGCTTACCACTATAAAAAAAAACATAGCGGCCGCATAGCAGCCGACACTGTATATATTTTTAAAATTTCCCGCTTAGCACAATTTAAAAAATATACCTTTTGTTTAAAAATATAATTTATAAGCATATATACAACATCTGAAATTAATTTCTCCAACATGGTCTCGTGGTCCTGTGGTTAGCGTGACGGACTAACAATCCATAAACGAAGGTTCGAATCCCTGCCGCCCGCCCTCACATTTTTATACTTGTAAAAATAATTTCGGCGCGCGCGACACTAGCGCTACCTGTCTTCCTCATTTACAAACATACACACACCCCCTCCACGTGACATCAACAACCCCCTGCGGACCCCCTCCTCGTGGCTCCCGGCAACGCCCACCCGACCACGTGCTGCCACGCCCCCCCACGTGCTCAGACAAACAGCTGTTCTTTGTTTATAGTGTAACCAGAGCGGCACGCTCCCCCTACTGTATATTAATTGCATATTTTAAAAATGAATTTTGGAATTTTTCCCGGAATTCTAGCTAAATTATTACAAATTTCAAGATGGCGGGCGCTTTAGTAATAATAAATGAATACCGCACTCTAGCGGGTAAAAATTAAACTATCATGGTGGTAGCATACACTAACAGGCTAAAAAAGATGGCGGACATAGTCACACAAACTGGCGATATATATACCTTGGCATTAGTGGTGGGAGGTCAGTCTGCTGGCTGTTTCTGTGGATGAAGTATCTGTCGTCTATTTTTATTTTTGCCCTCACTGGTATAAAGGCAATATTTACGCTTCATAGAAAGTAAAAATTTATTTGTGTAATATTTATTTAGTTTCTTTATATTTCATTTATGTTTATTTGGACTCTGTGATCAACCCAGACAGTCAATTTCTTTCGTTATTGTTTGTCTATGTATTACTCTATATTTTATTTTTAAATATCGTCAAAGTTAGTATAGCAGTAGTATTATGAATTAACGATTAATTTATAAAGATTAACACGTCAGAAATGGTCAGTAATTTTATTATCTTTTGTTTTAAAACAAACGAATGAAAATCGTTTATTAGCGAGGAAAAAATATTCTTTTAGAACGAATGAAGACTTGATCGAGACAGCTGCTAAAACGCAACGCATTTTGAAATTGATATATAATTTAATACATTTATTCGAAGATTGGAAAATGCCGCTACTACAAACAGTAGTTGAGTTTGTAAGAGAATAACGATATTTAATCTACGGAAGATTATACTCAAATACCAAGATTTAAAATAATTATTTCAAAGAAGAGAAATCGTAGGAAATCCATCTTCAAGAGATCGCCAAATTCACTTGATATTCTATGACTACTACGAAGATTGAATACCGTTTGTAATACGAAGAAAAAAGAATCTTGGCAAAATGAGAAGTCACAGTTCGAGCCCAGGAAGGATGAACGTTGCGCAGTCCAGTCCTGTCACAGCCCATATCCGGAAGGACCCAGTTGTTACGGCTCGTATTCCTGCCGCTCGCTAGAGGACGGAGGAGCAACACAACTACCGATGTCCTTGACGTGTGGAACCAAGGAGTCTCCGAGAGCCTACACGTCTCGTGGGTATCCTGCATCAAGGTTTGGTCCCTTGCCCCATCAACCGAAGACTCGCCGTATAGAAGTCCCTGAACTAATTCCAGTTTAAGGGCAACGAACCTTGTTTTCACAGATCTAGACTCTTTAGTATTATAATGGATATCCTCTGTAAAGAAAATATTCTTAACTTGTTCATCTTTTTATTTAGAATCAACTCCCGGAATCGCGATCCCGATCATGATAGTATGACTCAGTACAGATGGAATCTGGTTGTATAATAATGTGTTATATCTTTTGCTGACAAGTACTGCTTGAACGTACCCAGTGGTCCACGCTCTACAGGACTGATTTTAGTTAATAATTAATAACTTACTAATTTTACCATTAATTTTAATGTGTGACTTTAATTGTACGAAATACTTTAAATTACACTTAAATATTTAACATTTGATCGTGAAAACAACTCACTCAAGTGTAAATGGAATTGTTGGATGCTTGAAGTTGATAGTCATATCAAATTCCATCTGTAGCAAAGAATAAGGTAGTTTAAGGTAATCTTCATGTTACGTGTTTTTTATATATGTAAAAAGTGTATTGTCACCGTCATAACACGCACTACACATAAATATAAACAGTACATTTGGATTTTGATTACACTTTATTTCCAAGGTCTAAAGTTACGATATTATTTAAGGCACCTTTGAAACACCTTACCTTGACTTTTACACTCAAGTATCGTAACACAACTCTTGATACTGGGAGAGTTCAGCTAGAATTGAGGAAATTATTTAATTAATTAGATCATTTCATTTTAGACACCAGCCGGCTCCACACTGGATTCGAACAAAGGACGTTAGTGCATGTTTTAAATAATATTTTATTAAATTTTGATAACTTAATTTTTTTATGAATTTTAAAATTTTCCCCCTATTTTCTAGCATAAAAATTACAGTTTTTCAAGATGTCAACCATAACGATAATTTCACCATTCTAAATAAAATATGGCGGGCGTAACGAAAAGTGCAACGATGACGACATACACATCTAAGATGACAGGCGTAACAAAACATGCAATGTTTCTAGAATCCAAATGGAGACCGTAACGATATAAGCAACAATGTTTTTAAATATTTTTTATTAAAATCTCTTTAATAAATTTTTTATTAGTTTCAAAAAATGTTCCCATTAAAATCTTATAATAATTACGGCTTTTCAAGATGGCTGGTGTAACGAAAATTGCAACAGTAACATCATAATTCAAAATGGCGGTCATGGCATTTTTATTGTCAAGGTCATGTCCTTGGCGGCTTAGAGCGGCTAGTTACTACAATTATTAACCGCTTTTAGAAATTTCGAAACCGTTGGCATTTTTAAGGATAAAGAACGGGAAATTTTCTTTCAAAACGGGAATTTTTTCCTCGAAATAGAGTAATGTTTAATTTTTGAAATTTTTTCCAGAAAACTGGAAATTTTGGGTCCTTTTTGGCAAATCTTGAAGGTCGAGGTCAAAGATCAAGGTCATCCAAGATGGCCTCCGTGACGTCACAATCCAAGATGGTGGTCGGCTCCTCCGGTTCCTTGCCATAAACCCAGCACTCGGACCACCATTTACACACAACGCTAACGATTTGTTGATTAACACTATTCCACTCTAACGTAAAAAAAAATGGCGGTGGCAAACATTAGCACAGAATCCAACACGGCGGCGTTTGTAGAAGCGGGTAGGGGGTCATTCTGCTTATGCACACCATGGGGGCAGAATTATTTAATTTTGCTCTCACCATGATTGAACCGATGACTCTGGTCTTGATGAGGTTTTTTTAAATATATATTTTTTTGGAAATTTTGATAATTTCTTTTCACATTATTTTCTAAATATTATACACTAATTTTATGTTTTCTCTAGTCGGGAATCGAACCCACTATCTCAATAGTTCATGATGCAAGTGCGTGCATTTTGACGTGACAAAGTCTAATAAATTGATGAACGCTTGCTGCAAGCACGAAAAATTGTCCCACTTGGATGTCCCACTACGGTCCTGTTTACACATGCGTGGCATCTCTCTGGTATGTTGCGGACGGTACAGAGAACTCGGCCGGCACGTGGCGGCGTACTGCTCAGTTTTCACCCCGCCATGCTGCAGGGATAGGCGGGTCGCGCCGGTTGGATCACGCCTGCGCACGTACTGGATGCTCCTGGCTACCATCTGGATGTGACATGCATTTCTGAGCCATGAATGGACATGTCTAGCTTGTATAAAGATGTGGCTGGCCACTGACTCGAGGTGTCTACTCAACAACTGGATCTGCCTGGTTAATTGACTGTCATTTAGAACGTTCCTGAAAACTCATGGAAATTACTCACTTTTCCTTCTAAGAAGACTGTAGAAATTAAGAAACACTAGTAATTTGCTTGTTTATTGAACTTATGGAGTTTACATAATGTTTTTTTTGTAATTTTGTTTTTTTACTTCTTCGAACATGTCATTTTGATGGTAATTTACTTATTTTGCATTGATCAAATATCGAACTAAAGTGATTGATTTTTGAAGATATGTGGATTTTTTTTCCCCGGAATTTCTAGCTTAATAATTAGATATTTTCAAGATGGCGGACAAATTTCAAGATGGTTTGGCATCATGGCAATGAATGAATACTGCACTCTAATGAGTAAAATTTAAACTCATATGAAGGCAGCATCTTCTAGCATACGAAAACCATATGTTAACAGCAACATCCACCAGATGACAACAAGATGGCGGACTCATGACATACTGGCTGGCGTATTATCTCTCTTCGCATTAGTGGTGGGAAGTCAGTCTGCCAGTTGCTTCCGTAGAGGAATGATCCGTTGCTATTTTAAATCGCATGATCTCGCCAGGTTCGAACCAATGACTTTTTCATAATTGTATATTAAAATTTAATTAAATACATTTTTAATAAATTTATATATTTTTACATTAAAATCGGATCGTTACGAATTTCGTAGATGGCGGCCATAACGAAAATTGCAACATTGGGGGATTGGAGTGTTGGTTCCAAGATGGCCGAATTCAAGATGGCGACTGAGGTCAAAGGTAAAGGCCACATGTCAAAATGAAAGGTCAAATTTGAAGGTCAAGGTCAAAGGTTACCTGTTTAATTAATATCATATTGTAATATATTTTTAAATTAAAGAATTTTTATAAAAATTGGTTAATAATTACGGATTTTTAAGATGGCAGAAGTTTTATATATTTAAATTTTTTTAAATTTTTATTATAAAGTGATGTATCGATACAGGCCAGGTGAAAGAATGGCATGAAGTAAACACATCAGTAAAAATACCTTATCTACAATTTTACATTTGATAAATATTTATTTATTAGCTCCCTATAATGTTTAATAGAGATTATGTTAGGTTAGGTATTCTGTGGACACTCCCTACCAGCGCTACCTAGTATTAAACTGAGGAACTAGGTGTTGTATCGATACTTTACTTGTGTGGCAGCCATTTTGGGATATGTTTCCAGAGGGGATAACTTTCAGGATTTTAAAGCAGAAAATAATATGCATTTTAAAAAATCGGAAAGGGTACCTTTCCAGTTTATTTGCTGCTGTGTCATTGTACAGAAAATCCTGAAAGGTACCCTTTCCGAGGGGATATCTTTCCAGTGCATATTTGCAATAAAACCGAAATATTTTAAGAAATCGGAAAGGGTACCTTTTCAGTTTCTACCCAGCTACACTACCGCCACCAAAAAGTATGAAAGGTACTCTTTCCAAGGGGATACAATTCTATCGTTCCGTTTCTAGGAGTCACTTTGGCAGTCTCTTAGTGTATATTCACTCGGAGGTTGCTTTTTAGTCTGTTTGCGGAATTTTCGTAGGGTCTGCGTGACTGATTCTGACTCAAAAAGGTATGCCACATAATGCACACGTTTGGTACAAGTGCCATGACTCAAACATACAAGAATGAATATGGGCACTTATGTCATCGTTGGCGTAAAGTCAAAATTTCAGAGTTTTTTTTTCCAAATTAGCCAAAAACAGCACATATATAATGACAATTTTTTTTCAGCCATATTTTTTTCAAAATTCCTAGGCTGTATTATATCGGAAACATGAATAAGAACAGAAATTTAATTAAATAAATATATTAAGCATTTCATTTTGATTTAATGCGCAATTTTTTTTTCGTGACATCACAAACTTAATCCAAAACCAGTAAGAAATAATCACCAGATACAACACTAGTCACAATGGCTGTGAAGCAGTGGCTAATGAACAAGAGGGGGTAGGGGTGCCAGCTGCGGTGGTAGTACACAAGGTAGTGCATGGTGTATGGTGAGCAGACAGGTCGATCAGGGGAGGAAGGCGCAGGGATGTGAAGAAGCCTTCCTGGAGGATCTAGGTCGCCGTGACGTCACGCACGCCACTCGAGGATCGATACCACGGAGCGGCAACTGTCGCTGTTCGCGCCGACTGCAACAAGCGTGCATCAACACCATGCTGCACACCTGTGCTGTGTATCATCTAGCACTGTCCCAGGTCTCAGTTCTTACACGACTTCTCAGAACACGCTGGTGAATACAGTTTACGATTCCATTCTGAACGGACGGAAGTAGACGCAAGTGACATACCGACACGTAAGACTCTCACCCGCGTGGGCTGATTGCACGGAGTTAGAGCCAACATCTTCCCCAAAACCACTCTCTAGAAAGAATATTCTCTGAATGAGTTTATGCACGTGCCTAACTGTAACATTCCAGCAACGTCAAATACCTGTATCACCTGAACACTTTAGGGTAACAATGGTACTACATAAAGCACATCAGTTAATTAAGTAATTGGAAAATCATACAATTTGAAAAAAAAATTAATTTTTTATTGTGTTCTGTTAATACCTTACGGAGTAGACAATTGAGGATAAAGCACAAGTTAAAATAGTAGATTTTACACTAATACCATAAAAATATTCAGAAGAATTAAATAATAACATACAAACAAATGCACACACTAAATGTATCATCTTACATTATTGTAATTGTCATTTTAAAGTGGTAGCTAATAAAATATTTATGTATTATTTTTTATAAAAGTTACAAATATATACAAGAAATATAAAGAATTACCTCTATGGTCACTGGTAAAAGGTAATATAACACGAAAGCTGTTTACCTAAACTAAGCATTCGTTTTGATACTCTATTTATTGTTCATAACAAGGTGTTGGATGGTAGCGATTAGTACGAAATATTGCCCGAAATAGAAATTTATAATTTTATATTTTTTAAATTAATGTACGTACCTATATGAGAAGTCTATTGTTGAAGATGTCACATGTAACATACTTAGGAGATTAATCATGTACATCGTCGAACGGGTAGTTTACATATTACTTGTTACCAACTATATACATTTATTCTATTAAGTTCCGATACACCAACGGCTAAATAAGCACAATACTTTCAAATAATTTTCTATACAAAATATTGCAATAATGATTTACGACTATCGTTTAAGTAGACTACAAAATAAAGGGAATTTAATGAGAGTATTCATAAGGTATAGTATTAATATTTTGCTAACCACTGCGATATTATATTTGATATTGTTTTTTGAACTAAATGCTGTGCACAAAATTATATTAACTGTCAATTAGGCACAGTGAACCTAAATTATTATTGTACGAAAAAATTACTATTTCAATGAAACTAGTGAATTTGTGTAATTTTATTAAATTAAATTAATAAGGTAATTCAATAATAGTCGAATAGATTCCAAATTTCCTTTCTCAGTCTTAAAACTACACATAATTTAAAAATCACTCAATACTACAAGTAGCCATATTATCTGCCCAAGAGTCTCATCTACAAAAGTTTAAATTACCTCCCAGCATGTTGTAATTTTATAAAGACAAAGAATAAGAATACTTCTTGGTAACTAAGCAGCCATATTTGAAAAAAAAACACGGAATTCTCTTTCATGTTACAGAATTTCGGACACTGAAAAAGTTAACTTAAAAAACCAAAAGAAGTGACCGAAAATATGTATTTTGTGCTCCGGATAGTGAAACGAGTGTTAGTATATTCTGCATTAATAAATATAAATACCAAGTGGAAAATGGAATGTCAAAGTGAGATTTAATATAAGTGAGAGTAATAAAAGTGAGAGTTAATATTTCAGGATTACTTTAGGGGTTGCAAAATTTGTTATGATACAGAGGTATCCCGCCTTGTGGCTAGTCGCTCTACTAGAGACCTCTGCCACCTTCACAAACATAGCATCCGCTATATGGTGAGTAGATCTACTAGAAAACATTGCCACCTGCTCAAACAAAGCACCCGCTCTGTGGCGAGTCACTCTTCTAGCAATAATTGCCGCCTGCTCAAACATAGCATCCGAGTAGGTGTATAATGTATGTATGAGGACACCGGAGGACGGAGGGGGATTAATCTCTTCCTTCGACCATGCACACACGAAAAAGTGTCCCGTTACGTTCATCAACCATGTACGCACGAAAAAATGTCCCGTTACAGTAGATGGAAAATACCGGTTATGGGACAGGCGCAGGATCCAGGAGCCGACCTTGAACATTAACCTTGAACCTTGACCTTTGACCATGACATTTAACCTTGACCTTAACCTTGAAATTTGACCTTGAACATTGACCTTGAACATTGAATTTGACCTTGAACATTGACTTTGACCTTGAACATTGACCCTGAACTTTGACCTTGACCTTGACATTTGACCTTGACCTTGAAATTCGACACTGACCTTTAGCCTTGCAACCCTCGATGTTGCCAACCTGATAACGTCATCTAATCCATATGCTAACCTAACCTAACCGAACCTAACCTAAACTAAACTAACCTAACCTAAACTAAACTAACCTCACCTAACCTAATCCATATGCTAATCTATGCTAACCTAACCTAAACTAAACTAACCTCACCTAACCTAATCCATATGCTAATCTATGCTAACCTAACCTAACCTAACCTAACCTAAACTAACCTAACCTAAACTAACCTCACCTAACCTAATCCATATGCTAATCTATGCTAACCTAACCTAACCTAACAAAACCTAACCTAAACTAAACTAAACTAACCTAATCCATATGCTAATATATGCTAACCTAACCTAAACTAAACTAACCTAATCTATATGCTAATCTATGCTAATCTAACCTAACCTAAACTAAACTAAACCTAACCTAACCTAATACATATGCTAATCTATGCTAACCTAACCTAACCTAACTTAATCCATATGCTAATCTATGCTAACCTAACCTAACCTAACCTAAACTAAACTAAACTAAACTAACCTAATCCATATGCTAATCTATGCTAACCTAACCTAACCTAACCTAAACTAAACGAAACCTAACCTAACCTAACCTAACCAAACCTAACCTAACCTAATCCATATGCTAATCTATGCTAACCTAACCTAACCTAACCCATATGCTAATCTATGCTAATCCATGTCAATCTATGCCAATCCGTATGCCAATCTATGCTAATTCGTATACCAATCTATGCTAACCTGTATGCCAATCTATGCTAATCCGTATGCCAATCTATGCTAATCCATATGTTAATCCATGCTAATCCATTTGCCATTTTGTATTTCTAGAAATTTCCACCAACTTCGAATCGTGACGTCACCGTTGCACTTTTCGTCACGGCCGCCATCTTGGATTCGAATTTTTTTTTTCGAACTTCAACTTTTCGAAATTTGATGTAAACATCAGCCGCCATCTTTTGCCTTCCTTAATACATACCTAAGACGTCACATTTGAAATTAAAATTATTATACAGACACCATCTTTAATTCCAGCACAGACTACCAGATGGCGCTAAATTCAAAAATTAGTTGCCATAGGCGAAGCCATCTTGGTCCTCAAGTTGGTTGGTAGATGTCGCTAGTATCGCGCACCAAATTCAAAAATTAGTTGCCAGAGGCGCCGCCATCTTTAATTCTTAAAGTTACTGCCGGAGCGCGCCACCGTCGCCATCTTTAATTCTTAAATTTACTGCCGGATGGCGCCAAGTGTTATGTAGTCAGTCGAGACAGGTCGGGAACGAGTCGAGACAAGTCTAGACAGTCGAGACAAGTCGAGGACAAGACGAGACAAGTCGGTAGCCTGTATTCACCAAGTTCTCTGTTGCCGCCATCTTTAATTCATAAAGTCGCTACCAGATGGCGCCACTGTCGGCCATCTTTAGTTCAAGGCATTGTCGCCGGATGATGCCAAGTTTGAATTTAAAAAACCTACAAGTGTTATGCAATGTGTAACCAGTCGAGACAAGTCGAGATAAGTTTGGAACATGAAGCCATATTCTAAACTACGTTTAATATATATATGTATGCATTTATATGTTTAGGTTTGATGATAGAGTAATGCAAGGGAATGGCTTTTCATTTATATTTGCGACAAACAAACCATCCATCCGATTACATTATTCCAAGTCGCCATATTGGATGATGACATCACCGTTGCAATTTCCGTTACGGCCGACATCTTTAAATATATTATCCGAGTTTAATGAAAATTTTTTTTAAAATTTATAAAAAAAAAAACTTTTACGACACGGAGCTCGGAGTCCTCGGTTCGAACCTGGTGAGGGCAAAAAAAATGGCGACCGATCCTTTCCTCGTGGTGGCTGCAGGTAGACTGACTCCCACCACTTTTTTTTCAAAGTATATATAATGTCATCTAGTATGATGCCATGTCCGCCATCTTGTCTTCGATGCTGGAAGCCATCATCATTGTATCGTCAGCGAGAGTACGCTGACGCCATGTTAGTTTAGTTCTTATCCACTAGAGTGCAGTAATCATTTATTACTGTGACACCAGCCATCTTGAAATTTGGCTGCCATCTTGAAAATCCGTAATTATTTAGCTAGGAATTCAGGAAAAAGTTCAAAATTCATTAAATAAATCTCTCATTAATTTACATATTGATTCGATCCGCTCCTGTCCTCGGTTCGATATCCGATCGATGTAATAATGTTTAATTTTATGTAAAAATAATAATTTCAATAAACCATGTTCAACATTCGTAAAGAGACTCTAAATCCTCTATGACCATCATCCTATCAGACATCAAGACCACCATATTGGAAATGCGTAATTTTAATGCTAGAGATCCGAGAAAAAGTTCAAAATTCATTAAATAATTTTGTAATCTATATACTGATTGATTAGATCGACTTAGGTCCTTGGTTCGATCCCTGACCGATACAAAACAACTTTAATATTTTAATAAAGTACCACTAAAGTGTCAGGTTTGAGAAAATAAAAAACACCGCAAGTTCTTTTAAAAAAACTTTTATTACATAAATTATACACTACCACAAGTACAAAAAACACACAGACAAATTACCAAAGTTTCGTGGATCTCTCGATTCAAACAGTCTTCTTACTATACGGACAATGTCCTTTACATGACTTTAAATGTCTATTCAGTTTATCAGCTCGACATATTGGTACACCACAATTTTGCACACAAAGTCGAATTATCGACTTCATTAAAAGGACAGTGATATATTTCGTGTCGTTGTGCACTTCGAATATTTGCCAATGTTTTGTTACAAAATATACAGCTTGATTCCGATGAATGTGCAGCCAGTCTATCACAATTCCTGAGGTGCCATTTTAATCTTCCATATTGTACAAACTTGCTTAAACACCTGTTGCACTGATATTTAATGCGTTCAGAGTTATTACTACAATTGTGTATTACATAATCCCATAATTTCAAGTTTTTGATCTTCTCACAGTACGTGCAGTCGGGTGATGGAACACCGCTGGTTGCTCCTTCCTTCATCAATGCCACTGGAACTGTTGACAACCATTGTAACACTGCTGACATGTTAACTTCTGAAGCCGTTGAAGTCTGCTCTGCAGAAGATGTTGCACACGTCGAAATCTCCTGCTGTGCTGAGAGAGCAGGTGTAGCTGTAGACGTCGTTGTCATCGTGCTCTGCACTGATGATGGTAGACCTTCGATCCAGGTTGGTGTAGATAGAGGTAATGATGCCATCGAGTTCTCAAGAATAGCTAGATACAGGTCTATTATGTTATACAAGTCTAACTATCCGATCCGTTCATCACAGCAGCCAGAGACGGACTAAAGTCCATATCACCAGGGTCTCACTTATATAGTCTCATCAGATGGTACAACACATGAGTTAAAACAATAACCAGGTTCATTATACTCGCACTTTACTTTCTCGAGACATTTTTTATAATGAAGATGTAAGCTATCAAGACGTGAAATTAGTTTTTTGCACTTATTGCACTGAAATTGTATTCTTTTAACATTATTAGAACAACTGCTTCTTTCATGTCTGCGAGCATTTGAGGTGATAGTAAATGATGCGTCACAGTATTTGCACTGACGCAATGTACGCTCTTCATTAGTTGAAGAATCCATTGCTGATGATGAAACTTCAGCTGATGGTGGAACAGCACATATCGAAGTCTCCTCCAGTGTTGTCAGAGGCGTTGCCAACGGGATCTGCTCCAACATCGTCGGCGCTGACGTCATGGTTCCCGCAGTCAATGGTACATCCTCCATCGAGTTCGACGTTAAAGTCGGTAAAGATGCCATCGAAATCTCAAGAACAGCTAATTGACTTGACTCATGCACCAGAAGAAACAAACTAGGCGATCATTACACCGCCGACGTCAGTAACAAACTGAGCATCCTGCTGTCTAGGACTCTCTTATATACATGCACCGTATGGAATAATACGCTAGTCAAATCAAGAACCATCAACAATAATACTAGAGTCAAAACAACATTAAAAATAGAAGGACCGTCAACGAGAAAGCAGCACAATCAAAATAAAAAATACAGCACATTTGTAAACACCATCAACAAAAAGGAAGCACAGTTTAGAAGCACCATCAACATAAAGGCAGCACATTTTGGAAGCACAATCAATAAAGGCAACACATTTGGAAGCACCATCAACAAAAAGGAAGCACATTTTGGAAGCACCATCAAAAAGGCAGCACATTTTGGAAGCACCATCAACATAAAGGCAGCACATTTTGGAAGCACAATCATAAAAGGCAGCACATTTGGAGGCACCATCAACAAAAGAAGGAAGCACATTTTGCAAGCACCATCAAAAAGGCAGCACATTTTGGAAGCACCATCAAAAAGGCAGCACATTTGGTAACACAAGTTACGAGAACTAAGTCTTAGTTAGAAATCAGAATGCAAGAAATAAAAACATTAAATTTTTACTTTTAATATTTAATTTATTTCTTAAGATTATACAAATAGAAGTAAAATAAGCCATTATTGTATGTAGCCAGCTTTCCTCAGTTCTTCGAGTATGAAGGATATTTCTTTTATGCACGAATAGTTTCCTGCACAAAGCGAGCCATGTAGAAGTCTTAGCCGGTCAACCAATAAGTTTGTATCTTTCCACGATGTGTAATCAATCTCTTCTACCACCATCTCACTTGCTTGTTTATTATAAATACTTTTAATATCACAATCGTCCCAGTGATCATAATAAGCGTTATCGGATTTATTTATTATAACACGGCGTTTCCATCGTTTCGGTCTCAGGACACCGTTACACTCTTCGATCTTGTCAGCTTTAGGTGCTTCATCACAGTCTATGCTTTTGTCAACAGCCTCAGAGTCACTGTTACAATCACTGTAGAAGACATCCTCTTCACCCAGATTACCATATGAATTCGATATCGATGATGTCGAAGTGCCATTATCGTCTTCATGCTTCCTTTTTAGGAGTCCATCATTTTTACAAAGTAAGAAAGATCTACTTGAATTCGGCTGGAATGTATTCTCACTTTTCACGTTAAGGATTCTTCCATTGTCTTCATTCTTCCATAAATCATCATCATCCTTCAATTTAAGTTCTTCGTCGAGATCGGAAGAGCCACGAACATAATCTCTATCAAGACAAGGAAAATTATTGTCGTAATGCAGATCACTATTCCTTAGTCTAGTAGATCCATCGTTGTACTCTGGCTTGTACGCAGGCTTAACGTTACAAGTTCTGTCATGTCTTTTTAAGCTCTCTCTCCGCGTAAACGACTTGTTACATCGAACGCAACTTATCATATTGCGTAGTGGATTTTTTAACACAGTCATTCTTCTGGTGTTGTCTTCCATTCTTTCTCAAGATAAATTCTTTGCTGCAAAACTTACACCTGTGTCCTTTCGATACAGCGACAGACACCGAATCAGGATTCATATTAGTTACTGTGACTAATGTTAGATACAAACAACCAGTTTTCCAATTGGAACCATTAGTTAAATATATATATTTTTAAAAATATTTCTTAAGCGAGAGTTAAGTTATCTCATGCAAAGGTACTTGTTGTAAGTAGTTCTGCTTTTCAACAACAGATGACACCACGTATTGCTTGCAGGTAAATAATATTTCTTTCTTTCATGCGGGGATGCAGGATTCTCACTAACGATCGCAATAGATGGATGACATCGCTAGACTCCAAGGAGAAGGTAGTTTGTTCTCCCAGTTAGTGTTTCTCAGATTTCTCAGGGTATATATTATTATTTGACTGAATAATGATTTTTTTTAAATTCCACCTAATAAAATAAAATAGAAGCACTCAGAGAAAACCATCAGGGATGATGTCGTTTATAAACATTATAAATTACCATTTTTTTTTAAAAAGTCCAAATTCAATCCTGCTTAAGCAACATGAGAGTTCTAGCACAAGCGGGCTTGTGAACTCTTAGCTTAAGCAACATGAGAGTTCTAGCACAAGAGGGCTTGTGAACTCTTTGCTTAAGCAACATGAGAGTTCTAGCACAAGCGGGCTTGTTAACTCTTTGCTTAAGCAACATGAGAGTTCTAGCACAAGCGGGCTTGTGAACTCTTCGCTTAAGCAACATGAGAGTTCTAGCACAAGCGGGCTTGTGAACTCTTTGCTTAAGCAACATGAAAGTTCTAGCACAAGCGGGCTTGTGATCTCTTTGCTTAAGCAGGATTGAATTTGGACTTTTTTAAAAAAAATGGTAATTTATGTTTTTAAACGACATCATCCCTGATGGTTTTCTCTGAGTGCTTCTATTTTATTTTATTAGGTGGAATTTAAAAAAAAATCATTATTCAGTCAAATAATAATATATACCCTGAGAAATCTGAGAAACACTAACTGGGAGAACAAACTACCTTCTCCTTGGAGTCTAGCGATGTCATCCATCTATTGCGATCGTTAGTGAGAATCCTGCATCCCCGCATGAAAGAAAGAAATATTATTTACCTGCAAGCAATACGTGGTGTCATCTGTTGTTGAAAAGCAGAACTACTTACAACAAGTACCTTTGCATGAGATAACTTAACTCTCGCTTAAGAAATATTTTTAAAAATATATATATTTAAGTAATGGTTCCAATTGGAAAACTGGTTGTTTGTATCTAACATTAGTCACAGTAACTAATATGAATCCTGATTCGGTGTCTGTCGCTGTATCGAAAGGACACAGGTGTAAGTTTTGCAGCAAAGAATTTATCTTGAGAAAGAATGGAAGACAACACCAGAAGAATGACTGTGTTAAAAAATCCACTACGCAATATGATAAGTTGCGTTCGATGTAACAAGTCGTTTACGCGGAAAGAGAGCTTAAAAAGACATGACAGAACTTGTAACGTTAAGCCTGCGTACAAGCCAGAGTACAACGATGGATCTACTAGACTAAGGAATAGTGATCTGCATTACGACAATAATTTTCCTTGTCTTGAGAGAGATTATGTTCGTGGCTCTTCCGATCTCGACGAAGAACTTAAATTGAAGGATGATGATGATTTATGGAAGAATGAAGACAATGGAAGAATCCTTAACGTGAAAAGTGAGAATACATTCCAGCCGAATTCAAGTAGATCTTTCTTACTTTGTAAAAATGATGGACTCCTAAAAAGGAAGCATGAAGACGATAATGGCACTTCGACATCATCGATATCGAATTCATATGGTAATCTGGGTGAAGAGGATGTCTTCTACAGTGATTGTAACAGTGACTCTGAGGCTGTTGACAAAAGCATAGACTGTGATGAAGCACCTAAAGCTGACAAGATCGAAGAATGTAACGGTGTCCCGAGACCGAAACGATGGGAACGCCGTGTTATAATAAATAAATCCGATAACGCTTATTATGATCACTGGGACGATTGTGATATTAAAAGTATTTATAATAAACAAGCAAGTGAGATGGTGGTAGAAGAGATTGATTACACATCGTGGAAAGATACAAACTTATTGGTTGACCGGCTAAGACTTCTACATGGCTCGCTTTGTGCAGGAAACTATTCGTGCATAAAAGAAATATCCTTCATACTCGAAGAACTGAGGAAAGCTGGCTACATACAATAATGGCTTATTTTACTTCTATTTGCATAATCTTAAGAAATAAATTAAATATTAAAAGTAAAAATTTCATGTTTTTATTTCTTGCATTCTGATTTCTAACTAAGACTTAGTTCTCGTAACTTGTGTTACCAAATGTGCTGCCTTTTTGATGGTGCTTCCAAAATGTGCTGCCTTTTTGATGGTGCTTGCAAAATGTGCTTCCTTCTTTTGTTGATGGTGCTTCCAAATGTGCTGCCTTTTATGATTGTGCTTCCAAAATGTGCTGCCTTTTTTGATTGTGCTTCCAAAATGTGCTGCCTTTTTGATGGTGCTTCCAAAATGTGCTTCCTTTTTGTTGATGGTGCTTCCAAATGTGTTGCCTTTATTGATTGTCCTTCCAAAATGTGCTGCCTTTATGTTGATGGTGCTTCCAAAATGTGCTGCCTTTTTGATGGTGCTTCCAAAATGTGCTTCCTTTTTGTTGATGGTGCTTCCAAATGTGTTGCCTTTATTGATTGTGCTTCCAAAATGTGCTGCATTTATGTTGATGGTGCTTCTAAACTGTGCTTCCTTTTAGTTGATGGTGTTTACAAATGTGCTGCCTTTTTTTTTTTTTGATTGTGCTGCCTTTTCGTTGACGTTCCTTCTATTTTTAATGTTGTTTTGACTCTAGTATTATTGTTGATGGTTCTTGATTTGACTAGCGTATTATTCCATACGGTGCATGTATATAAGAGAGTCCTAGACAGCAGGATGCTCAGTTTGTTACTGACGTCGGCGGTGTAAAAATCGCCTAGTTTGTTTCTTCTGGTGCATGAGTCAAGTCAATTAGCTGTTCTTGAGATTTCGATGGCATCTTTACCGACTTTAACGTCGAACTCGATGGAGGATGTACCATTGACTGCGGGAACCATGACGTCAGCGCCGACGATGTTGGAGCAGATCCCGTTGGCAACGCCTCTGACAACACTGGAGGAGACTTCGATATGTGCTGTTCCACCATCAGCTGAAGTTTCATCATCAGCAATGGATTCTTCAACTAATGAAGAGCGTACATTGCGTCAGTGCAAATACTGTGACGCATCATTTACTATCACCTCAAATGCTCGCAGACATGAAAGAAGCAGTTGTTCTAATAATGTTAAAAGAATACAATTTCAGTGCAATAAGTGCAAAAAACTAATTTCACGTCTTGATAGCTTACATCTTCATTATAAAAAATGTCTCGAGAAAGTAAAGTGCGAGTATAATGAACCTGGTTATTGTTTTAACTCATGTGTTGTACCATCTGATGAGACTATATAAGTGAGACCCTGGTGATATGGACTTTAGTCCGTCTCTGGCTGCTGTGATGAACGGATCGGATAGTTAGACTTGTATAACATAATAGACCTGTATCTAGCTATTCTTGAGAACTCGATGGCATCATTACCTCTATCTACACCAACCTGGATCGAAGGTCTACCATCATCAGTGCAGAGCACGATGACAACGACGTCTACAGCTACACCTGCCCTCTCAGCACAGCAGGAGATTTCGACGTGTGCAACATCTTCTGCAGAGCAGACCTCAACGGCTTCAGAAGTTAACATGTCAGCAGTGTTACAATGGTTGTCAACAGTTCCAGTGGCATTGATGAAGGAAGGAGCAACCAGCGGTGTTCCATCACCCGACTGCACGTACTGTGAGAAGATCAAAAACTTGAAATTATGGGATTATGTAATACACGATTGTAGTAATAACTCTGAACGCATTAAATATCAGTGCAACAGGTGTTTAAGCAAGTTTGTACAATATGGAAGATTAAAATGGCACCTCAGGAATTGTGATAGACTGGCTGCACATTCATCGGAATCAAGCTGTATATTTTGTAACAAAACATTGGCAAATATTCGAAGTGCACAATGACACGAAATATATCACTGTCCTTTTAATGAAGTCGATAATTCGACTTTGTGTGCAAAATTGTGGTGTACCAATATGTCGAGCTGATAAACTGAATAGACATTTAAAGTCATGTAAAGGACATTGTCCGTATAGTAAGAAGACTGTTTGAATCGAGAGATCCACGAAACTTTGGTAATTTGTCTGTGTGTTTTTTGTACTTGTGGTAGTGTATAATTTATGTAATAAAAGTTTTTTTAAAAGAACTTGCGGTGTTTTTTATTTTCTCAAACCTGACACTTTAGTGGTACTTTATTAAAATATTAAAGTTGTTTTGTATCGGTCAGGGATCGAACCAAGGACCTAAGTCGATCTAATCAATCAGTATATAGATTACAAAATTATTTAATGAATTTTGAACTTTTTCCCGGATCTCTAGCATTAAAATTACGCATTTCCAATATGGTGGTCTTGATGTCTGATAGGATGATGGTCGTAGAGGATTTAGAGTCTCTTTACGAATGTTGAACATGGTTTATTGAAATTATTATTTTTACATAAAATTAAACATTATTACATCGATCGGATATCGAACCGAGGACAGGAGCGGATCGAATCAATATGTAAATTAATGAGAGATTTATTTAATGAATTTTGAACTTTTTCCTGAATTCCTAGCTAAATAATTACGGATTTTCAAGATGGCAGCCAAATTTCAAGATGGCTGGTGTCACAGTAATAAATGATTACTGCACTCTAGTGGATAAGAACTAAACTAACATGGCATCAGCGTACTCTCGCTGACGATACAATGATGATGGCTTCCAGCATCGAAGACAAGATGGCGGACATGGCATCATACTAGATGACATTATATATACTTTGAAAAAAAAGTGGTGGGAGTCAGTCTGCCTGCAGCCACCACGAGGGAAGGATCGGTCGCCATTTTTTTTGCCCTCACCAGGTTCGAACCGAGGACTCCGAGCTCCGTGTCGTAAAAGTTTTTTTTTTTATAAATTTTAAAAATTTTTTTCATTAAACTCGGATAATATATTTAAAGATGTCGGCCGTAACGGAAATTGCAACGGTGATGTCATCATCCAATATGGCGACTTGGAATAATGTAATCGGATGGATGGTTTGTTTGTCGCAAATATAAATGAAAAGCCATTCCCTTGCATTACTCTATCATCAAACCTAAACATATAAATGCATACATATATATATTAAACGTAGTTTAGAATATGGCTTCATGTTCCAAACTTATCTCGACTTGTCTCGACTGGTTACACATTGCATAACACTTGTAGGTTTTTTAAATTCAAACTTGGCATCATCCGGCGACAATGCCTTGAACTAAAGATGGCCGACAGTGGCGCCATCTGGTAGCGACTTTATGAATTAAAGATGGCGGCAACAGAGACCTTGGTGAATACAGGCTACCGACTTGTCTCGTCTTGTCCTCGACTTGTCTCGACTGTCTAGACTTGTCTCGACTCGTTCCCGACCTGTCTCGACTGACTACATAACACTTGGCGCCATCCGGCAGTAAATTTAAGAATTAAAGATGGCGACGGTGGCGCGCTCCGGCAGTAACTTTAATAATTAAAGATGGCGGCGCCTCTGGCAACTAATTTTTGAATTTGGTGCGCGATACTAGCGACATCTACCAACCAACTTGAGGACCAAGATGGCTTCGCCTATGGCAACTAATTTTTGAATTTAGCGCCATCTGGTAGACTGTGCTGGAATTAAAGATGGTGTCTGTATAATAATTTTAATTTCAAATGTGACGTCTTAGGTATGTATTAAGGAAGGCAAAATATGGCGGCTGATGTTTACATCAAATTTCGAAAAGTTGAAGTTCGAAAAAAAAAATTCGAATCCAAGATGGCGGCCGTGACGAAAAGTGCAACGGTGACGTCACGATTCGAAGTTGGTGGAAATTTCTAGAAATACAAAATGGCAAATGGATTAGCATGGATTAACATATGGATTAGCATAGATTGGCATACGGATTAGCATAGATTGGCATACAGGTTAGCATAGATTGGTATACGAATTAGCATAGATTGGCATACGGTTTGGCATAGATTGACATGGATTAGCATAGATTATCATGGATTAGGTTAGGTTAGCATAGATTAGCATAAGGGTTAGGTTAGGTTAGGTTAGCATAGATTAGCATATGGATTAGGTTAGGTTAGGTTAGGTTTGGTTAGGTTAGGTTAGGTTAAGTTTAGGTTAGGTTAGCATAGATTAGCATATGGATTAGGTTAGGTTAGTTTAGTTTAGTTTAGGTTAGGTTAAATTAGGTTAGCATAGATTAGCATATGGATTAGGTTGTTAGGTTAGGTTAGCATAGATTAGCATATGTGTTAGGTTAGGTTAGGTTAGGTTAGGTTAGGTTTAGGTTAGGTTAGGTTAGATTAGCATAGATTAGCATATGGATTAGGTTAGGTTAGGTTAGTTTAGGTTAGGTAAGGTTAGGTTAGGTTAGCATAGATTAGCATATGGGTTAGGTTAGGTTAGGTTAGTTTAGGTTAGGTTAGGTTAGCATAGATTAGCATATGGATTAGGTTAGGTGAGGTTAGTTTAGTTTAGTTTAGTTTAGGTTAGGTTAGCAGAGATTAGCATATGGATTAGGTTAGGTGAGGTTAGTTTAGTTTAGTTTAGGTTAGTTTAGTTTAGGTTAGGTTAGGTTAGGTTAGCATAGATTAGCATATGGATTAGGTTAGGTGAGGTTAGTTTAGTTAAGTTTAGTTTAGGTTAGGTTAGCATAGATTAGCATATGGATTAGGTTAGGTGAGGTTAGTTTAGTTTAGTTTAGTTTAGGTTAGCATAGATTAGCATATGGATTAGGTTAGGTGAGGTTAAATTAGTTTAGTTTAGTTTAGGTTAGTTTAGTTTAGTTTAGGTTAGGTTAGGTTAGCATATGGATTAGATGACATTATCAGGTTGGCAACATCGAGGGTTGCAAGGCTAAAGGTCAGGGTCGAATTTCAATGTCAGGGTAAAATTTCAAGGTCAAGGTCAAATTTCAAGGTCAAGGTCAAAGTTCAGGGTCAAAGTCAATGTTCAAGGTCAAAGTCAATGTTAAAGGTCGATGTTCAAGGTCAAATTTCAAGGTCAAAATTAAAGGTCAAGGTCAAAGTTCATGGTCAATGTTCAAGTTCGGCTCCTGGATCCTGCGCCTGTCCCAGAACCGGTATTTTCCATCTACTGTAACGGGACATTTTTTCGTGCGTACATGGTTGATGAACGTAACGGGACACTTTTTCGTGTGTGCATGGTCGAAGGAAGAGAATAATCCCCCTCCGTCCTCCAGTGTCCTCATACATACATTATACACCTACTCATCCGCTATATGGTGAGTAGATCTACTAGAAAACATTTCCGCCTGCTCAAACATAGCACCCGCTCTGTGGCGAGTCACTCTGTTAGCAATAATTGCCGCCTGCTCAAACATAGCATCCACTATATGGTGAGTAGCTCTGCTAGAAAACATTGCCACCTGCTGAAACATAGTATCCGCTATATGGTGAGTAGATCTACTAGAAAACATTGCCACCTGCTCAAACATAGCATCCACTATATGGTGAGTAGCTCTGCTAGAAAACATTGCCACCTGCTCAAACATAGCATCCGCTATATGGTGAGTAGCTCTGCTAGAAAACATTTCCACCTGCTCAAACATAGCACCCGCTCTGTGGCGAGTCACTCTGTTAGCAATAATTTCCGCCTGCTCAAGCATAGCATCCGCTATATGGTGAGTAGCTCTGCTAGAAAACATTGCCACCTGCTCAAACATAGCATCCGCTATATGGTGAGTAGATCTACTAGAAAACATTGCCACCTGCTCAAACATAGCACCCGCTCTGTGGCGAGTCACTCTGCTAGCAATAATTGCCGCCTGCTCAAACATAGCATCCGCTATATGGTGAGTAGATCTACTAGAAAACATTTCCGCCTGCTCAAACACAGCACCCGCTCTGTGGCGAGTCACTCTGTTAGCAATAATTGCCGCCTGCTCAAACATAGCATCCACTATATGGTGAGTAGCTCTGCTAGAAAACATTGCCACCTGCTCAAACATAGCACCCGCTCTGTGGCGAGTCACTCTGTTAGCAATAATTTCCGCCTGCTCAAGCATAGCATCCGCTATATGGTGAGTAGCTCTGCTAGAAAACATTGCCACCTGCTCAAACATAGCATCCGCTATATGGTGAGTAGATCTACTAGAAAACATTGCCACCTGCTCAAACATAGCACCCGCTCTGTGGCGAGTCACTCTGTTAGCAATAATTGCCGCCTGCTCAAACATAGCATCTGCTATATGGTGAGTAGATCTACTAGAAAACATTTCCGCCTGCTCAAACATAGCACCCGCTCTGTGGCGAGTCACTCTGTTAGCAATAATTGCAACCTGCTCAAACATAGCATCCACTATATGGTGAGTAGCTCTGCTAGAAAACTTTGCCACCTGCTCAAACATAGCATCCACTATATGGTGAGTAGATCTACTAGAAAACATTGCCACCTGCTCAAACATAGCACCCGCTCTGTGGCGAGTCACTCTGTTAGCAATAATTGCCGCCTGCTCAAACATAGCATCCGCTATATGGTGAGTAGCTCTGCTAAAAAACATTGCCACCTGCTTAAACATAGCACCCGCTCTGTGGCGAATCACTCTGTTAGCAATAATTGCCGCCTGCTCAAACATAGCATCCACTATATGGTGAGTAGCTCTGCTAGAAAACATTGCCACCTGCTCAAACATAGCATCTGCTATATGGTGAGTAGCTCTGCTAGAAAACAATGCCACCTGCTCAAACATAGCACCCGCTCTGTGGCGAATCACTCTGTTAGCAATAATTGCCGCCTGCTCAAACATAGCATCCGCTATATGGTGAGTAGCTCTGCTAAAAAACATTGCCACCTGCTCAAACATAGCACCCGCTCTGTGGCGAATCACTCTGTTAGCAATAATTGCCGCCTGCTCAAACATAGCATCCACTATATGGTGAGTAGCTCTGCTAGAAAACATTGCCACCTGCTCAAACATAGCATCTGCTATATGGTGAGTAGCTCTGCTAGAAAACAATGCCACCTGCTCAAACATAGCACCCGCTCTGTGGCGAATCACTCTGTTAGCAATAATTGCCGCCTGCTCAAACATAGCATCCGCTATATGGTGAGTAGCTCTGCTAAAAAACATTGCCACCTGCTCAAACATAGCACCCGCTCTGTGGCGAATCACTCTGTTAGCAATAATTGCCGCCTGCTCAAACATAGCATCCACTATATGGTGAGTAGCTCTGCTAGAAAACATTGCCACCTGCTCAAACATAGCATCTGCTATATGGTGAGTAGCTCTGCTAGAAAACAATGCCACCTGCTCAAACATAGCACCCGCTCTGTGGCGAATCACTCTGTTAGCAATAATTGCCGCCTGCTCAAACATAGCATCCACTATATGGTGAGTAGCTCTGCTAGAAAACATTGCCACCTGCTCAAACATAGCCTCCGCTACATGGTGAGTAGCTCTGCTAGAAAACATTGCCACCTGCTCAAACATAGCACCCGCTCTGTGGCGAGTCACTCTGTTAGCAATAATTGCCGCCTGCTCAAACATAGCATTCGCTATATGGTGAGTAGCTCTGCTAGAAAACATTGCCACTTGCTCAAACATAGCATCCGCTATATGGTGAGTAGATCTACTAGAAAACATTGCCACCTGCTCAAACATAGCATCCACTATATGGTGAGTAGCTCTGCTAGAAAAATTGCCACCTGCTCAAACATAGCACCCGCTCTGTGGAGAGTCACTCTGCTAGAAATAATTGCCACCTGCTCAAACATAGCATCCGATATATATGGTGATTCAGGGTGTCTACCAAGTCCCAAAAACAAAAAACAGTGACTTTTTGGGACCTTTTAAAAAAAATTTAATGACCGAAAATTTTAATATAATTTATGCATTAGACTCTTTTGAAATAGAGTACACAAAAAAAATTTCAAGGTTATGCACTATCATCTAACCAAAATATTCTATATTAGGCTATTTACCGACACTAAAAACAGTTTATACACTTTTCTTCAGTTTTTTCAATTCATTCTCTATTTCTAATAATTCTCCTTTTTTCTCTTCAAGCAATTTTTCCCTTTTTTATTTCGAGTAATTTGATTTCATGTGTTGCTCTTTTTCTTGCATTTAACACCTCATCCTGTTCGTTATGTTTCCTTGTTAGGTCTTCAATATGTCTTGCTGAGGCATTACGACATTCCAAAATCATTTTTTTTTTTTGTAATCTGATGCGCAAGAGAAAAAAAAACCTCCGAAAAACTAAATGAATCAATAATCAAAATAGTTAAGTAAAACATATTAGATAATTGTACTGCAATATAAAACAATCTAAATTGTAAACACTCCCACCCTAGCCCAAAACAAATTAGTCCAAAGTTAAAATACTTACCTGGAAGTGAAAATATATGATCATGAACCAGTCTTTGCGCTACAAGAGATTTCACTTAACTATTTTCAACCAAAAAATCTTTGTTAAAAGAGAAACTTCTCTCTACCGTTGCACTTCCATGGAAACAGATCAAGAAACGTTGGAAAAATAGAATTAATTGAACATGTGCATCTTGCATAAATGAGTTGATCAAATTAAAAATGAACTTGTAGAGGCTTTCAGTAGTATAGGATAGCCGGGCCGAACGCAGGCTTCAGGCTGTGGAGCCGGGAGCCGGTCCGCCATCTTGGATTGTGACGTCACGGCGGCCATTTTGGATGGTAGTGACCTTGACCTTTGACCTTAAACTTGAATTTGACCCTCAAAACTTGCCAAAATTCCTCAAAAATCGCTAAAATTTCCATTTTTTTTTTGGAAAAAAATCTCGCCAAAAAATCTCAAAAATTTTGATAAATTAAAAAATTCTCTTTTCGAGGGAAAAATTCCCGTTTCGAGGGAAAATTTCCCGTTTAGTAGATGGATATAGCCGATTCTGGGACAAGCGCAGGATCCAGGATCCGGCCGTCATCTTGGATGACGTCATCGGCGGCCATCTTGGACTCAAAAAATTCCCTAAAATTCCTTAAAAATGACTCAAAATGACTCAAAAATTCCCGTTTTGAGGAAAAATTTCCCGTTTTCGAGGGAAAAATTCCTGTTTCGAGGGAAAATTAGGATTTCGAAAAACCTCAAAAGTCGTTTTGCCTTAGAAAAAACCCAAAATCCTAAAAGCGGCTTAATAAACCTTAGAGCTAGCCACTCAATTAATAAAATTTTTATAAAAATATGAGTCCTCGATTCGAACCCGACGAGTGCAAAAATAAAAATGGCGTCCGATTCTTCCCTCTTGGTGGCTGCTGGCAGACTGACTCCCACCACTTTGTTCATAGTATGTTTATCGTCAGGTAGTATGATGTCATGTCCGCCATCTTGAAACTCAATAATTTTTATGTTAGAAAAACGGGAAAAAAATTAAAAATCATTAAAAAAATAACTAATCGAATTAAATAATAAAAATTAAATAAATTATTACTTAAAACCACTGTTGAACATATCGTTATGGTCGCCATCTTGGATTATATTTAATTGTTGCATGTTTTGTTATGCCCACCATCTCGGTTGAGTACGATGTTATCGTTACACTTTACATTATGACCGCCATATTGGATCCTATTAATGTTGCATGTTTCGTTATGGCAGCCATCTTGGAATCGTGTAATTATTTAGCTAGAAATTCGGGAAAAAATCCATAATTCATTAAATAAATCACTCATTAATTTACATATTGATTCGATCAGTTCCTGTCCTTGGTTCGATACTCGATCGATGCAATAATGTTTAATTTTATGTAAAAAAATAATAATTTCAATAAACCATGTTCAAAATTCTTAAAGAGGCTTAAAATCCTCTACTACCATCATCTTATAAGCCATCATGTCCGCCATCTTGGAAATTCGTAATTTCAATGCTAGAAATTCAGGAAACAGTTCAAAACTCATTAAATAAATTTTGCAACCAATAAAATGATTAATTAGATCGACTTAGGTCCTTGGTACGATTCTGGATGCTGAAGAAAAAATAAATTTAACAACAATTTAACATAATAGTGACAGGTTCGTAAATAAAACATCGCAAATTCTTTCACAAAATAAATTTTATTACAAAATCTATTTTTTACTACAGGATCACTTGCGAAAGCCCTGCATAGGCGTGAAATGACTAATTATTAGCTCCAATCGGTTTATACTAGACAGAGACCAACCAGAACCTTTACAGACATAGTCCTCCTCTTCTTGACAGAGTTTCTGGATACCGTTTTTAACAGTTTGCTTCACATCGTCAGAACTGTAAATTACTGCAGCCGATGTCTTGAATGCACACTTCCTCACTTCGTCTTCGAATGGATACGGCTTTCCATATATACAGTCCAACCACAAGTTATATTTTGATGGACCGTTTGTTGCTACATCATCAGTAAGCTGATTGATTATGTCCTCTCTGATATCATTAAGAAAATTACAAACGTCTTTTGACTCACCTAACGTATTTAGACCAAGTAGAACCCATTATCATTCACTTGTAATGCACCGAACACAGTATTAGGTTTATTTTCATGTCCAGACGTTATAGCAATCGGTTGCTGCACATTGGTTTTCTTGCTTGTACGCTTACGAGTCTCCAATCTAAAGCGAGGAGTCGAAATTTCTACAACATTTCAACTTGAGAGTTCTAGCACAAGCCCGCTTGTGAACTCTTTGCTTAAGCAACATGAGAGTTCACAAGTCCGCTTGTGAACTCTTTGCTTAAGCAACATGAGAGTTCTAGCACAAGCGGTCTTGTAAACTCTTTGCTTAAGAAGGATAAAATTTGGACTTTTTTAAAAAAAATTGGTAATTTATGATGTTTATAAACGACATCCTCCCTGATTGTTTTCTCTGAGTGCTTCTATTTTATTTTTATTAGGTGGAATTTAAAAAAAAATCATTATTCAGTCAAATAATAATATACCCTGACATTTCTGAGAAACACTAACTGGAAGAACAAACTACCTTCTCCTTGGAGTCTAGCGATGCCATCCCTCTATTGCGATCGTTAGTGAGAATCCTGCATCCTGCATGAAAGAAAGAAATAATATTTACCTGCAAGCAATACGTGGTGTCATCTGTTGTTGAAAAGCAGAACTACTTACAACAAGTACCATTGCATGAGATAACTTAACTCTCGCTTAAGAAATATTTAAAAAAAATATATTTAAGTAATGGTTCCAATTGGAAAACTGTCTGTTTGTATCTAACATTAGTCACAGTAACTAATATGAATCCTGATTCGGTGTCTGTCGCTGTATCAAAAGGACACAGGTGTGAGTTTTGCAGCAAAGAATTTATCTTGAGAAAGAATGGAAGACAACGCCAGAAGAATGACTGTGTTAAAAATCCACTACGCAATATGATAAGTTGCGTTCGATGTAGCAAGTCATTTACGCGGAGAGAGAGCTTAAAAAGACATGCCAGAACTTGTAACGTTAAGCCTGCGTACAAGCCAGAGGACAACGATGGATCTACTAGACTAAGGAATAGTGATCTGCATTACGACAATAATTTTCCTTGTCTTGAGAGAAATTATGTTCGTGGCTCTTCCGATCTCGACGAAGAACTTAAATTGAAGGACGATGATGATTTATGGGAGAATGAAGACAATGGAAGAATCCTTAACGTGAAAAGTGAGAATACATTCCAGCCGAATTCAAGTAGATCTTTCTTACTTTGTAAAAATGATGGACTCCTAAAAAGGAAGCATGAAGACGATAATGGCACTTCGACATCATCGATATCGAATTCATATGGTAATCTGGGTGAAGAGGATGTCTTCTACAGTGATTGTAACAGTGACTCTGAGGCTGTTGACAAAAGCATAGACTGTGATGAAGCACCTAAAGCTGACAAGATCGAAGAGTGTAACGGTGTCCTGAGACCGAAACGATGGAAACGACGTGTTATAATAAATAAATCTGGTAACGCTTATTATGATCACTGGGACGATTGTGATATTAAAAGTATTTATAATAAACAAGCAAGTGAGATGGTGGTAGAAGAGATTGATTACACATCGTGGAAAGATACAAACTTATTGGTTGACCGGCTAAGACTTCTACATGGCTCACTTTGTGCAGGAAACTATTCGTGCATAAAAGAAATATCCTTCATACTCGAAGAACTGAGGAAAGCTGGCTACATACAATAATGGCTTATTTTACTTCTATTTGTATAATCTTAAGAAATAAATTAAATATTAAAAGTAAAAATTTAATGTTTTTATTTCTTGCATTCTGATTTCTAACTAAGACTTAGTTCTCGTAACTTGTGTTACCAAATGTGCTGCCTGTTTGATGGTGCTTCCAAAATGTGCTTCCTTTTTGTTGATGGTGCTTCCAAATGTGCTGCCTTTATTGATTGTGCTTCCAAAATGTGCTGCCTTTACATTGATGGTGCTTCCAAAATGTGCTTCCTTTTTGTTGATGGTGTTTCCAAATGTGCTTCCTTTTTGTTGATGGTGCTTCCAAATGTGCTGCCTTTATTGATTGTGCTTCCAAAATGTGCTGCCTTTACGTTGATGGTGCTTCCAAAATGTGCTTCCATTTTGTTGATGGTGTTTCCAAATGTGCTGCCTTTTTCGATTGTAGGCCTTTCCGTTGATGGTGCTTCCTTTTTTGTTGATTGCGCGTAGTAAAATATGTAGTGACTGAATATTTACTAGTTCAAAACCTCTTGGTGTTACTAAAATATTTTTCAAGGTCACTTGGTCCTTTAGTATGTATAAAAATTTCATGATGGTCTAAATGACTGTTATTATCTAAAGACGAAGAAGGTCCTGCGGTCCTGAAATGACTAGCCTATACGTCTGATATTGTCATGACTCGGTCTCATGGTCCATAGACAATTGGCCTGTATGTGTGGCTTTGTACATGAACGATTTATAGGTTATTCAGATTATCGAAAAATTATACTTTCATGTAAGGCATAGCGGTACTGTATTTAATTCGTTGGTCAGGTTTATTGTCTTGAGTTGTTTTTCGTAGAGTGAATGATTAATAAATACCACGAAAGGTAATGGAAAATAAAATATAAAATATATTTAATATTTAGTTACACCTGTCACTGGTCAAGCAGTGCGTTCATTACTTCTGGAACTATTAAGCAAAGTATAATGTTATTTATATAAATTTTCTCTTTATTATGTATTTCAGAGTATATTATACTCTATGTAACTTGGATGTACAGGTCCGATCTCAAGACACAATGCTTAGGGCTTGGATGGTTGATCACCGTGTTGGAATGTTGGAGGTCGCCAGCAAGGCGGGGGACAACAAAGGAAGCAACGGTACATGTGACTGGACTGGAGGGTGGTCCTAGCGGAATAAATTGAGGTCAACACCCTAGACACAGCAGTCAACACATAGTCGTGTGGGTATAGAGCTGCTGCTACAAATTCAAGCAAATGCTGTTCGTTCCAACTGCAAAGTACGCGGAAGTAACGCCCGGATTCCGCCGTGTGCACTACGTCACCGAGGATGGTTACTTCCAACTAGAGGTCTGCAACTTCGGTCATCACTGCACCAGTGATTGTGACGAGGAGGCTCCGGACATCATCGAGACATCCTGCAACAAGGTAGATTGTGTCGTCTATTATCTAAGACCTGACAGTACATTACCGGCTTAGTCTCGTCTCGACCACCATGACGAAATGTGTAAACCTCCAAGGCTTCTCTAGTCAGTATGGATTTATTATCAAGGAACTTAGCATTGCAGATGAAGAAGGAAATGTAATAACACACTATGTGTGGTAATTATTTTTAGCCGAAGTGATAATTTAATAAAACACGTAAAAATTAACTTTAAGGTTTTTTTTCTAATGTGTCAACAAATCAATGATAGGATGGATTTGTATGTAGAACTAGAAGTATACCACATCTCTTGAAGAACACTGCATGGTATATAATGAAAGACTCTTGGGCTCAAGAAACTATACTATAGGTGGAAAGGATGATGCGGTTCCTAAGATTAAATGAAAGGAACTTTGTTGATTTTTTTTCTGTATACTACGATGACTTAATTGTGTTTGGGATGATGGGTTGAAGGATCAAATAATAAAACTGACACAGGCTTTTAAAGAAAACGAGAATGGAACTAACCATGTCTACAAAACAATAGAGAATAATTTGAAGCTCACAAGATCATAGATTGTGGTAAATCTCTGACAACTGAAATGCGGAAACGATATCATAAAATGAGTAATATTGATGCAGCTCATGATAATATTAATGACAGCTACGATGCTGATGATAACTTTGCGTCTGTGATAGTGACACGGATGCGTGGATTTTAAGACTAATAATAACAAATATGTAAAGAAGATGGAAGCCGTAGCACATGAGACCAATTGTTCATCGAGAGACAATCCAAATGATTGAAGAATAGACTATAACTTCTACTTGGTTCGCGAAATGCTGAAAATTTATACGTCCTCAAAGAAACATGAACTAAGAAATTCTAGGTTTATATAATAAAACCTACTTTTTTTGATCTGATGTGTATTAATGGGAATAAATATACAATTTAATATGAGTTTTATTAAAAATCTTTCTTACATATGTACTTTCAAGCTCTTGACGTCTACAGTGTACATAAAGTATATAAAATATTTACGTACCTGGTTCTTCGTTTACCATGTATATTTTGCATTTTAAAATATGAATTTATTAAAGAAATATGACTGAAATGTTGTGTGTTAGAAACCATAAGTCCGTCTATAACTGGTGTGATTTATAATACTGTGAAATTTTGAGGATAGTATGACCAATAGGATGTTAATATGATGATGTGACATTGGCTTGCTACTTCGCTTGAATGAAATTTAAATGTTAACTTTGTGATGAAATCTGCAAGTGCGTGCATTGCGTGTCCATTTCATATGTCGAATTTGCTTCCAAATGTGCTGCCTTTTTCGTTGAGTGGGCTACTATTTTTAATGTAGTTTTGACTCGAGTATTATAGTAATTGATTCTTGATTTGACTAGCGTATTATTCCATACGGTGCATGCATATAAGCGAGTCCTATACAGCAGGTCGCTCAGTTTGTTACTGACGTTATCGGTGTAAGGATCACCTACTTTGTTTCTTCTGGTGCATTCATCACGTAATTACCTGTTCTTGCGAACTCGATGGCATCTTTACCGACTTTAACGACGAACTCGATGGAGGTTGTACCATCGTCTACGGGAACCTTGACGACAGCTACGACGGAGAAGGAGCAGATTCCGTTGACAACCACAGCGACAACACTGGAGGAGACTTCATCAGGCTCGATACCACCAGCAGAAGAGACTTTAATGCCGGTAGTGTTGGCTGTGCAGGAAAACTCGACGAACTTCGTTTCAGCCTCAATGGAGACTTCAATGGATGCCGAATCGACAACAACTAACGAACATCGGTGCTGTTACTGTGACAAGATTTTCTCAAACAGCAGCAATGCTCGACGGCATGAGAAGAGAGAATGTGCCAAGAACCTATATCGTAAAATGATTGTTTGTGAGAAATGTCATAAGCAGTTTGCCAGAAAAGATAATATGAAAACGCACATGAAGACATGCAAAGGTCCTGCTGTTCGGCAGAAAGTAAAGGTTTCAGTGCAACAGCGATGCATCGATGTTCATAAGAGTATGCCTGGAGATGTCGCAACTGCGGCAACGTCAGTATCTGGATCGGGTCTGAAAGGCTTGTCTTCATCAGCAAGGTATCCTTGCAGCTACTGCGATATGTCGTTCACTTTTTCTCATGTAGCACGAAGACATGAGAGGAGTAAATGCAAGAAGAATCCATCTCGCATGAAGTTCCGCTATGATGAGTGTCATGAATGGTTTACACGTATTGATAGTTTGCGACGGCATGTGAAAAAATGCAACGGTAAAGTCAGTGTGTCTACTGAAGAACTACCTGTAGAAATTTCGACTCCTCGCTTTAGATTGGAGACTCGTAAGCGTACAAACAAGAAAACCAATGTGCATCAACCGATTGCTATAACGTCTGGACATGAAAATAAACCTAATACTGTGTTCGGTGCATTACAAGTGAATGATAATGGGTTCTACTTGGCGCAGTCTGCATTTCGTGGAAAATTAAAAGATTACTATCATCTAAATACGTTAGGTGAGTCAAAAGACATTTGTAATTTTCTTGATGATATCAGAGAGGACATAATCAATCAGCTTACTGATGATGTAGCAACAAACGGTCCATCAAAATATAACTTGTGGTTGGACTGTATATATGGAAAGCCGTATCCATTCGAAGACGAAGTGAGGAAGTGTGCATTCAAGACATCGGCTGCAGTAATTTACAGTTCTGACGATGTGAAGCAAACTGTTGAAAACGGTATCCAGAAACTCTGTCAAGAAGAGGAGGACTATGTCTGTAAAGGTTCTGGTTGGTCTCTGTCTAGTATAAACCGATTGGAGCTAATAATTAGTCATTTCACGCCTATGCAGGGCTTTCGCAAGTGATCCTGTAGTAAAATATAGATTTTGTAATAAAATTTATTTTGTGAAAGAATTTGCGATGTTTTATTTACGAACCTGTCACTATTATGTTAAATTGTTGTTAAATTTATTTTTTCTTCAGCATCCAGAATCGTACCAAGGACCTAAGTCGATCTAATTAATCATTTTATTGGTTGCAATATTTATTTAATGAGTTTTGAACTTTTTCCTGAATTTCTAGCATTGAAATTACGAATTTCCAAGATGGCGGACATGATGGCTTATAAGATGATGGTAGTAGAGGATTTTAAGCCTCTTTAAGAATTTTGAACATGGTTTATTGAAATTATTATTTTTTACATAAAATTAAACATTATTGCATCGATCGAGTATCGAACCAAGGACAGGAACTGATCGAATCAATATGTAAATTAATGAGTGATTTATTTAATGAATTATGGATTTTTTCCCGAATTTCTAGCTAAATAATTACACGATTCCAAGATGGCTGCCATAACGAAACATGCAACATTAATAGGATCCAATATGGCGGTCATAATGTAAAGTGTAACGATAACATCGTACTCAACCGAGATGGTGGGCATAACGAAACATGCAACAATTAAATATAATCCAAGATGGCGACCATAACGATATGTTCAACAGTGGTTTTAAGTAATAATTTATTTAATTTTTATTATTTAATTCGATTAGTTATTTTTTTAATGATTTTTAATTTTTTTCCCGTTTTTCTAACATAAAAATTATTGAGTTTCAAGATGGCGGACATGACATCATACTACCTGACGATAAATATACTATGAACAAAGTGGTGGGAGTCAGTCTGCCAGCAGCCACCAAGAGGGAAGGATCGGACGCCATTTTTATTTTTGCACTCGTCGGGTTCGAATCGAGGACTCATATTTTTATTAAAATTTTATTAATTGAGTGGCTAGCTCTAAGGTTTATTAAGCCGCTTTTAGGATTTTGGGTTTTTTCTAAGGCAAAACGAGTTTTGAGGTTTTTCGAAATCCTAATTTTCCCTCAAAACGGGAATTTTTGAGTCATTTTGAGTCATTTTTAAGGAATTTTAGGGAATTTTTGAGTCCAAGATGACCGCCGATGACGTCATCCAAGATGACCGCCGGATCCTGGATCCTGCGCTTGTCCCAGAATCGGCTATATCCATCTACTCCGTTTTATTCCTTAAAAATACCAGCAGCCAGAAATGTCCATATGTAGGCTTAAGCATCCATGTCTACAGCCTACGATAAGCCTCTGAAGTCATCATGGATGACGTCACCATTACAATTTCCGTTACGGCCGCCATCTTATTATACGAATTTAATTTAAAAATTTTTAAAATTACAAAAAATTATACATAATTTTAATAGAAAATAATAAAAAAAAAAACATTTACGACACGGAGCTCGGAGTCCTCGGTTCGAACCCCGCGAGGGCAAAAAAATAAATAAAAATGGCGTCCAATCCTTCCCTCACAGTGGCTGCAGACAGACTGACATCCCCCCACCTATGTCAAAGTATATACCGCCACCTAGTATGACACCATGTCCCCCATCATGAAAATCCGTAATTTTAATGCTAGAAATGCGGGAAAAATTTCAAAATTCATCAAAAAATTTATTTATTAGAATACCGATTGATTAGTTCCATTCCTGTCTTTGGTTCTAAACCACCAAGAGCAAAAAAAAAAAAACAGATCCTTCCTCCACAGAAGCCACCTACAGACTGATCTACCAATACCAAGGTATAAAGGTATATACCATCAGCTGGTATGACGTCATGTCCGTCATCTTGTCTTCATCCGCTGGAAACCTTAATCATGTTTTCGTCCGCTAGAGTGTGTCGGCGACATGTTAGTATAATTTTCTCATCACCATTCCTTTAACCTTAACTGCACGCATTGAACTTTGACCTTGACCTTGAACTTAGACCATGACATTTGACCTTGAAATTTGACTTTGTCCTTGTCGACCATCATGGATCCATCATTTTATGTTCAGTACATGCTACCAGGAGCTACCACCCGGTGGAGTACACCATCTTGTGTGTGTACTCGTCTTACAGAGTACATTTCCATCTGGATAATTTTATTCTAACACGCTACAGTGTTTATTACCGAGGTGCCCCCGCCATCTTGAAATCGTGTAATTATTTAGCTAGAAATTCGGGAAAAAATCCAAAATTCATCAAAAAAAAAATCACTCATTAATTTACATATTGAATCTGGCTTGAACTAGAACTCTATCTTTGCTCAACAATGAGAAGTTCACAAGCTTGCTGAATCAGTGTTTGAATTTTTTGTGATTTTTTTATTAATTTTTTTCCTGTAATTTTATGATAACAAAGAAAACTTGTGGCGGTTTTCTCCGTGTGCTCCAGATTATTCTTGTCAAATATTATGGTGTTTTTCTCCGTGTGCTCTCGATTATTCTTGACAATATTATGGTGGTTTTCTCCGTGTGCTCCTGAATATTATTGTCAATATTTTGATGGTTTTCTCCGTGTGCTACTAATTATACTTGACAATATTTTTATGGTTTTCTGCAAGTGCTTCTGGTTACAGATGAGCAATTGATCTCTGCATGAAGGATTTTTTTACTGAATGAGTCATGTTAGTTTATGTAAGGTTACATTTAATTAGTAAATTTCTGCTACTTAATCAACACTTGTAATATTTTTATCAGGTGAAAATTAAAATATCGTTTCTCAGTCAAATAATAATAATCTCTGAGAAATCTAAGAAGCACTAACAGGAACGACAGACTTCCTTCTCCTTGGAGTCTAGCGAAGCCATCCTTTTGCGATCGTTAGTGAGCATCCCGCATCCCGCATAAAAGAACTAAATATTATTTACCTGCAAGCAACATGTGGCGACATCTGTTGTTGAAAAGCAGAACTACATGCATCAAGTACCTTTGCATGAGATATATTAATTCTCGCTGATGAAATATGAAAAAAAAATTTATTTAAGTAATGGATCTAATTTAAAACACTCATTTGGTATCTGGCATTAGTCTCAGTAACTAATATGAATTCCGATTTGGGATGTGACGCTGTATCGAAAGAACATAGGTGTAAGTTTTGCAGCAAAGAGTTTATCTTGAGAAAGAATAAAAGACAACACGAGAAGAATGACTGTGTTAAAAATCCACTACGCAATATGATAAGTTGTGTTCGATGTAGCAAGTCGTTTATACGGAGAGAGAGCTTAAAAAGACATGGCAGAACTTGTAACGCCAAGCCTGCGTACAAGCTAGAGGACAACGATGAATCTACTAGACTAAGGAAGTGTGATCTGCATTAGGACAATAATTTTCCTGGCTCTTCCGATCTCGACAAAGAACTTAAATTAAAGGAGGTTGGTGATTTACGGAAGAATGAAAACAATGGAAGAATCCTTAACGTGAAAAGTGAGAATATATTCCAGCCGAATTCAAGTAGATCTTTCCTACTTTGTAAAAGTGATGGACTCCTAAAAAGGAAGCAGGAAGACGATGAAGACACTTCGACATCATCAACATCGAATTCTTACGGTAATCTGGGTGAAGACGATGCCTTCTACGGTGATTGTTACATTGACTCTGAGGCTGTTGACAAAGACATAGACTGTGATGAAGCACCTAACGCTGACAAGATCGAAGAATGTAACGGTGTCCTGAGACCGAAACGATGGAAACGACGTAATATATTAAATAAATCTGATAAAGCTTGTGATGATCACTGTCTCAAAAATGAAAGTTACCCTGAGGTAGGTGGTAAAACGGAAGACACCAGAGATCATAATATTTATTATAAACGTGCAAGGAAGATGGTGGTAGAAGAGAATGATTACACATCATGGAAAGATCCAAAGATATTGGTTGACCGGCTAAGACTTCTACATGGTTCGCTTTGTGCAGGAAACTATTCGTGCATCAAAGAAATATCCTTCATACTCAAAGAACTGAGGAAAGCTGACTACATACAATAATTGCTTGTTTTACTTGCATTTGTATAATGTAAAGAAATAAAATAAATAATTTAAATTATAAAAATTTAATGTTTTTATTTCTTGTATTCTGATATCTAAGACTTAGTTCTCGTAACTTGTGCTTCCTTTTTGCCTTTTTGTTGATGGAGCCTCCAAATGTGCTTCCTTTTTTAATGGTGCTTCCAAAATGTGCTGCCTTTATGATGGTGCATCAAAAATGTACTGCCTTTTTTTATTGATGGTGCTTCCAAATGTGCTGCCTTTTTGTTGATGGTTCTTCCAAAATGTGCTTCCTTTTTGATTATGGTGCTTCCAAAATGTTCTTCCTTTTTGTTGATGGTGCTTCTAATTGTGCTTCCTTTTTTGATGGTGTTTCCAAATATGCTGAGTTTTTGATTATGGTGCTTCCAATTATGCTTCCTTTTTTGATGGTGCTTCCAAATGTCCTGCCTTTTTGTTGATGGTGCTTCCAAAATGTGCTTCCTTTTTGATTATGGTGCTTCCAAATGTGCTGCCTTTTTGTTGATGGTGCTTCCTTTTTTGATGGTGCTTCCAAATGTGCTGCCTTTTTTGATGGTGCTTCGAATTGTGCTTCCTTTTTAAATGGTGCCTCCAAATGTGCTGTCTTTTTGATTATGGTGCTTCCTTTTTTGATGGTGCTTCCAAATGTGCTGCCTTTTTGATTATGGTGCTTCCTTTTTTGATGGTGCTTCCAAATGAGCTGCCTTTTTGTTGATGGTGCTTCCAAATTCTCTTCCTTTTTGTTAATGGTGCTTCCAAATGTGCTGCCTTTTTGTTGATGTTGCTTCCATATGTGCTTCCTTTTTGTTAGTGGTGCTGCCTTTTTGATTGGATTCTTGGTCCTCTTGTAAGCGTAAAAAACATGGTCCTTTGGTTCAATTGAATATAATTAGCTGACGATGAGGAAGGTCGTGAGGTTCGGAAATAACTGGTCTATACGTCTCACATTGATTATGACCCGGTCTCTCGACCCGGTCTCTCGGTCCGAAGACACTTGGTCTATATGTATGTATGGCTTTGTACATGAATGGTTTAGAAGTTATTCAGATTAATGAAAAACTAGATTTTCATGTTAGGCTTATCAGCAACGTATTTAATTCGTCGAACATTGTCGTACATTGACTTGTGTTTTATTTTTGAAGAGAGAATTATTTATAAACTCCGCGAAAGGTAATGAAAAAACTGAATACTAATTTTATTAATTTTATTTAATATTTAGTTAAGTTGTGACTGTTCAAGTATCGCATCGAGGGCAGGAATCCAACGATTCAATATGTAAATTAATGAGTGATTTTTTTGATGAATTTTGGATTTTTTCCCGAATTTCTAGCTAAATAATTACACGATTTCAAGATGGCGCCCAAATTTCAAGATGGCGGAGGCACCTCTGTAATAAATGATTACTACACTGTAGCAGGTTAGAATATAATTATCCAGATGGAAATGTACTCTATAAGATGAGTACACATACAAGATGGTGTACTCCAGCAGGTGGTAGCTCCTGGTAGCATGTACTGAACATAAAATGATGGATCCATGATGGTCGACAAGGACAAAGTCAAATTTCAAGGTCAAGGTCAAATTTCAAGGTTAAGGTCAATGTTCAAGCTCAAATTCAAAGATCAAGCTCAAGGTCAAATTTCAAGGTCAAGGTCAAAGTTCAAGGAAAAGTTCAATGCCTGCAGTTGAGGTTAAAGGAATGGTAACCAGAAAATTATACTAACACGTCGCCGACACACTCTAGCGGACGAAAACATGATGGTGGTCACTAGCGGATGAAGACAAGATGGTCCGTCTGTCTGCAGCCACTGTGAGGGAAGGATTGGACGCCATTTTTATTTATTTTTTTGCCCTCGCCGGGTTCGAACCGAGGACTCCGAGCTCCGTGTCGTAAATGTTTGTTTTTTGATTATTTTCTATTAAAATTTTATTGTGTGAATTTTTTATAATTTCAAATTTTTTAAATTAAATTCGTATAATAAGATGGCGGCCGTAACGGAAATTGTAACGGTGACGTCATCCATGATGACGTCATAGGCTTATCGTAGGCTGTAGACATGGATGCTTAAGCCTACATATGGACATTTCTAACTGCTGGTATTTTTAAGGAATAAAACAGGAAATTTTTCCCACGAAAATAGAATTTTTTTAATTTATCAAATTTTTTGATATTTTTTGGCAGTATTTTTCCCCAAAAAAATGGAAATTTTGGCGATTTTTGAGGAATTTTGGACAAATTTTGAGGGTCAAATTCAAGGTCAAGGGTCAAGGTCACTACCATTCAAGATGGCCGCCGTGACATCACAATCCAAGATGGCGGACCGGCTCCCGGCTCTACAGCCTGAAGCCTGCGCTCGGCCCGGCTATCCTATACTACTGCTTTCCTTTTTCCAGTTAAAACATTTTGCAGCTTTCAAAACCTCAGGATGTTCACAAAACCTTGTGAACTCTCTAAGTATAATCTCTCCATCAGCAGGTGAAACTGACTGTGTGAGATGAGTTCCTGAATGGCAACCTTAGCTCTAAGAGCTATAACCGAGTATCTAACCATTACTGAAAGAGACAAGCAAGTTGAGCCCAATACAATCCTCTTTCTCAGAGGACTCTAAGTTTGGCATACAATGAGAACAGAAATTTCCTGCAGTCAGCCTTAAATTTCAGGGAGTCAAGCTCCTTTGCCTTTTTGAGACTGAAGATGGTACCAAAACCTATCTCTATGGAATCAGTATTTCGTAAGATATTCTCATTCTTGATATCCATATTCTTCAACTGAGAAGCATTTGAAATTTTATCCATCACACTTTGCTTGAAAACCCTTCTCCCTATGTGTTTCATCAAAAGAAATAACTCTTGGTGAATGAAAGGAAGAAGAGGATAATTTCTCTGGAAATTTGTCAGAAATTCTTCCAGCTCTTCCGCAATCATAGCTGAAACATGCAGTTTAGCTTCCAGAACTGAATCTTCTAACAAAAATTTTTTTGGGAGGGTTTTTCTCCAGCTCTTTGTCTGTTAGGTATTTTTTCAGAAATGGAATCATTTCCAGGCATCTCTTGATTACAGATGAGTGTTCAGTCCACCGCACAGCACAAAACCTTTTTGGAAATACTCTGGAACCAGTAATCTGAGAATAAATAGCACGCCGAGATGGATAATTCTTAAAAAGTTGATACAATGCTCTAAGAAACTGATTAAGTTGCCAACCAACCTTTGTATGTGCCGTTTTGTAGGCACCATTAACTATGTCCAATGAACAAGTACCAATATTCAAACTTTTCTTTTCAGTATCAAGCGTACTCTTCTGTAACTTTTGAGATCAGAAATAAACTTCAGATTTACATTAGGTCCATCAGTAGATAGATGAATTAAACAGTCCAGGGAAATTTTGGCTTCACCAATACACACTAGCACTTTTTCAAGCAAATCTACAGCCAAACAGCGCTCAAGAAAAACAGATGTTAGGTATCGCGTACATGATATACTGTTTTCTGAATCCCAATATTTAACAACAATGTCCATTTGCTGTTTTTGGCAAATATCATTCAGACTTTCATCAATAGATAGTGCAAAAAAAGGGCTTTTCTGTACACTTTCAGACAATAACGAAGCAAAATAAGGCCCGAGACCATATGTGACACTATATGCTACTTTGTCTTTATGTAATTTCATTTTTGAAGCTATAGTACTATCGGGAAACATAAGTGGAAAAAGGTCCACTGCAGCTGCTCCCGAGCTGGTTGAAGCATGCGTGCAGACACAATGAAAAGACCACACTATCTCTGCTTTTGTTGAACTATCACTTACAAGAAAAGTGGAGAGCTTTTGTTCTTGATATCTCTCTCCTGGGATAGTACTGCAAGATGTAAGCTGTGAACTGGTGCTAGGTGCTGGCTGAGATGAATCATAACTTGGCATGCTGGGCCCGGGCTTTGATGAACTAGTGGTGGGCCTAACCAGGGTCGCAGGTACCATTGTACAAAAAGAGAGCATTTGCTGCCTGCCCGACTTGTGAACATTAAGAAACTCACAATGTTTTTTTTTTTTTTTCCCCCTTTTTTGTGGCATTTAATTGCCTTAACTCCAGAGTGAGAAACATCCACATATTTTTTGCCTAGAGTACAAAAAGCCGAAAACGTATCCTTACCAGCTCTTAGCCACAATTTCCATTCCTCTTCATCCAACCAAGTGTTTTGAAACGACACTTTCCTGGCATTTTTAACACTGATAAAACATTGGAAAATACCTGCTATAGGTGTGCTGAATACGTCTAACACAGCTTTTTGAACTATTAAAACTTCACATGCAAACACCCAATGGTAATAAAAAACAATATAAAAACGTTGAAAACACAGTTTTTGTAAACACACGTCCAGAAAATACTTCTAAATCTTACATAAACACTTCATACTTTTTATCGGTAATTTTTTACACTGAAAACTTCAATTAACCAATACATTACATCGTATATCCTTTAACTGCAAGCATAAAAAAGTTACCGATTAACTGCATAGCAGGCCTGGTAACTATTTTTAATGAAAAAAAAAAGTGAGAAAAGTGACATATTTGGACCAAAAAGTGACTTAAAAGTGACCATAAAGAATTTTTTTTTTGCAAAGCACCTAAATTACATATTTACAGTTTCTACGGCCTCCACCATCCCCATAGCCGCCCAACGCTCACCTGAAAAGCTTTCAGTCATTGCCTTTTTTTTATTACAAAATCACATAGGCCTATCCATACTTGAGACAATTATCACAATGTTAAAAAATAAAAATTACAAAGGCATAATTAGAAAATATACTAATTGTTAACAAAAAAGCAATACAATTAGCATAAAGTAAAAATACAAGTGCAGTAATATTTTTTGAAAGTTAAGTCAAGTTTTGTACGGCAATTTTTATAAACTGTCACATTTAGCTTTGGGTAACTTTGAAAAGAAGGTTGTCAGCAACGTAGATCTTCTTTTTTCCAGGTTTTTTTGCAAGTTATCAGCCAATAACTTTTGCTGGTTTACTTCTTTCCTTACTTTAGAAACACCTTGCAGCATAGCTTGAGCAACTTCTACCTCTTGCAAACTTCCTTTCTGCAAAGCCTTTTATAGACGCTCACTTACTTCTTCAAGCAGCATATCACCAGCTTTACGTTTTCTTTCTGTCTTCAGTCTTTGAAGTTTAAGCACTTCTTTCTGCTCTATTGTTTTCTTTTCTTTTTGCAATTCCTGCTCATTTTTTTATTCTCTTCTTCAATTTTTCTTTTTATTTCTAATTCTTTCTGTCTTTTCTGTTCTTCTAAGTAGTCAGTGTAACTTTTGTGTGCAGTTCTTGCCATAGAAATAAGTTGATTTGTGATAGGAACATAGTCAGGGTTGTTTTTTAAACTTTTTCAAGTCATCTTTCACTGTCAATACAGCATTCAAAGTTCTCTCTGACAAAGACGCTCTGTCATCTGTCATTATTTTACCTGATATTGAAAATCGCCTTTCAATATCAGCATTTCCATGGGACAGTGACAACGAAGCTTTAATTACTTTTGCTACATTAGGATATTTCAAACTTACAGATTCCCTTGTCTTGTCAAAAAACTGTTCCCAGAATATATCAATCTCCTGTCCCTTGCTCCCTTCTTCATCTTTTTCAAGCTGAAGCAGTTTCCATTCATCCAATAATACATCTTCCAGAACATTTATTGCAAGACCTTGAGCAATACGTACAATGTATTGACAGCTACGATTACTTTTCCTCTCATCTGGATGTAAGCAGCGGAAATGCTTCACCAAATGAGATGATGAGACCGGAGCTTTAGCCATGATATGCTTACATGCATGCACATAGTGTCTCTGAACATTCTTCAAGAAACACAACTGCTCTTTTTCAGGTGCCTTACTCAATGCTTATTTAACACCATCTCCACAAACAATGCTCTTTAGTGGAAGAAGGTTTGGCTCCACAAATATATCCGAGTTAAGACTTTTCATACTAGAAGAACTTTCGATTTCTTGTTTGCATACTCTGCTTACTAGTGCCTGCATCAATGCAACCACTTCACTATGAAGAAGATGTATCAGAGGTGTATCTTTCTGAAATGATCCTGTAAACCGTGTGAAAAGTTTGGCACTAGAACACAGAAAAAGCAATTCTGCCTTAATAGTAGGCAATTTTAGCACTCCTACTATCCTCTTGAAGACATTGCTCTTTTTGGATATTTCTGGTCTCTTTTGTGGGGCAAATTTAAGAAAATAGAATAGAACAGCATCCCACTGTTCCAATAACCTAGCTGCTGCATTTTCTATGCTAAGCCATCTTGAACTGCAATGCTTGATAAATTGATGATTTGGGAGATTAAGGTCCTTTTGAATTGTGCTGAAATCTTCGCATCTTGCAGGCCGTCCATCAAAAAATGAATGTACAGACGTAATTAAATCTGAAGCATCTTCCCCTAGTTGATGCATTCCTTTCAAAAACGCATTGTGTATGGTATGGATACTACATGAGCCAATGTCAACAAGCCCTTTCCCACGAAGTAACTTAATTTCTTCATTTATGAGACGTGACACTTTTTTGTTAACATTAGGTCCATCACTTCCCAACATAAGCAAATTCTGAAGCCCCATTAATAGCAAGCATCAACTTGTCACGTATATCTTCTGCTGTGGCTCTTCCGATGAAAAATGTCTCCAAATGTTGTGAAACAATTTGCTGCTGAGATTTCGACCAATATCGAACAGTAACTTGGAGCTCCTTCTTTCCACCACTATTTGTCGTTTCATCATAGCACAAAGTATACAGTGAACCTACCACATCTTTAATGACAGAATCCTTAAAATATGGTCCTAGTGCATCAGTGATGAGGTAGTGCACTTTTGCGCGGTTCAATGAAAAACTCTTGGGCACAGCACCAGAAAAAATAGCGTTAAAGACAGCAGGAATGCGATCACAAGAAGAGAATGAATAAATACTAGCAATTGCCTTCCTTGTCCATATCAGTTATGCTGTTGTTGCATAGTCTTTGGTAGAACATAAACCCAAGTCAGTGACCCCCATACTTGTACTGGGTGTACTATGGACCACACTCAGTAGTAAACGACTCTGTGAAAGTTTGATTCTGCATTCATTCATATGCTTCACTGCACTAGCATGTTGTGTTATAGCTTGGAAACCTTTGCCTGAAACACCAATTGTCTTGTTGCAGACTTTACAAAACATTTCACAGTCACTATGTTTTACTGCCCACTCACACACTTTATGCCCCTGTCCATCATTGTTTTGAAGCCACTCGTCTCTTACTGAACACTTCCCCATTTTATTTTTTATTTTCTCAGTTTTTTTCTATGTCAAAATTCTATCTGAAACATACAGAAATTAATATTTTATAAAACTCAAAATCATTAGTACATTATTTGTTAACCAAGAAGCACTGGAAGAAAAAAGGATTAGTAACACATTCAAACTACACATGTTCTGCATAGTGTTTACACAAATATACACAAATATTATACATCACATATGCTCAAAAACACACAATTCCCTTGCTTTTGCAAGGTACCCTACACATTCTAAGAAACAATATAGTGAGTACTAAAAAATAAAAACAAGAAACATTTGTAAAAGTGAGACAGTTAGTAGCTGGCTGCAACACATTAAGAACAATGTGTTGGGCGATGGGTTCGCCACATCCCAACGCCGGAAATTATTACAAGTGAGCTTAATAATAATAATATTAATAATAATACTGCAACAGAGAAAAAAAAGTTACTTAAGTGACTAAATTGTAAAAAAAGTGACAAAGCCCAAAAAAAAGTGACAAAAAGTGAAAAAAGACTGATTTACCAGGCCTGCATAGCCATCACGTATAACACACGCTCGCGGCGCCATATTGTCAACAAAACGATACACTACCCATCATGCCTAGTAAAGCGAGACACTTGCATGACGAAACATAATTGATGTTTACTTTCTTTGATTACGTTATTTGTTTACATAAAGTAGGTTAAATTTCCCTGAAAAGTTGAAAAAAGAATGAAAACTTTAATATAAAATTAAGCTTTAACGTATGATAAAAGTAAAAAATACAAAACAAGCGCCATTAGTTGTAGACTGAAAATTATTATTTCTATTACGAAAAAAAAAACGTGACCCATATGGCCACTTTCGTGACTTATCCGTGACCATGTGTTCAATTCCGTGACTTTTTCGTGACTTCCATGACTTCCGTGACCGGTAGACACCCTGTGATTAGATCTACTAGAAATAATTGCCGCCTGCTCAAACATAGCATCCGCTATATGGCGAGTAGCTCTACTAGAAAACATTGCCGCCTGCTCCAACATAGCATCCGCTATGTGGCGAGTTGCTCTTCTTGAAAACACTGCCACCTGCTCCAACATAGCATCCGCTATGTGGCGAGATGCTCTGCTAGAAAACATTGCCGTCTGCTCAAACATTACATCCGCTCTGTGACTAGTTGCTTGCTTGAAAACACTGTCATCTGCTCAAACATAGTATCGGCTCTGTGATAAGTTGCTATTCTCTTGAAAACACATTGCAACATGCACAAACATAGCATCAAATCTGTGTCGAGTTGATCTTCTTCTTGAAAACCCTGCCGCCAGCTCAAACAAAGCCTCCGGTATGTGGCGAATTGCTTTGATAGAAAAAATTGCCGCCTGCTCAAACAATGCCTCCGGTATGTGGCGAGTCGCTCTGCTAGAGAAATTTGCCACCTGCTCAAAAATTGCATCTGCTCTGTAGCGAGTTGCTCTGCTTGAAAACACTGCCGCCTGCTCAAAATTGCATACGCTCTGTGGCGATTTGCTCTGCTAGAGAACACTGCCGCCTGCTCAAACATAGCATCCGCTCTGTGGCTAGTTGCTCTACTTGAAAACACTGCTACCTGCTCAAACATAGTATCGGCTCTGTGGCTTGTTGCTCTTCTTGAAAACTCTGCAATCTGTTCAAACATAGCATCCGCTATGTGTCGAGTTGCTATTCTTGAAACACTGCCACCTGCTCACACAAAGCCACCGGTATGTGGCGAGTTGCTCTGCTAGAAATCATTGCCGCTCCCTCAAACATTTCATCCGCTCTGTGGCGAGTTGCTCTGCTTTAAAACACTGCCGCCTGCTCAAACATAGCATCCGCTATGTGGCGAGTTACTCTGCTAGAGAACATGGCCGCCTGCTCAAAATAGTGTTGCGATTTACAGGGTTCGTAAAGGGATAGCCCAATTAAAGATTTTATTACACACACAGTTTTATTTATTGCCACTATTTACATTACTAGCAAATAATCTAAAAATGCCAAAAAATCAATTGCACTTAAAAATAATTTTGCTTCCCCAGTCACTCGTTTCTTACAATCCATATACCTCGCTGGGCCGCACCTCTGGCGCAACTCTCGCCGCAGCACCCCCCGTGGATCTCCGTCGCGGGACTCCGTCGCCGCACTTCGCTGCCGCCGACGCACTTGCCTTTGCCGAGGATTCGCTCGACGCCTCGTTCGGAACTTCGCTCGGGACTCCACCGCACCCGCGACACTATCGCCCGGAACTGAACTCTTCGCCCTGGGACCTTCGTCCAGGGACTTTGCCGCTCTATCGCCCGGAAACTCCACCGCGGGAGAACACCCGGCTTTGAACCTTCGTCCAAGGACTTCACCACTCTGCAGCACCCGCGGCACTATCGCCCCAAATACTCCGCCGCGGGAGAACTCTCGACTGAACTCTCACTGACTGAACTGCTCTCGGAGGCCGGCGTACCGGGCTTATGTATCACATGCGCCGCTTCTCGAATTCACCAGCATGGCTGGGGCCAGTCGCGTCATTCCGCGCCAACCCGATGGCAGAAATCTCTCCAAACACGTGTCGGCAGCTTCCAGGTGGCGCGCGGGACTCCGCAGCTGTCCGGTGTCAGTTACGTGTCAAAGTCAGGGCATCGCGCGAGGAGTGGAGGGAAGAAGGGAGGAAAGCGACAATCCTTGTAATCTTCCAGGAGCGCGCGGTGCATCTCATGTTGCGGCAGCTGTCAGCCAGCTCTGCACCTGCACGTGTCGCGGCCTTGCTCACGTTCGTAACAATAGCAGTCGCTCTGTGGCAAGTTACTCTGCTAGAGAACATTGCTGCCTGTTCAATAATAGTATTTTTTTTGTAGTGAGTGCTGTGTTCGTAAACACTGCTTTCTTGTAATCAAGCTCAGCTATAACTCTTGCCATCTCAAAAGGGCTATTTATTTGTTTAATGTGTAATTGGATATTAAATAAATGTTTATGGAATACATTTTGGGAGAGGACAGAAGCTGCAAGTCTACGAGGCTCTAATTGCTGTATGTGTCTTCGACTGAATTTTTTCTTTGGCTCCAACTACACCAACGACCTTATGTTATAACATTAAATGGCTACTTGGTTACATAGCTACAAGTCTACAAGGCTCCAAGACATCACGATTACGCGACTAGTCTACAAGGTTATGCGACTTCGCGACTTCGAGTCTACAAGGTTCGAGACTGCGAGGCTACGAAGCTCCAAGGCATCATGACTATGCGACTACGAGTCTACAAGGTTACGAGACTACGCGACTACGAGTGTACAAGGTTACAAGACTGCGAGACTACAGGACTACAAAGCTTCCATAATTTAAGGCTACGTGGCTACGAGACTGCTAGGTTTCGAGAATACATGGTCCCAACTGACTACAATAGCACCATTTAATGGTGAGAGTTAATATATCTCATGCAAAATAACATTTTTAAAGTAGTGTCAATTCTTGTGATCAGATGGTGCCACGTGTTGCTTACAGGTAAATATTATGTGTTTTTTTTTATGTGGGATGCGGGATGCTCACAAACGATCGCATAAGGAGGATGGCTTCGCTAGACACCAAGGAGAAGGAAGTTCATCTTGCATGTTAGTGTTTCTTAGATGTCTCAGAGCTTATTATTTGACTGAGTAATGATATTTTGTTTGAATTCCACCTTATTATTCCTGTGGTTTCTCCAAGTGCTTCTGGTTGTTTCTGAGAAACCGATCTCTCCATGAAGGATTTTTTACTTAATGAGTCATGTCATTTTATTCAGAGTTACATTCAATTAGTGAATTTCTGCTACTAAATCAGCATTTGCAAAATTTTTATCACGTGGAACTGAATGTGACCAACCACCGAATGGATGTGCCTGGCCGTCTATTACGAGCCTGCCTACTGAATATACATGACTGGTTAACCAACTGTTATGTATAACTGACTTGAAAACGCATGTCAAGGCATGCAAAGGACTCGCTTCGCCTTCTAAGAAGACGGTAGAAATCGAGAAATGCTAGTAGTTTACTTGAATGTCTTTGATGAATTAATATAATAATTATTTTATTTGAATTTGTGTTTCTTTATTTCTCTAAACTGTCTCTTGTGTGGTATTTTTAATTATTTTTTTGCATCGTCCAGGCATCGAACCAAGGACTGGAATCTATAACACTAATCATTATTTTAATGAATGATTTTTTTGGTGAATTTTGTAATTTTTCACGAATCTCGAGATAAATAATAACGAATTTTCAAAATGCCATACCAATTTCAAGATGGCGGGCACTTCAGTAATAATAAATTACTGCACTCTAGCAGGTAAAACTTAAACTAATATGACAGTAGTGCACTCTAGTAGACGTAAACAAGATGTTGGCTTCCAGCAGACGAAAACAAAATGGCGGGCATGATTTCAAACAAGCTGGCTATATATACCTTGGAATTAGTGGTGGAAGGCCAGTCTGCCCGCGGCTTCTGTGTAGGCAGTATCTGTCGCAATCTTTTGTTATTTGACCTCACCGGGTTCGAACCGAGGACTCCGTGCCATACATTTTTAAAATATTATTTTATTACATTTTGATTAATTAATTTTTTTATAATTTTTAAAATTTTTCCCTATTTTTTAGCTAAATAATTACGAACTTCCAAGATGGCGTGCATAACAAAAAGTGCAACGATCTAGAATCCAATATGGCAGCCATGGCGAAACGTGAAATGATGACATCATACTTATCTACGATGGTGGGCATAACGAAACATGCAACATTTATAGAATCCAAGATGGCGGCCGTAATTTAAAGTGCAACGGTGGCATAATTCAAAATGGCGTGTGTGATGTAAGACATTTTATTACTTTTGACTGAGAATTTTTTTTAAATATATTAATAAATTACTGGTTTACTCTCGCCCGGAATCAAACCGAGGACCGAAATCGATTAAGTAACTAAATATTTGAAGTAAGCAATTTTTTTAATATATATTTTTTTGGTATTTTTTGGAACTTCTTGGTCAAAAATTAAAGAATTTGAATTTTATGGTCGAGGTCAAGGTCAATGCTCTCCACCAGCAGCTTAGGGGTGGCTTGGCCATGGGGAATTTAAGCCGCCTCGGGGAATATGTATTATTTCTAAGGCAAAAGTATTTTGAGGTTTTTTCGAATTCCGAATTTTTGAATTTTTCAGGACAAAAACAGGAAATTTTCCCTAAAAACGGGAATTTTCCCCGCGAAAATAGGTAATTTTTTTAAATAAATTTTGAGTCAGTTTGAGTTATTTTTTAAGGATATTTTGAGTCCAAAATGGCTGCCGTGACATCAGCGGGGTCGGTCATTGACCTCATCATCAATTTACACCTTGAACCCAGTGCCCAGACCAGCTATCCTACACTACTGGTCACAACCACCATCATTAACCAAATGGTTGTGTATTTTGAGGATCATGAGGATTTTTCAAATAACACATATTTTTGAGTTTAAAATATGAGAATTATGAGTAATTGTTTGAAATATGAGGATTTTGAAGATTATGAGGGTTTGTATTAGAAATAAAAGGATATTGAGGATGTGTGTTTGAATTATGAGGATTTTTTAAATATATATATATATATATATATATATTTGGTCTATAAGGTTCATAACAAAACAGGTTCGAAATACAAACTCGATGTTACATGCATTAGGAAGAGCGAGTCTGACGTTCTTTATGAACCAACACCAGAAACAAAATGGCGACATCCATCATCTGAAATCATGATGGGGGTCTCCACTAAACGAAAACAAGATGGCTGCCTCCAGCAGATATAGATGACATTATTTTAACGAAAATTGCTATGTACAGGAGTGGGAAGCTCGATGCTGATATCGTAACAAAAAGTGCAATGAACAAGTTGGGGGGGGGGGGGGCCCTCTATGATGTCATTGTAACAAGAATTTCAATGCACAGGAGTGGGGTTCTCGATGATGTCATATTAACGAAAAGTGCAACACACATGAGTGGTGTGCCCAATGTCGTCATCATAACGAGAATTGCAACATAAAGGAGCAGAGTACTCTATGATGATGTCATCATAACAAAAACTGCAACACACGAGTGGGGTGCTCTATGATGGTATGCTTTTTATTAAAATTGTATTAAATATTTTTTATAAAATTTAATTTTTCCATTTTTCTAAGTTAATAATTACAGTTTCAAGATGGCGGACGTGATAATTAAAAATGGCAGAATGTTCTAGGTCAAGGTCATTCAAGATGGCCACCCGAAGTGAGGTAATCCAAGTTGGGCTTCAGAAGTGATGTAATCTAAGATGGCCTCCGGAAGCGACATAATCAAAGATGGCTGCCGTGGCTCCCGACCCTGGACCCGGTATACTCATACCTTCTATATTTACCTACTACTGTGGCCGCTCAAAACTTCCCACACACATTGTGAGAAATACCATACCCCAGTCACATGTTTGGAGTAGTTTTTGTTATCTATTTAATTGCTTTGTAGTTTTAATTCTAAATGTGATATGGTTTAACATAATATTTCCTTACAACTGCAAATTAATTTGATTGGTTTTGTTGATCATGTTTTCATAATTATCTTTTAATACATTCCTAAGTAATTAAGCTGAAATGGCCCTTAAAGTTGTCATTTTGATTATAAAATTATTAGAACAGTTTTTTTTTTCTGAAATTGAATGCATAATATTAATGGTATTGAAATATTTTGAATTTAATGTAAATTTTTAATGGACGATGTGATTGGTCAAGTAGCAAATTTCCATAGAAGTAAAGTAAATTTTAAGTCAGTTAGGAAGAATTTAGTTAAGCCTTTGACCGAGATAGACTTATTATATAACTTCTCGCTACAAATGGTGAAGATTTGTCACCTAACATTTTAATTTTATCAGCCGAGCATACTTCGTGCTTGAGTTATATGATAATATGATTGTGTAAACGATGATTTGAATATTTTGACAAGAATATAGACAATTTGTCTTGAGAAAGACCGTCATGTTGCTGAACAACACTGGCAGTTGACTTAATTAAAGAATTGTAAAACTGACCATGCCAGTTGAAAACTACGAGATATATGAGCAAAGAGTTTTAAGGAAGAAGTCGAACATTGTGTATGAAGTCAGTGATTAGTCGTAACTAACAGAAGAGGACTATACTAATCTTCTGCAAATTCAAAGAATGTCGCCACTGAACCTTCAGCGTTCTATCGTAAGTTGGATAACACTACTTCTAGTATCGGCGAGCACGAGTCAGCTAATATAAGCTAATCTAAAATTTACTTATTACCTTACATTCACGGGGCATACACCGGGACACTCGTGTGCTAACCGCAGCTCAGCCATCGTCGGAGGACCTTCGAGAATATCCTTCGATACTCCTGTTATTACATTGAGTGATGATTTGAAAAAGGTAAGTATCTATTAAATGTTGATTATAATTGCCTTGCTAGCATTCAAGCGATTTCAAATTAGTATAATTTTCTTTATAAGTCTAGCTAATTGATTTTCTTGACTATTTCTTGATTATTTAACATCGTTTGCATAAATTTACTTATTTTGATGTATGTTTATCTTATCATTTTTTGTTTTGCTTTTCTCCCCCAGTGGTCCTGCATGTATAAGAATCTTAAATTATACCTAGGCACTGCTAGTCGAGTAAAATTGTGAAGACCAATTAAAGTAAAGAACTAAAGTAGTGTGCTTTGGCAGGTCCGAGCGCTGGGTGCATGTGTGAGGGCGGAGTCAATGACCGACCACCATCAAACATCACAGCGGCCATCTTGGTTTTAAATTTCCTCAAAATGGCCCTATTTAAAGGGCCCTCTTCGCAGGCAAAATTCTCATTTTAGTCCCAAAAATTTTTGACAGTTTGAAAAGTCCCCAAAGGGGTCTTATTACTCCATTTACAAGCCTCCAATAAACCTCTGGAGGGGAATTTTGACATTGACCTTGGCTGGCAGCCATCTTGGTTCCCACCATATTTAATTCCGCTATCTTGAAATTGAGTGCCCCCCCCCCCCCCCCCAAATGTTGCACTTTTCATTGTGGTATAACCTTACATCACAGACACTTTTTTATAGTCTGACATCGTATCTGCCATCTTATTTTTGCCTACTGGTGGCCGCCATCTCGGATGATATCAAAAACGCCATCTTGGATACCGCCATATTTGTTTCTACTGTTTTATTCTAGAGTGTTCTATCTCATTCATATAAGGTCGATGTTTAACTACCTACCAATGTTGTTATGACCCTTATAAACATATTACATTATTTTTTTTAACAAAATACATTGGAAGCGAGGTGATTAGAACCATAACAGCTCGGACCTCTAGGTTGGAAACATACGCCTTTGACCAATCGACCATCGAGACATTTATAAGATCGATATTTAAATAAGGAAAACAAAAATAACACCTATTCAGACTTACTTCTTAAAATTTGAATGAACAATAGCATTATCTGCGAGAGGATTTTGTCGCCATCTTGCTTTTAATAATCGATACTAGAAGTGCTAGTGAACACATCGTCTGCTAGACAGCACTGCCGCCATCTTGTTTTCAATACTCGACACAAGGAGCGCTAGTACACACATCGTCTGCTAGAAAAAATTGCTGTCATATTGGTTTAATTTTTACCCGTTTGAGTTAAGTAGTAGTATTTGTTACCATAGATTCCACCATTTGTCGGTTATCTTGCTCCAAACCTTGAAAATCTGTAATTATTAACATGAAATCGGAGAAAATTACAAAATTTCATCAAAATTATCACCTATTATTGTAATTTCCTAGACAGTGCAAAAATTTAATTAACAGTAAAACTACTTATTTTGTCAAATTTACATAAAAGTGTCAGGTTAAAGAAATAAAACAAGGCATTTCCACAAACAAAAATTCATTAGGTACATGAATTATACAAGTAAGAAAACAAACAAACTATTAGCATTCCTCGATCTTTACAGTCTTCCTTAAGTGCGCAGTGAGTCCTCTGAATGCCTCGGCATGTTTTTTCAGAGCAGTTCCACACGACAGTCGATTAACCAGGCGCGTCCAGTTGGTGGCCAGGCATGTCCAAGCAGTGGCCACATATAAACAAGTCATGTACAATGTTAAACAAGTAAAAGCATCTCTGAGCCAAGAAGTCTTCTTCATCGATACTTGGCGTACCTTTCAACCAGAACATGCACAGTGTCAGGTGTATAGATAAAGCATCACCGATCCTTGAGGCATTCTTCGTTGAAACTTGTTATATATTTCAAACAAGTATGTCCAATATCAAGCAGACAAGACAAGAGTCATCGAACTATCAGCTCTACAGTATGGATGAAATCTATTACAAAAAATATACAAATTAACTAAGCATGTTTAATAATTACTATAGGACAAAGAGTTTTTGATCTATTAAATATTAATTTCTGATTAAATACTTGACTAAGTACATTTAATGAAAAGGATGTACAACCACACGAACACTCAACTCGTTAGGATACGATTGCCAATACACGGTAGGATACGGAAGCATCAGGCTCCAATTGCTGCAATTGTTCTAACTGCACATGGCTCCAACTTTGCTCCATCTGTACTTAGCTCCAACTGCTGTGACTGAGCCAACTAGCTGCAATAGTTCATTATGCTTCAATTGCAACAACGGAATTGACTGAATCTGGCTACAATATTTGGCTACAAGGTTACATGGCTACAAGACTACAATGCTACGATACCACCAGGCTCCAACTGACTTTGGCTCTAACTTATCCAACAACATTTTGGCTCTAACGGCTCCAATTACATTTTGGCTACATCTAACTATAACATTTGGCTACAAGGCTACAAAACAATGAAGCTACATTTCCAAAAGGCTACAAGGCTCCAAATGCTTAATTTGTCTTTGGCTACAACTGTTCAAAATGTCTTTGACTCCATCTGCTCCAACTGTCTTTGGCTACAATGGCTCCAATGACATTTTGGCTGCAATTGCTCCAACAATATTTTGGCTCCAACTGCTCCAATTGCATTTTGGCAACATCTGGCTACAGCAACATTTACCTACATTGTTACATGGCTACAAGCATCGTAGTCTTGTAGCTAAAGGTTGTTCTAGCCAGATGTAGCCAAAATGCAATTGAAGCAATTGGAGCCAAAATGTCGTTGGAGCAGTCAAATACGATTGGAGCAGTTGGGACCAAACACAGTGGGAGCAATTACAGCCAAAAGGAGTTGGAGCAATTGGGGACTTTTAGCCTCGTAGCCTTGTCGACATGTAGCCTCGTAGTTTTGTAGCCTCGTAGAATCGTAGTCTTGTAGCCATGTAGACGTACCTAAATGTCACTATAGCCAGACATTGCCAAACCAGTGTAACAATTGAAGCAATTGGAAATTTTGTAGCCAGTTGAAGCAATTGGAGCAGTTGAAGCAATTGGAGCAGTAGGAGCAATTGGAGCAGTTGGAGCAATTAGAGAAGTTGGAGCCAAGTGCAGTTAGAGCAATTGGAGCAGTTGGAACAATAGGAGCAGTTGGAACAATAGGAACAGTTGGAGCCTGATGCTTCAGTATCCTATTGTATATTTGCGATCGCTTTCTACCGAGATGATTGTTCGTGAAAATGTATATCCTTTTCGTTAAATGTACTTAGTCAAGTATTTAGTCAGGCCCTGAATATTTAATGGATTCAATTTAAAACATGTTTCATGGATTCTTGGTCCTATAGTAAGTACAAAACACGCTTAGTTAGTTGGTCTATTTTCTTGTAATATATTATAGCCATACTGCAGGTCTGACAGTTTGTTGATTCTTGTCTTGTCTGCTTGTTAATAAAACATACTTGTATGACATATTGTAGAACCTCGATAATCCGTGACCCGATAAACTGGGCATTTGGTTAACCGGGTTCTCAATTAAAAATTAAACTTTTTTTGGGGGGGGGGGGGGGTTGAAACCAAGCCAGCGAAGTGTAATTCATTAGGGAAGGGACAAGAAAGGAATAAAACTAAAACCTACGTATTAAAAGAAAAAAGAAACGGACTAGAGTTGCCAGTGAGAAGAAATACTAGTCCGGGTTAGGCTGGATTACAAGTACGCAACAACTGCCCCTCCTTCCTTCGTGAAACTCGGCACACATGCACTCTAGAACATTCCCGACCCTCGCGATCCCAGCAAAACAGTCTCAGTGTAGCTTTGCTACTGTGAGGATGGCTTCCAAACGAGTGTGTGTCGTTCTCACTCTTGAACAAAAAGTGGCGATTATCAACCGCATTGACAACGAGAAAGTGTAAAGAAACTGTCAGTGGAATACGGAATGGGTGAGCAAACAAACTGTGCGGGATTTGGTGAAAAGGAAGAGTGATATTTTTTAATTTGTTGCATTAGGTGATTCTGGCACAACAAAGAGAAAAACCATGAAAACATTATAACAGTGGTTGACCTTGATGAAGCTATTTTCGAGTGGTTTAAGCAGAAACAACAGAAGGACTTCAAGTATCTGGACCTATGGTAAGTGAAAAAGCTCTTTGGTTTCATGAAGAATTAAATATCAAAGAATCGTTCTCTGCCTCTGAAGGGTGGGTGTCCAATTTTAAAAGCAGGCATGGCATTAGGCATTTAAATATCGAGGGTGAATCACAGAGTGGCGATTTATGTGCAGCTACAATATTCGTAGGCAGTTTTAAGGACATGATACATACGTTTAGTTTATCCCCAGAACAGATCTACAATGCAAACGAATCAGGTTTATTTTGTAAAATGATGTCCTCTAAAACATTTGCGGCCCAGTCTGAAAGATCATACCCAAGGGCATAAATCAAGCAAAGAACTCATAAATTTACTGGTTTGTGCGAATGCTGCTTGATCCTACAAGCTTAAATTAGCAATCATTGGGCACGCAAAAAGACCACGGTCGTTTAAAGGGACTAGTATTGCCCTCAAAAGTGTAGATGAATCAAGATATTTTTAAAAATTTTTTTTTTAATTCGTCCCACATGTCCACCAACATTTAATTGCCAAAGGTCTTGCTCCAAAAGCTGTTCTTGTGCTGGAAAATGCACCCTCCCATCCTTCCGAATCAACATTAATTAGAGAAGATAAGCAAATCTTCGTCCATTACCTACCTCCAAGCATCACTTCATTGATCCAGCCAATAAATAAGGAGGTAAAAGAATTCATAAAACAGCTTTACAGAATACCATTTTTAAGATTTATTCTGGAAGACAATTTCAGTTCTATGAGTGAAACTCTCAAATTATAGACAGTTAAAGATGCAATATTCTGTGTCAGGCATGGAATGACTTGCCTTCAAAAACTTTAGAAGTTGCGTGAAGGAAAATTTTGGAGGATGAACGTGACGAGTCTGCAGAGGCCAAAGAAGATGAAGTGAACCCAATGCTTGGAGATTGTGGGTTCAGATGTCGCATTCGCCAATGTCGACTAACAAGATATACGAAGCTAGTTTGTGATAAGAAAGAACCAGGTTATGAAGTGCTTCCAGGACACGGATATCACAGATAGGCTCCAACAAGAAATTCCTTCCACGTCTCAAAAAATTGATTCGGATGATGATAAAAGCGATGACGTACTCGTAACACCTGGAGAAAAAATCAAACTACTTCAAGCAATGGAGGCAGTGGACACACTTGTAACCTTCTTCCAGCAGGAAGATTTTGACTACCACCATATTATAAATTAAAGAAATATGAAAACAGAAAAAAGATTGTTTCCAAAAGTAAAAAGAAAAAAATTTGTAACAGACTACTTTACTAAAACATAACTAGTACATATGTATGTACATATTGTTACGATTTACCGCGGGTTCGTAAAGGATAGCCCAATTAAATATTTTATTACACTACACAGTTTTATTTATTACCACTACTTGTCACTTACAAATAATCTTCTAAATAATTAATTACAATTAAATAAATGTCAATTCCCTGGTCACTCGTTCCGCACACCTCGCTGGGCCGCACCTCTGGCGCAACTCTCGCCGCAGCACCCCTCGTGGGTCTCCGCCGCGGGACTCTGTCGCCGCACTCCGACGCCGCCGTCACACTCTTCGCCGAGATCCCACTCGACGCCTCACTCGGAACTTCACTCGGGACTCCGCCGCGCCTGCGACTCTATCGCCCGGAAACTCCGCCGCGGGAAAGCTCCCGACTCCACTGAACTCACTCCCTGCCCTGGAACCTTCATCCAAGGACTTCGCCACTCTGCCGCACCCGCGGCACTATCGCCCGGAAGCTCCGCCGCGGGAGAACTCCCCACTGAACTCCTCTCGAAGGTCGGCCCAACCTCCTTATATAGCCCTTGGGTTCCCGTCCAGAACAATCGGGCATGTCTCCGAGATATCGCGCGACCTTCGCCGTCGAAATGCCCAGAAACGCGTCGTGAGTCCTCGAAGGACGCGGCGGCTGCTCAAAGAACGCCGATAAACGCCACAAGCATCGGGTTCCCACAAAACGCGCCGATAAACATGTCTGAATCCTTTTATTCCGCAGTGCGGCCTCTTTTAAGTAACTCGATCTGAGGCAGGTGCGCGCTGCGACGGTCAGGATGTTGCGAGACAGTATGACACGAGATACCAGGGAGAGGATGCAGGTGGAAGGGGGCGCAGACAGGCCGAACGAGTGCGGCGATGCCAAGCAGTGCAGCCAAGCGCGATCGTAACAATATTTTCAGAATTGTTAGTTGATTCAAGGCAAGTTATTAGGTAAATTGCACAAACCTATTTATATCAAATTGTAAATATTGTTACGAACGTAAGCAGGGCCGCGGCGCGCAGGTGTAGAGCTGGCTGACATCACATGGCCGCCGCTGGCTGAAATCACATGGCCGCCGCAACGTGAGAACTGCCGCGCGCGTCTGGTAGATTACAAGGGTCACCGCTTTTCCCCCTCCTTCCCACCGCTCCCCGGGCGACACCATTAACCTGACATCTGACAGCTGCGGAGTTACATGAGCTGCCGACGCGTGTCTAGAGATTTCTCGCGTCGAGTTGGCACAGAATGACGCGACTGGCCCCAGCAGCGCTCGTGAATTCTAGAAGGGCGCCTGGGCCTATATAAGCCCAGGCTGCCGGCCTCCGAGTCAGTGAGTAAAGTGAGTTGAGTCGGGAGTTTTCCCGCGGCGGAGTTTTCGGACGATAGAGTGGCGAAGTCTCTGGACGAAGGTTCCAGGGCGGAGAGTTCAGTTCCGGGCGATAGTGTCGCGGGCGCGGCGGAGTACGAGCGAAGCATCGCGCAGATCCTTGGTGGCGGAGTGCGACGGCGGCGGTGGAGTGCGACGGCAGCGGCGGAGTGAGGCGACGGAGGTCCACGAGGGGTGCTGCGGCGAGAGTTACGCCAGAGGTGCGGCCCTGCGAGGTGTGCGGTGTGTAATAACCGAGTGACTGAGGAATTAACATTTTTAAGTGTAATTGATTATTAGGCATTTTTAAAAGATTATTTGTAGTGATGTGAATATTGGCAATCAATAAAACTGCGTAGTAAAATATTTAATTGGGCTATCCATTTACAAACCCAGCAGTTTCCCACGACGTTTTAATATTTGATTTGTTTTAATAATTCGTAACAATATAATTCATATTTTAAACTGAAACTGTCTCTTTAGGTCATGACTTATAATTTCAATCGCAAATATTTTTAAAAATTTATAATTAATGTCAGTAATACTTGCACATTTGTTTTGTATAAATTACTTAGAAAATTTTGCTGTATTTAATAACCTAAATATATTTGAATTTGATTATCCATGATATTCTCCCCCCCCCCCCCCCCCCCACCAATTATCTCGGTTAATAAAGGCTCACTGTATATAACTAGTATTTCAATGAAGAAGACCTCGAGAATCGGTGATGCTTGATCTATACACCTGACATTGTAGTGTTCTCGTTGAAAGGTATGAAGAGAATCCACGACAAAAGCTTTTTGGTTTGGAGTCGCTTGACCTACACACCTGACATTGTACATGACTTTTTTTTAAAGGTATTTGAAGTATCGAAATTTAGACCTTTTGGTTTGGAAACTCTTGGCCTACACGTCTGACATTGTACATGATCTGTTTAAATGTCCGCAGAGTATCGAAAATAAGGCCGCTTGACTAATGACTTTAGGTGCCTGACAACTAAATGGACTAGCTTTGCCAATCTACTAGCTGTGCCTGGCCAACCTGCTACATGTTTCTGGCCAACCCGACATGCCTGGTCACTGAATAGACGTGTGTGGCCAAAAATTGGCTGTGCATGGCATGTTACATGGCCATGCCTTGTTAATCGACTGTCATGTGGAACTGCTCTAAAAACACACGCCAAGGCATGCACTCAAGGTAAACTGCAGAGATCGAGGAATGCTAGTAATTTGCTTGTTTTCGTACTTGTAGAATTTATGTAGTAAATTTGTAGAATTTATGTAGTAAATTTTTGTCAGTGAAAATCTTATGTTTTATTTCTTGAACCTATCAATTTTATGGTAATTTCAATTAAATAAATATTTTTACCTTTAAATAAACTGTTGTACTGACAAAGAAATTATAATAAAAGATTACATTTTTGATGAAATTTTCACAGAATTTCTATGTTAATACAGTAAGTCCTCGGTTTACGTCGGGGTTACGTTCCTGAAAACCGCGACGTAAATAGAAACGACGCAAAATGAGCCATATTTCATGCCACCGGCCGGCAACGGCCCAAGGTCGGCCGGAAGCGCTGGCATACAGACGTGACAACGGGAAATTTTATCAGCAAATGACAACCGACAGCGTGGGAAACAAGTCCAAATAGTACTTCTCAGCTTTATAGAATGGTTATTTAACCAGCTGCTTTATTACCTTTATTGATTGAAATATAAAAACAGATATATAGTACATACTGTACGTAAGAGCAGGAAGCATCCCTCATGATGTATGATAAGATAAGGTGGTGAACGTGTAGCTTAAGCTACATAGCATAAATTAACTACCGAAGGAAACAAAGAATTATAAACGAATTATATACGGTGTTTTGGTTAAAATAAAGATTTACAGTCATTGTAAATTACGTTATTGTGAATCGGCGACAACTTAAATTGAAACATGAGTACTCAAACATTAGCGACGTTAATCCGAAACTACGTAAATAGAGGACTTACTGTAATGACAGATTTTCAAGGTTCGGAGCATGATCACCGACGAATGGTGGAATCTATGGTAACAAATACTACCACTTCACTTAAACGGTAAAAATTAAACCAATATGGCGGCAATTCTTTCTAGAAGACGATGTGTGTACTAGCGCTCCTTGTGTCGAGTATTGAAAACAAGATGGCGGCAGTGCTGTCTAGCAGATAATGTGTTCACTAGCACTTCTAATATTGAGTATTGAAAACAAGCCATTCCAAAGTAATGGATGTAATGGTTCAACATATTTACTGTCATTAAATACATTTATAGATTAATCATGTTATTGGATTTTAAATTTGATGATTATGTACACTCCAGTAAAATATGCATATCTTTTAATTTTTAAAACAAAGAAATAAGTATTGTTGAAGCATATGCTTCTTGCGTCGCCGTACAGCTGAGCAATTCCTTCCCCTCCCTTCCTCGTTTCCCCCTCTCCGTTACCTCTTTCGATAGTTAGAATTCCCCCTCCTCATCCCCACTCCTTCCCCTTTAGTGTATTATTCCGCCGCAGCTCCAGCGCCCTCTACTATTTTGCTTATAAGGGCCTGCGAGCTCTCGTCTTGGGTCGTTCGGTTGCGGTCGGGGCAGCTGTTCGTACTGGTCGGTATCAGCGATGACGGTAACTTGCATATGGTAACGTCACTCTTCTTGCACGATGTGGCCGTGCACTTTTCACATACATTTGTCTCGCCCGTGTAAGTTAACTTTATTCAGCCACGTTGTTTGTTGAGCCGTTTGGGCTATAGTATGGGCATTAATGTTTTTTGTCTGCTGTACTGCCAGTCTTGTTAAGTGGTTTGCATTGCCACTGACGGACGTAACGTGTTTCTTGTAATGATAAATCTATTGACTGCTGTATTTTTTGTGTACGCCGCACCGATATTGGCCGCTTAGTTTTGTTGAGGAGCTTTAATCATTTCCTTAATTAACTTCTTTTGTCTGCTTTTTAACGCCTTTCGCTCTTTATTGCGCGATCAAATATCGAGATTGAGCTTGTGTAACCTCTCCCCTGGCCGCACCGAACCTCCGCGTTAGGGCTTATTTGCATGATTCTGTCTGAATTGTATAATTGTTTTTATGGCCTGCGCAGCCCGCCTTCTTGATATTGCTGTATTTTAATAATATTGTAATTTACTGTAACCTTTTTTCTGTACAGCGTTTATTGAGATACATTTCATAACGGTTCGCGTTATATTAAGAACTTATAATTATTATAATTAATGATGTTTATTAATAAAATCAAAAACTAGGTCACGAATGTGGTTGGTCCTGTTTTAAACAACATACCTACCTCTCTGAATAACTACTCTTTTTTTTTTTCACCTTAATAGCTTGCAGTCTGGTCGAACCCGTGAGTCCACCGGGCTGCAAATTCTGCGCTACTCTGCTCTTTCAGAGTGTGTTCAGTGTTGTTTTTCTGTTTCAGGATCATGGACTCCACTGGTGTGTCGTGGGTGTATCGACTCCACCGGGCCGAGCTCGTGCAGCACTTAGAGGAGAATGGTCTCTCGTCGCTGCCGACCGACACAGTGCGGGAAATGCGTGCTCGTTTGGTGCAGTTTATTCGCGAGGCATGTGACGTTCCGCCTGCGAGTTCTCCAGCGCGGGCCCCGCCTGAAGTAAGTGAATCTTCCGCTAATTCCTTTAACCAGAAGTTATTCTTTGTGGCCCTGAAACCCCTGCCAGTCCTGGGAGGTAATGAGCCTAAGTCCGTATTGGATTTTTGTATCGCTGCTGAGCATGTTTTCAAGTTGAATTTAGTCCCGCATGAGGCATTTATGAAGGCTCTTCTGAGCAAGTGTTCGGGGACTTATGTGGATACCCTTACTGAAGCCATAGTCCAGAAATTAGATTTTCCAAAATTTAAATCCTCTGTCGTGCGGTCATTGTGTCCGCCGCGTGTCTAAGACGCATGTAAGCGCGACTTAGTTTTTCGCTTCCAGCGGCCTGATGAGTCAGTTGTTCAGTATATTAGGTCTGTTACCGCGTATGCTGACGCCCTGGAACTTAACACTCCTGAGGCTGAATTCGTCCAATTAATTTTAGGGAATTTATCGCCCCGTGTGTTGCGACATTGTGGCATGCTGTCTCCGCCTACGTCATTGAGTGAGTTGCGTGTCTGGGGGGGGGGGGGGGGGCGAGATTGAAAGCCGTTTATCGGCTATTGCTAAATACAAGGCTGAATTTCCTTCCGCCTCTCAGAACTTAGAGCGTTCTAGGCTGCGCAGTTCTGCCCCGCGCACGTCAGATCAGGTGTTTGTGTCTGACAGCCATGCGAGGGCTGTCTCAGAGGGGGACTGGAAGTCTAGGTCATCACAGCCCTATGATAATGCTGAGGCAAGGTCCTTTTCTAATTCGGGTGATGTATTTTCTCACGAAAAAACCACTCGTCACCCTGAGCGCCTGTCCCGCCCGCCCGGGGCAGCCTGCCACGCGGAGAGTGTAACCGATCCTCCTGCTGCGCCGCGCGCGGCCTTGATGTAGGTCGTGCGTCAAGTACAGCCTGACCCGGAATATCGGCGCGGGCGCTGCTCCAATTGTTGCGCCTTTGGCCATGCTGTGGATGAGTGCGTCCAGCCGCGCGTTGATTTCAATGACAGGCTGTGTTTTCGATGCAAGGGCTTGGGGCACTATAGGGCTAACTGCCCGGGAAACATGAAGTGATGGGGCGTAAAAGAGGTCGCTTTCGTCGGTTTGTAAAAAAATCCTCTGACCCAGTGTATTTGCATTACGCTCCTGTCTCTATTCAGGGCCATTTTTACCCTGCTTTAGTGGATACTGGGGCCACTCGCTCTGTAATTAGTGACAGCTGTCTTCAAAGTTTGATACATACATTTCCTATCATCGCACGTCGTGTCAGGTATGATGACGTCGTTAACATCTGTGTCGCTAATGGCGAGCTGTTGCGTGCTGATAAATATGTTATTTTGCACTTTAAAATTAAGCATTTTTCCTGGGACTGGAAGTTCATGGTGGTGCCAGGCATTTCGCCTAATTTCATATTAGGTATTGTTTTTTTGAGCAAATCTCGTGTTTTGAACTTGGCTCGTCACGAGCTCCGTTTTGATTTTGCTCCTTCTGTTATCGTTCTGTTGAGCTTTGAGTCTGGGGATCCTATTGTTTTGGCTTGTAGTGACGAGGACAGGGCCGTGCGCAAGGCGGCTATCGCGAGGCTCATTGACTCGTTTTCCGATGTTATCACTACCAAATTGGGGAAGTGTGACATCATGCCTTATAAATTATATTTGAAGGACGAAATACCAGTCCGCAGTAAACACCACAAGGTTTCTCCGCCCAAGTTACAGACGATGCGAAGCATAATCGACAAGCTCTTAGCAGCTGAGGTAATTTCGCCTTCTACATCCGATTTCAGCTGTCCAACTTTTCTTGTTCATAAGAAGGACGGTGTCAGCTGGAGGATGGTTCACAATTTTATTCCTTTGAACCGTAAGCTCCTTTTGGAAGATTTATATCCCCTGCCGACTGTAGAAAGCGCCTTACAGCACCTGGGAAAGACGAAATATTTTTCTGTTATTGATTTAAACCAGAGCTTTCACCAGTGCTTATTATATCCTAGCTGTCGTAAATTTACCGCTTTTTCAACCCCTTTTGGACACTATCAGTTTAATAGAATTCCCATGGGCGTCAATTTTGGCAGTCAGGCACTGAGTCATGTCCTTGACCCAGGGATACCAACGTCTACGGATTCTCCGTAGTTCCTACGGACAGAGCATGTAAACTACGAATCTCCGGACGGTGTATGGCTGACTACGGATGCACGGCAAATTAGTTAGTAGTCCTCTTTTTTGGCGTTCAGTAAATTTTTAATCGGCAGACAAACATTATTCTGAGAGCCGTGTTCCTTGTTTTATGTATTTATTAATTACGTTGTATTCATTTGTTAGTGAAGAATGCGGACTACAGGCCAGGCATCGCGAAGATGTTTATTGCATTCTTTGTTTTGTGTAGTTCACCTTCACAAGGCTGGCGCGCGCGCGTCGCTATCCGTGCAGCGTTGCCATTAAAGTGATGCGTAGACGTACCGATGTTTCGGTACTCGTAGCAGTAGTTTCCAGGATGTTCTGTTACGTGCGTACCTGTCTTACACGGCGAGCGTACCATACTCACTAAGCGACTAACTTACTTGCACTGTTGCCACGCACTTCAGTTCGGGACATTGTTGTTTACACCCGGTTGCCAGTATTAGTTTGCCTTTGCCGGTTGTAGTTTGTGTTTGCGTTATCTGTTGAAATGTGGAACAGTGGTTGTTAAAATAAATTAGTCATGATATAAGGCGAAGTAAATATTCAACAACCATGTCGGGCGATGAATGCACGACCACGAAAAGACAAAAGGTCGCAGCGCAGCGGTTTCGGACTGAGTATGCACGCGAATGGCAATGTTTGAAAACCAGCGAGGTGTCGGAACATAGTGCTTTTTGTACTGTGTGTAATTGTGACTTTTCAGTCAAACATGGAGGCCGTGATGATTGCAGGCGACACATCGCTTCCAAGAAACACATCGAACTTGCGAAGGTTAAGGCGGGAACGAAATCATTAAGTTCGTTTTTTACCAAGACAGAGAATTCTCACAGCATCATGAATGCGGAAATGCTATTTACATGTTTTATAGTAGAACATAATTTACCACTATCATCAGCAGACCACGCCGGAGATTTATTTAGGGCCATGTTTCCGGACTCTACAATTGCTAAGAAATATGCATGTGCGCGTACTAAAACAACTGCAGTTCTCAAGTCGATGGTGCAAGATACAACACGCGATGTTGTTTCCATCCTGCAACATGGTAAGTTTTCCATGGCAACTGATGGCAGTACAGACCAAAATAGTGTTAAACTCTACCCCATTTTGGTCAGTTACTTTGACAGTTCTAAAGGAGAAATAGTAACTGCTTTGCTCTCCATTTTAGAAACAGACAACACTGGAAAAGGAATTTTCTCTGTTATTGATTCAGAGATGAAGGCAAAAAATATACCTTGGAAAAATTGTGTGGCATTTGGCAGTGACAATTGTAATACAATGTTAGGGCATTTGCGAGGAGTAGCATCCTTCTTGAAAACAGCAAATCCTAGCATAGTAGTTCAAGGTTGCGTGTGCCATTTATTGCATATTTGTGCCCAGAAGGCTGCAAAACAGTTGGGGAGTGACATCGAAACATTAGTTGTTGACATTTACTATTACCTTGAAAAAAGCTCAAAGAGGAAAAAGGAATTAGTTGCTTGCCAAAAGCTGTGTGGTTTGAAAACACACAAAATTTTGAAATATGTTTCGACCCGCTGGCTGTCATTATTGGATGCTATTAACAGATTTTTGGAACAGTGGGATGCATTGTTAGAGTTGTTTGGTGTCGAAGATGAGTCAGTTAACGATAGCCATAATTCTCGTTTCTTACGTGTAAGGAACATTTTAAAATCTCCTCTCACCAAGCTGTACTTTTTGTTTCTTAGTAGTGTATTACCCGCTTTCACTTCTTGCAATGTAAAGTTGCAATCTGCGGCTCCATCCATACACATTGTTAGCAGAGAACTGTTGGCCTTGTTCACAGATCTGTTGGTTCGTTTCATGAAACCAGATGCAGTTGTTTGAACTAATTCTGACATAACTGAGGTACAGTTAAAAAAACGGCATCATAAATCAGATGAAAACCTTGTGATTGGAGCCAAAGCAAGAGTTTACTTAAGGGAAAATGAAGAAATACTTTCTACATCACAGTTGAAGTCATTTTATGAGTCTGTCAGAATTTTTTTTGTTGTAGCTTGTGACTATATGATTTCTAAACTGCCCATGAAGGATAAATTTTTGAAACACACTGAGATAGTGGATGTCAATCTTAAGAAAGAGAAGAACTTTTCATCTGTAGAGTATATTATGTCTCAATTTCCTGGGGTTGTCAATGAAAGTGAGATGGATGAAATAGAGCTTGAATTCAGTAGGTACCAGATTGACGAACTAAATCAAGAAATCCTAGGTTCACCAAAAATGGACGTATGTTGGGGAAAAATCTCCAAATTGGTAGATGCGAGTGGCAGTGTTAAGTACAAGGTTCTCCCAAAACTTATGCTGACCATATTATTAGTTCCTCACAGCAATGCTGCGACAGAGCGTATTTTCAGTATATTAAGGCAAAATGCTACTGACTTTCGTGCAAATCTTGGAACTGAGACATTAAATGCTTTAATGGTTGAAAAAATAAAAATGGGTGCACACGGAGATAAATGTTACAAAAAGAAGTTTTCCAAGAAGCAACTAGAAATGGCTAAGCATGCTACTGTTAACCAGTTGAAGCAAGGAGGGGTGCATAAGGAGGATTTATAAATTAACTTGTTGGCACACTGCTGAAATGAGACGATTTTGTAAATATGTGTGTGTATATAAGTTAAATGTATATAGACATTCCAGAAATGAGTGTACAACTTAAAAAAAAAAAAAATAGTAGGCCTAGGCCTATTTCATAACTTTCGGAAATATGTGATCAGAAATTCCTGTTGAGGTGAGCTTGCAATTTTTTATTTATAATTTAGCCATAAATGAGATATTTTAGTTGTGAGTGCAGGTAAATGTAATGTACCATGTTTTAAGTGTTCTGATTTATTTGGTCTCTCATTGTGTTTGCATGTGCGTTGTATGTATACAAAAAAACAATTTTGGTCATTTGTGAGTTTTAGAGGGCAGATAGCACTTAAGGTGTTCATTGTTTTCTCTCTTTCCCTCAAGGCTACCAATGTGTATAATTTTTAACCTGAAATATTATAAAACAATAGCAAATTTCCAACTGGTAGTATATTTAATATTCAGATACAAAAACTGCGTAAATAGCAGTTTACACCTTGAAATTCAAATTTTTCCGGGGGTGGGTCTCCGGACCCCTCTCTTACAAAGTGTGGTCAATGATCCATTGGCGAGGAGGGGTGACTACTGATGAGACTACTCAGAAGTTGGCATCCCTGTTGACCACGTTCTGAATGATCTCAAATTCGACTACGTCTTTAATTATGTCGACGATATTATTGTGTATAGTAATTATTTTGAGGAACATTTAAGTCATTTGTCTGAAGTTTTCACTCGTTTGAGAACTGCTAATTTGACCGTTAATCCTGACAAAATTTGTTTGGGCAAAACTTTTGTTAAATTCTTGGGCTTTGTTATCTCGCAGGGTAGCCTACTTATGGATCCGGAGAAGATTGCTCCCATTGCCAATTTCCCGAGACCTGTGAATTTGAAGGGCGTACAACAATTTCTTGGTATGTTAGGGTACTTCGCTAGATTCATTTGTGATTTTGCCTTGTTGAGTGCGCCCTTGAATTTGCTTCGTAGGGAAAATGTGCCTTTCATTTGGGGGGCGGATCAGGAAAAGGCCTTTCAGGATTTGAAGTCCTGTATCACCTCTCCGCCTATTCTCATCCTGCCTGACTTCGATAGGCGTTTCGTGCTGCAGGTCGACACGTCATCCATTGCGTTAGGCGCTGTCTTAGGCCACCTGGAGGAGGGCAAACTTAGGCCTATTGCCTTCGCGAGCCGGTCCCTGTCGGAGTCGGAGCGACGATTAGGAATCTATGAGAAGGAGGCCCTTGCATGTTATTGAGCATGCGGTTTTCAATGTTACCACACACAGAACACAACACGGTTTTAGTATTAGATGGAAAAGCATCCATTTGTGAAGCAAGTGCTTCAACGATAAATGAAAAATTCAAATAATATCTGCATACGCAAACATTATGTGGAGTCACATTAGCTGGAATGACGTGTGGTCAGAGAATGAAAAACTGGTGTGAGACATCTTCATTTCTTAGTATTATTCAGTTAGTTTTCAGCACATGCTTCAACAATTTTCATTAGCATGTGGCGTATGGGAACTAATTCTCTTTTTCCAGTAACACAAGTTATTTTTTTATGTTACATCTCTTTTACAAAGAGCTTGTTAACTTATCTCATCAGAAGTGTAAAAATCTGTCACTAAAGATCTTTACTCCAACTCACTGGTACTTGTTTGGTGTTTTGGAACATTTTCTTGCATACTTAAGGGTTTAATTAACTTCTAGCTAGCCCTTGAAATACTGCTATACATTTCCATGGACTTAATGGCAGTGCTGAAACAGCCTTCTTCACTGCTTTCCGAAGAGTTTGTGGTCATTGATAAGATCCAAACTTTTAAATTAGGGAATCACATTCTGTTGCTGCTAATCTTTTTTGTGATCTAAACTTCTGTTGTGGATCACTGGCCTCTCTCCTCTTCTTTTTTCACTTTATTTTTGTCAAATGTATGACGTGACAAGATTTATTTTCTTCTGGTTCCCTTTTCACATCACAATCTTTCTGAAAAAAATAAGGCTCACTTTTCTGGATCTTCATTTTTCCTCTTCTTAGACTCTGCCATTAGTAAACTTTTTGGTTTTCCCTTTGTTCAAAATAAACGAGGGAATAAATAATTAGATGGTGCTTGCTGGCTAGATGTAAGAATCGAGTAGTGATACCTGAAAAATTCTACTAAGAAAAGGTATTTACTTGGCTACAACATTATCATGTGATTTAGTAGCATTCAGCTAAAAACTATATCATATTTGGAACTAAATAGTTTGACCCCATGTCACACCCCAATTTGAGATAAGTAAGCAAAACAATGCCACACACTATTTCCTGAAAATTTAAAATCATTTTGAAGTTCTTGTAAGAAATACTAATTGTAATTTTAAACATTAACATCATATATGTATTTTAAAAGAAATGTATCTTAAACAAAAATAAACATGTTAATAATGTTACGAACGTGAGCGGGGCTGCGGCGTGTGCAGGTTCGGAGCTGGCTAGCGGCCCCACACAGCCACTGATGTCACGTGGCCGCCGCTTCCCCCCTCCTTCCCTCCGCTACCCTAGCGACGCTCTGCCTTTGCGGCGTTATGTGACACCTTGCAGCTGGGGAATTTCGCGAGCTACCAAAGCGTCTCGATAATTCTGGCGTCGGGTCGGCACGGAATGACGCGACTGGCCCCAGTCGCGCTCGTGAATTCTAGAAGTAGCACCTGGACCTATATAAGCCCAAGGACGCCGCCCTCAGTAGCAGTTGGGAGTGGAGTTGATCCGGGCGATAGTGCCGCGGGTGCGGCGGAGTTCCTGGGCGAGGAGTTCCTCGGCGAGCGAGTTTCTCAGCGATTGTTGGGTGGCGAGAGTCCCGAGCGAAGCGTCGAGTGGATCCTCGTCGAAGGGAAGTGCGACGGCGGCGGAGTCCCGCGACCGAGATCCACGAGGGGTGCTGCGGCGAGAGTTGCGCCAGAGGTGCGGCCCTGCGAGGTGTGCGGTGTGTAAAAACCGAGTGACTGGGGAATAAACATAATTAAGTGTAATTGATTATTAGGCATTTTAGAAGATTATTTGTTAGTGATGTAAATATTGGCAATCAATACAACTGTGTAGTAAAATCTTTAATTGGGATATCCATTTACGGACACAGAAATTTTCCCACGACGATTGTTTTTTAATAATCGTAACAATTTGGTGTCAGAAGTGGGATAGCCCTAATTAAATAATTTGCAAATAGTTAATAGTGATTAAAAAAATTAAATTTGAATTTAGATTTTTTGTATTAAAAATAGTGTTAGGATCTGTAGTAGTTTAAAATTAGTGTTAGTGTTTAGTGGGGGTTTAGGATAGCTCATGGGGGAAATTACAGTGTCGTCATAAGACATAAGGTGTTAGGCTTGTAGTGTATGTGAACAAGAAAGATGGCCTCCGACGAGCTTAAGAATGTCATGGCCTTGTTGGCCGAAATGAAGAGTCAGCTGGATGAAGTGAATCGTAAAATTGATAATGGTCAAGAAGAGATGAAGAATGAAATGAAGAGCAAGAAGGAAGAAATGAAGAATGAAATGAAGAGTTATCAGAAGAAAATGTAGAATAGGCTACATTAGATGAAGAGTAGCCAGGAAGAAATGAATAATGAAATGAAGAGCTGCCAGGAAGAAATGAATAATGAAATGAAGAGCTGCCAGGAAGAAATTAAGAATGAAATGAAGATGGGCCAGGAGAAAATGAAGAGTACAATTGATAACTGCCAAGAGGAGATGAAGAATGCTATGAAGACAGAGATAGAGGACATCAAGAAAAACCAAGAAGAGATGCGAAACTAAATAGTTGCTGCACAAGAAGAAATGAAAAAGAATATCAATGAAACCAGCAACCAGTTGGGAGGCAAAGTACAGTGTTTGGAGCAACATGTAGCAGAACATGAAGAACTAGTAGCGCAACAGCTGGCCCAACTCGAGCACACCACAGAACAGCGAATGGCGCAACAGCTCAAATCTATCAGGCCACTGAACAGCGAGAATCAGCGGTAACTGAAGAGTGGTGTCTGATGCTCAAGGAAACTGCATCGGCTACAAAATGGAGTACTTATTCTGGAGATGTGAAGGTGGAAGGTGCAACTAGTCTCCCCAAATTCAAGCCACCCACATTTGATGGCCAATCGCCGTGGGCTGTCTGCAGGCGACAGTTCGAGGCCGCTGCTGAAGTGAATGGCTGGGACGATGAAGAAAAGGCTACGGCACTCGTCTTGGCCCTGCGAGGATCTCCACTAGAGCTGCTGCAGACCATACCAGTTACAGACCAGAAAGAATATGGGGTATTAGTAGAAGCCCTTGAGTTGAGGTATGGCGACCGACACATGGGCGAGGTGTATAGAACAGCCCTGAAGATACGTCAACAGAGATCTTCAGAAATCCTCCAAGAGTTCGAAGCCGACATCGAGCGACTCGTGCACCTCGCCTACCCAGAAGCACCAACAGAGTTCTGCCAGCAGCTAGCCACTAGTGCTTTTATAGACGGAATCAGAGATGCGGAGGTTCAGCAATCTATTTGGTTAGCCCGCCACAAAAACATTCGCGATGCTCTTGTTGGCGCCCTGGAAATCTAAGGTGCCTGCATTGCCTCAAGAAACATGAGCATCAGAGCGAGACAGGCCGTGATAGAACCTTACCACCAAGCAAATAGCCGCTATACTAACGAAGAGATTATACTTGGAACACCGAGAAAGCTGTTGAGTGGATCGCAGTTTGAGAAAACAAGGGGAAGACAGAGGTGCTTCGTCTGCAAAGAACTAGGTCACATCCGGCGCGAGTGTCCGAATCATGGTAGAAAGCCCAAGGGAGAAGTACAACGCTGTGAGACAACGATCGAACAAGAGAAGAATCTACCGGTCCGACGAAGAAGAGGTCGCCCACGATGTTACGCTTGTCGAGAAAGAGGGCATGTCCAACATGACTGCCCGAATCGTGTGAAGAAACCGAAGGAGGAAGGACATCGATGTGACAGCGGGATTAAGGAGGGTGGTAACTCACCGGTTAAAGGAACGGGAAGTCGCTTACAGTTATCTGTTTCTGCGTACCGACAAGGGCATTCTCAAGGGAGGTGCCCGGAATGGGAACATGTTCAGCGGGGTTGCCTGATGGTAAGGGAAGAGCCACAGAAGCAGATGCGGAAGAGCGAGACCCATAGTCACCGCAAAGCTGGCCTATGGACCCGAAGTCGGACGGCCATGATGTTACATCTGTAAGGAAGTGGGCCATATTCAGTACACCTGCCTGCTGCGTAGGATGGCTTCGCCGCACGGCTCACAACAGCATAGTGTTACCTGTTCGGGACGAACAGGTTTAAGGAGGGGGCAATGTTATGAACATGAACAGGGCCGCGGCGTGTGCAGGTTCGGAGCTGGCTGGCGGCCCCGCACGGCCACTGATGTCAAGTGGCCGCCGCAAAGTGAGACATGCCGCGCGCGCCTGGGTCGCCGCTTCCCCCCTCCGTACCGCTATTCCCCTAGCGACGCTCTGCCTTTGCGGCGTTATCTGACACATGGGGAATCCCGCTAGCTACAGAAGCATCTCGATAATTCTGGCATCGTATCGGCGCGGAATGACGCGACTGGCCCCAGCCATGCTCGTGAATTCTAGAAGTGGCACCTGGACCTATATAAGCCGAAGATGCCGCCCTCAGTACCAGTTGGGAGTGGAGTTGATCCGGGCGATAGTGCCGCGGGTGCGGCGGAGTTCCTGGGCGAGGAGTTCCTCGGCGAGAGAGTTTCTCAGCGATTGTTGGGTGGCGAGAGTGCCGCGGGTGCGGCGAGATTCCCGAGCGAAGCATCGAGTGGATCCTCGTCGAAGGGAAGTGCGACGGCGGCGGCGGAGTCCTGCGACGGAGGTCCACGAGGGGTGCTTCGGCGAGAGTTGCGCCAGAGGTGCAGCCCAGCGAGGTGTGCGGTGTGTAAAAACCGAGGGACCCATGGGTCCAAGTTGTCATGGTTCAAATCACTGCACTTCCAATGTATTTTGTATAAATAAATAAATTTTATATGTCAATAAGGGTCATAAGTAGCCGCCGTGTGTTCAAAGCGGACGGTCGTGTGTGTGCGATCCCGCTCCGTGTATATCTGTTGTTTTGTGACAAAATCAGTATTAATAATTCGCTACTTAATCAGTCTGACTTCTTGGGGTTCCCCTCAACCCTAAATGATGCGTGTACTTCTAATCACGATCTAACTCATCCGAGTATGTTTCGATCACCCACGAAAAAAACTCCTACTAATGCGACGGGATCATGTGATAAACCTATGTACGAGCTGCGTATCGAACCATTAAAGTCAGATCAAATAAATATGGAAGCTCTATATAATCTAGTGAATTCTCTAAGTGTCAAAGTTGATGAACTAAAAAGTGAGAACCTCGTGTTAAAAACGCTACTCCTTGATTCCAGAGAAGAAACTGTCAAAATTAAGCAAGAAATGATACAAATAAAGGAACATTTATCATCAGGTAAAGACCATAATGCAACTTATAGTCAAGTAATTAAGAATTCTTCCACTCACAAGACAGCGGAACGTGTAATTTCTCAACGGGACACGGTAAACCGCAGCCAGCCGCGTGACCTACTTACTAGTCAGCAGGAATCCCGATGCGTCATGAGACACGATGACAAAGAACGTGCCGACAGTACACCATTCACGTTAGTGGAACACAGGCGCAAGTCCAACACAAGAGATACCAGTGACATTAAACGTTCAACGGAAATGAAGAAAACTCCTATGAAAATTGGGATTCGTAACATTTCCACACTTAAAATGTTACCCAAACTAGCACCCAAAAGAATGAAAGCTCTTTTTGTGACTCGTTTCGACCCAAGTGTAAATGAACAAGAAATTGTAGAATACATTTCAAGTGAACTGAACTTAGATCATATTAAAGTAACGAAGATGAAAACTAAATTCAATTCATATGCCTCCTTCCATGTTCAGGTTTTAGAAGAGGACTTCAGTCGAATTAATAACATTGTGTTTTGGCCCAGCGGCTGCCTAATAAGCCCCTTCTATGGTAAATTACACCCATAACAAATCTTGAGCAACTCATCCACTACCGAGGAACTAAACACCTCTACCTGCAACATCGCAACTAATTCTACTGCTATTTCTAAGCCTACATCTGCTCCTACTTCTGCCTTAGCGCCTGGAGGGGCTTCTCACTAGTTCAGTGTGAAACTTAAAAATGAGGAGTTTATTTTATTTTATCAGAATGTAAGAGGCTTGAGAACCAAAGCAATTGAATTTTTTGAAAACATCTCGCGTAGTGATAATGATTTAGTATGTCTAACTGAAACTTGGTTCACCGATAATAGTCTGAATTCTCATTATTTCAACAATAATTACCTTATTTACAGATCTGATAGGGATCCTGTATTAACTTTGAAGAGTAGAGGTGGTGGTGTCCTGACTGCTGTTAATAAACATAAATTCAAAAATGTAACATCTACGCATGAATATGACTATCCAGGAATAGAAGCTGTCTGGATAAATATAAAAACACATGATAAACCTTTAATCATTGGGAATATCTATATTCCCCCTCAAACAACTCCTTCAGCTTAAACTTCATACTTTGAAGCCCTTGAAGATAAGTTTGTGAATTCTGATGTCTCTTTATTAATAATTGGTGATTTTAATGTTCCAGGCATTGACTGGCCTCAATTACATACCCAAAATATAGTTCATTCAAATATTAAGTCGAAAGCCAGATCATTAATCAACTTTGTATCAGCAAGAGGTTTAATTCAGCTTAATCAAACTCAACCTTCGGCCCAACTCTTGGACCTATGTCTCACTAATATTGAATCATGTCTGGTTAGCAAAGCTCTGGAACCACTAGTTAAAGAAGATAGCTTTCATCCTGCATTAGAGATAAACTTCCAATTTGATATGTCAATAAACGATAATACATCGTCTTCATATAAAAACTATAAGATTGGTGACTATCTCGGCCTTTTTATTGCTCTTAGGGACCATGACTGGTCAATTTTATACAATTCTAAAAATATAAATACCATGGTTGACTACTTAACGTGTACAATGAATGATCTTATAGATTTATTTGTACCTACTATTAAAAAGGCTAAAAAATATCCCCTATGGTATTCCAACCAACTAATAAAATCTCTTAAGAAGAAATCGCACTATCATAAATTATATAAACGAAATCTGAATCCTTTTTACTATTTATTATTCTCAGATTACCGTAAGGAAACTAAATCACTTATGTGTAGGGATAAAACAAACTGGCTTTGTAATATTAACAATAAAATTAAGCAAAACCCTAAAAATTTTTGGAATTATGTTAAAATAATGAGAAAGGGTTATAGTCAGCATCCCTCAATTAAAATTAATAACTCAATTACGGATAATAATTATTTAATTGCAAATTCCTTTGCTGAATATTTTTCAAGTGTCTATGTTACTACAAATAACACAAATAACCAAAACATATCTCCTTGTTGTTCATACAATATTCCAATGTCTAATATCTCGATTAGTTTAGTCCTATGGAGTATAAAAACCTTAAAATCTACATTGTCCACAAGACCTGATAACATACCAAATTTTATCATCAAAGGTTGCTCCTTAATCCTTGCTCCTCTCTTACAGCATATATATAATTTCAGTATTCTAAATAGCATCTACCCTGATAAATGGAAAATTGCCAAGGTTATTCCTGTACACAAAAAGGGCAAAACTTCTATTGTTTCAAATTATAGGCCTATATCCCTGTTAAATGGATTTGCCAAAATTTTTGACAAAATAATATTTTAACACTTAGCGTTTAACGTAAATAATAGATTGTCTGATTCACAGCATGGGTTCAGAACAGGTAAAACAACCATGACAAACTTAGTCTCCTTTCTTAATCCTATTTATTCAGAAGTCATCACACGTGGTCAAGTAGATGTTTGTTACTTTGATTTAGCTAAAGCTTTCGACACTGTTAATCATCAAATACTACTAAGCAAATGTTCCAAAATTGGGCTAAGTGATAAATATTTATCATGGTTAACAAGCTATTTAAATAACAGGAACTTTTATGTTTCAGTACAGAATATAAGTTCAGATCTCCACCCAACTCCTTCTGGCGTCCCGCAAGGTGGCACACTATCTCCTTTACTTTTCAATATCTACATTGATGATATAACATCTGGATTACAGAACTCAGTTGGCACTCTTTTTGCCGATGACTTAAAGATATATAGAAAAATCTCTTCATATCATGACAGCTATCTACTACAATGTGATATTACAGAAATTGCAAATTGGTGCACAAATAATTTGGTCAATCTAAACATGGAAAAAACTGCTATCATTACCTTCTCTAGAAAAACCTACCCATTGCAATATGAATACAAACTTGATAACTCACCTATTAAAAAATCTCAACATGTCAAAGACCTAGGAATTTTACTGGATCAAAAACTATTTTTTCATCTTCACATTGAAAACATTATCTCGGTATCTAACAAAATACTTGGTCTAATTAAATTTATCACCTTTAACACCTCCAATATTGACTCTATTCTCTCCCTCTATACAGCTCTAATAAGATCAAAACTTGAATATGGTTCTATTATATGGAATAGCATCAATAACACTGATATTGAAAAGCTTGACAGGATTCAATCTAAAGTATCTGACTATATTAACAAAAAATTAAATACCATCAATAACATAGATTTAAATTCCCTCCTTGGTTCATTATCAACTAGAAGAAAGATCTTAGATGCCATTTTTGTCTTCCAATGTTATTATGGTAATCTTATATGTCCTCATATATTTGATGTTACTGGCATTAAAATTCCTTCTTTTAATAGCCGTAACCCACCTTTTTTGTGCACACTTTTAAATACAAATGATATTATATATAGACTTGTTAACAATTTTAATATGTATGTTAATCACTTACAACCTACCAGAGAGAAAAATCTTTATGCTATAATGTTATTACCTAAATTATTTAATACCAGATGTATTAATCTAAGGATACCAACTGTATTTATCCACATAATATTGTATGTTCTGTACTTATACATTTATTACTCTCATGAAACATTTTTGTTATTTTAAGTACTTTTCAGAAGTTAAGCACTCATATGGATATTTGTATGTTATGTTGTCTTGTCTTTGTTTTTGTCCTACTATTTGTTGTTCTTATAATTTATTGTTTTGTTCTTATTTTTGTTCTGTTACTGTATTTGTTTTTTTTACATGTCTTACATGTTGTGCCCACCGTTGGAGCCTTGTGCTGTTGGTGTGGCATGTAACAAATCAAATAATAAAAAAAAAAAAAAAATAAATAACAACATTGGTAGGTGTGTGTGTGTGTGTGTGTGTGTGTGTGTGTGTGAGAGAGAGAGAGAGAGAGAGAGAGAGAGAGAGAGAGATATGGCGGCTTTCTTGTCATCTATGATGGCGGCCTCCAGCAAACGAAACACGACTGCGGACATGTTGTGGTATTTAAGATGGTGGGAACCAAAATGGCTGCAAGGTCAAGGTGAAAAGTCTTAAGTTACAATTATCCATTATGGCCACCTTGACATAACAATTCAAGATGGTGGGCGTGATGTCTGCATAATGAAAAAGTTCAATGGTAACTTAATTTAAGATAGTCACTGAGTCAAGGTCAAGATATCCTCTAGAGGCTTATTGAAGGATTGTAAATGGGGAACTTAAGCTATTTCTATAAATTGCAATTTTCGGGAAGTATAATGGGAAATTTGCCAGCAATTAGGGAATTTTCCCCCCCAAAATATAAAAATTAAAAAAAAAAAAAAAAATTGAGGAAATTTGAAGAAATTTGACATCAAGATGGCCACCGTGACGTCAGATGGTGGTCGTTCATTGACCCCATCACCACTTACTCGTTAAGAGAATCTACATGCTACTAACATACTCTTCTGTAATACCTGTGACTAGTTATGTCACCGCTCGTTTTGCTTCAGTGAGAGCCGCTTAACACTGAGCTATTATTCTCACTACTCATTCGCTTCTGTTTCTTCAGGGTGGTCAATCACTGTGGTCTTATTTCATGGTAGTAAAATGCTGTGTAAAAAACCCATGAAATAATGTAAAATATTTAAAGGTTTGGCTTCAATCATCATGGTGGATTATTGCATTTTCACTTCATTATTTTTTATCCAAAACAGTTTCTAAGGATGTTTCACTGTAAGCTTTGCATTTTGTGTTCCTCCGAAAACTTAGATACTAAATATATGCTACACGCTGTCTACTATTTGTAAAAAGCTAGGCAAATATTCATAATTAAAATGTTAACTTGCCTAATTGAGTCATTACCATATACTTCCGAGAAGTTTTATCTGGGGTTCTACAGATTGATAACACATACAAATTAACTTACGCAGTCTAATTTCTGAAATGCGTGTTCACATAAATCAGAAATTGGTGAAAACAAAGTATACAAGATGGTGGATGGGGCCAGCTCTTGATATAAAAAGTACTTTTAAAACAGACATTGGCACTAAAAAAAATTGTTGGTTCGTGAACGAAATGATCCTTACTTACAACAGTAGAGTGTTGTATGTTTTTACATGGTCACCGCTTTAGTTAAGTGCTGTAGAGAATACTTGAAAAAACAGAACTGTGATCAAATTCCTGTGAGGCGTGATATCCTATGTATAACATAGCAAAGTTGAAGTGATAACAAGTAAGGCTGCTGTTTTAAATAATGATGTGTGCAGGGTTGGTGAAGTACATAGAAAGGGCAACACTAATACTGTAGTGAAGGATCGCCACCAACCTTGTTTGCTTGCTTCACTCGCTGGCCGACAGCACCACGTACCTACAACACATCAGGAGCACAGAACATTAGTGACAGGATACTACATCGCTCAGTTAGCCAGAGATGAGGAGGAACCACCCTGCAGTCACTACTGCTGGTCGTGCCTAGTGTCAACACCCACCCCTCACAGCACAGACACTATCCTCCCAAGTAGAGGAACACATCATCCACAATTAGCTTCCAAAACATTTGATTTAACTACATAACTACTTTTATTTAAAAACAGAGATTCCGAAACATGAAGTTTATCAAAAAATGTTATAACTATTGTTCATTGATTTATTTTTATTTATAAATTTCATGAACTATAATCATACTAAAAAATAAAACAAGATATATATTTTTTCATGTGAATGAGTATGGCTGTGACACAAATTCTTTTAAATGTACAAAAAAAGAATTCGCAAGGACACCTATCTATCCTCAGCGGTTCCTTGTGAAAAATTACTATTTACACCAAATATAGGTTGATATTCCAAACACTCAGAATTTGTGTAAAAATACACAATTGCTGTGGAAATTAAAAATTCTTTTGAAAGTTTTACACTCACAATGTCCAAGTAAAATTTGATTAACAAAAAGGAAAATTACACATTATGCTGTAATCATAATACACCAATGGGGTGTGTGTAGTTTTACACAAAAGGTATGCCCTTTAAGTGTAAATCTACTCACTTATAACCCTGTGTGCCTATCACGCAACATTTATTGTCCAAAATTACATGTGTAATTTTACACCATATGTAGGTTGATATTCTAATAACTGTACTCTGGGTAAAAATACACAGTTACTGTATAAATAAATTATTCTCTTGGAATTATTACACCAACACTGTAGAAATAGTTTTTAAAATTACATATAAAAACATTTAGTAACCAAACATTTTTTGTAATTTAATTTTTTAAAAATTGGTGTAATTCAACACTGTTTATGGATTACAAACTAAGCTACAGTTTTCTGTAAAAATACTCTAAATTAAATAAATTATTTCAGTAAGTTATTTATAAATAACATATTTGGATGTAAATGTGAAATTACACATACAACAAGTGTTAAAATTCATCAATGTCCTATTTTCTTGTCAGTACACAGTAGTTGTAAATACACTATCATTGTTAAAGTGCATAAAATTTGTCAGAGTAAAGTTACAATAACCAGAGAACTGCAAAAATACAATTTAGTTATCTATTCATACTGACAAAAACCAATTTAATTTACATTATGTTACGAATGTTGTATTCCCATTTCTTCAAGATTGCTATTGTGCATGATGGTCGTGAGGTTCAGATGCTCGACCAATAATCAGAAGGTTGTGTGTTTGATCCTCCGCTAGGTCACTCTGATTATAGTATGTATTATCTGATCATTAAAAAGTGATAAAATTTAAAATTCCTATACGGTTAACATTGTTCAATAACAGCTATAAGCTACAAAAACTAATATATTATTGGAAGAAGAACAAATTAACACGTTCATTGATAGTGTATATTCAGTAAATTTTGCAGTAAAATTAACAGTTGAGTAAATTTACAGATGCATGCATTTGTAAATTTATACAACACAAAGTAAGAACATCAACATATATTGCATCTTTACCAAACCAATGCAATTGTAATTTTACACCTACATGTTTTGGTGTAAAATTACACTAACATTGGTGGAGAATCTGCTGCCGCATACATTTTGTGTAAAATTATATATATTTTTTCATTGTATACTTTAGAAAAGGAGACTTTTTTTTACAGTGAATGTTTAGCCATTTGTTTTTTCAGTTTATGTATGTAACTGATAAATAGGTTCTTCTTTCACTACTACTGGAATTACCACTGGTTTTAAACAGTCTAGCCAGGAGTAATTGGTTTATAGATTTAATCATGTCAAATACTATTAGTGCATGCTTAGCAGGTAAGCACTGTGCTCGCATGCTTCCAATAGAATAATATGCATGTTATGATCAAACATAATATAAAAAATTTCCATTAAGTTACACTCTAAATGTTTGAAATAACACTAACAGATGTACATAGCTATCGATTTTGCGTTCTTTTCATCAGTAAGAGTAACTCTGTTAACGTGAATATGATAACAAAAGCTTTCTTTCTTTCTCTCTCTCTCTCTCTCTCTCAATGTTCCTGGTGATGTATATTTCACAAAATACAATTCTAAATAATCTATTTTTTTTTATAATACCGCAAATTATCTATACTCTCTTTCTCTAAATTGTAATGTAAATAAACTATGACACACATTAATATAAAAAATCTTTACATTTATTAATTTTTCTCAAAATTTTATGTTATAGTAATAATTAATTTCCCTTATGTGGTAGGTACTTTTCCCTTTCTCGCTGGGTACAAACATGTATGGGACAGTTTAACTAAATGTTTTTTCAATGTAGGTCATGGGTTGAATCTGATGATCTACATTGTGTACCCCCGCCCCCTCCCCACACACGGTGGTGCCGGTCAGTAGTTAGCATCAAGCTGTTAGCTAACACCTAAAGCTCAATTAAAATAACACAAAGTTTAAAAAAAAAAAAAAAATTACAGTTACATGTCCACCTGTTTTGTAATATTTCTACTGTATCAAATATTTAAATTATTTAGTATTATTTTATAAAGCCTAGAATATAAGCATTTATGTGAATATTTTAAAATAATTTTCATAAGGGTAAACATTTGTTGTTAACGACAATCTCTATACACCCGCAGAGAGTAAAAAATAAATATAAATAAAAAATAAACTAACTTTGATTAAATTCAAATTCAGCAAATCTGAAAATCGAAAATTTCAGTTCTATTACTTTATTGTATTAAGTGTCTCAAAGAAGTAAAGCTTAAGCTATATCAGGGTTCGTACCCTCTTGGGCAATCAAAAATTAAGGAGTTTTTAAGGACCCCTTTAAGGATTTTAAGGATTTAAGATATACATGAATACCTACAAATATTGAAGTAAAATAAGGCATTATTTTTTAAGTCTCTAGTACATACCATACATGTGATATTACGAATTACAATTTTGGGAACACGAATAGGTACATTGATTGACCTTATCTTCACATTTAAATGAAATAGTAACTAAAATCTCATTATGATGTTCATTTTCAACACAAATTGCACAAATTTTTCTGATAGAAAGCAAGGAAAATAATATGCGAAAAATAAAACTTTTTTCCCCCCACAAATATCTTATGTTGCCTAGATATTTGACAAAGGTATTAGTTTTTCAATTCTTTCACTTTCTCTTCTATTTGTTGCACCAGAGATTCAACTGACAATTTTTTATCTTTTGCAGTTTTTCTTAAACTATTAGACTTGCAGCACAGTGTGATTGATCTTGTTAGCTCTGCTGCTTCACTCAACTCATCAGCTGACTTTGCCTTCACCAATACTGAGGGGTAGAAAACTATGTGTAAAATCTCAAAATTACACAAGAAAATAACATTAATATGATATGTATATGCTCAAAAATAAATTTTTTGGTTGAGTGATTCACCATCTTATAGTTAAGTATATTGTCCAAAAAAATATTTATAATCCTAAAATATAATTTGATACCTAATAACCGCTAATTTAACAGTTAAAAGTAAAATGGTGAAACAAGCATTTTAAATTTAAATGTGAGATGCAAAGTATGAAAAATATTAAATACGTTTTTATAAACAAAATTTGGCTATGTGGCTCGAAATTAGTCATTTCCTACATGGCATAGGAAAAATGAGTTCCGTGACCAATTTCTAGGTAACCTACATAAACGGGCCTAGCAAGCTTAACTAAGTCGTATACCTTGGTAGAAAATACCCATGTAGGAAGTCCAGAGTAATTTTAAAAATCACGTGTGATCGTGTCACAACAATAAAATATAACAATACTGTTCCATTTAGATATTGGAAAATGTAGCATCATTTAAACCCACTAATTGAATAAACTACAAAGACCATAATTCAAATTTAAATATAGCATTTCTCAGACATAGAACAAACATAAGTCTAGAAAAGTCCGGAAAAGAAACGAAAATACCAGTAGTCATTACGTTCACACGATGTTTTTTAAGGAGTTCTTAAGGACTCTTGGTAAAATTTAAGGACTTTTAAGGGCCCTTATTCCATGAATGAAATATTAAGGGCTTTTTAAGGATTTTAAGGAGGCGTACGAACCCTGTATATACATAAATTTTTTTCTTTCTTCCTTAGGCGTAAGACATAATCACATTTTCTGAATTTCATAATAAAATCCAGCAAGGGTGAATCTCTGAAGTAATCCAAATTATCAACTTATTTAATGTTTTTGTTTCTAAACACATAATTTCTACCCCAAGTATTGAATGCTACATCACTCGAGTAGCAAATTCTTAACATACTAGTCAAGATTTTTGCAAGTGGTAGTTGTGACAACAGAGTTATGAGCATGTGCTAGATAAACAGATTAGCTAAGATTTCCAATGTTTTCTTTAGAAATAATCTACAAAACTACTGCATTCCCTTTCTGTTGTAATTGCTGATTGAGCATGTGGTGGTTGGTTTATTTTGAATGGAATTGTTTGAAAATTAATACATACACTGGCCCTTTAACAAATTTTCAATACACGGTTAAAATTTATGCATTTTCTTAAAACAAAAGGTTAGGATAAAGAACAAGATAAAAGTTATTATTAAAGAGACATCAACTCAATATTCATATCCACCTAAACACACCTCTAATGCAAATATTATATGTCTACTGAATGCGTTATTCAGTGATGCAACCTGTTCGACATGTCACAAGGGTTTAAGGGAGTAGAATACTTAATGCCAGAGAGCTATGTGCAATATGGCTCAATGTCTCGGACAGGGAGCTTGCAGACACGTAGTTAGCCCAGGGACTGGTGTCAGCTGCCAGGAACCCGGACTGGGTCCTCGGTCTAGACGCTCAGCAATGCTGTCCAGCTGCTTCCAGTGAGTAGTTCTACTTTCTCGTGACCATTTACTCATGTTACTTTTCAGTCAATTTGCTTGTACTAGAGCTATTTTTCTAATATCAATTTTCATAGCATAACGATGTAGCAATGTTAGTTCTTCTTCATCATCATATACGCTTCTGCTTCTTTAATCGCTAACTCCAGTTCGATACCTCCAAGTACCGGTTATATAAATCTTCTTCCAATTCATTATTATTCCTCTTCCATAAATATCTTGAAGCAACAATATCAATTTTTAAAAATGCACAGCTTCTTAACTCTTGTTCTGACTAAACATTAAAATAGAATTTCTAGCTGTTGATTAAATAATGATGATGAACTTCCTCTCTGAAGGCTAATCGCAAACTCCTCCTTGAAAACAGAAGTTAGTCACCTAATGATGACCATATATATCGACCGACCAATCACACACAACCTTCGTTACTTACTAACATGAATTATCCGACTGCCATACAAAACACAAATGACTTAATTTTCACGTACCTTAACAGCAATAAATAACATGTTCTATAATCCAAAAGAAACTATTGTAAAGGTTCACTGTCGAAAATACTACACATAATAAATTAAAATCTTCATTTCTGAATTTATGCTCAAAAGAAACGAGAATTCCTATTGGTGTAACAGCAAATTCTTGATAAGCAAAGAGTAAACCTGAAGGTAATACAAGCTATACCAAGCAAAATAGTGAAGAATAATAAAAAGCTACAAAGACAAAATAAACGTATTAAATTGGTACCACAAATAGTTGTTCTGTGTGATAGAAGTACAAGTTTGCTTCCTTTGAACTAGCTTCAGTCACTGTGACTCAGAGCAGGAACCTGTGGTGTGAGGTCAGCATGCCTTATTGATTACTCTGGAGGCATGGGCACGGGTGGAGTTACATTCGTCTGTACCTCCCGCATGAGGTACAGAAATAAAGGTTAATCAAAGCATAACTATAATTTAAAACTAACTTTTTTGTTACCTATGCATAACTCTTAGTAGTTTTTGCTGAGTGCAATGGAGTTGATGTAATTTTATCTCAAATATTTGTGCTTGCAGCAATGTTATTCAATAAAAAAGAACAGCAACTGTGCAAGCATCAAATTCGTAATTTCTCCTTCGGTTTTAAATTTGGCTTTGCGATTCAAAATACGGTTCAGTTATTTTCTAATCAAACTCTGCTTCTTCCACACCTTCCCTTGAACGTACACACCAAATACTAAAACAATGAAACTAATAACTGCACATGCTACCACACTATCGGTTAATGAAAAATGGCAAATTATTTTGTAGGAGCACATGCAATGTTTATCTTGGAACAGCACTGCCTACATCTTGTCTACGAGGTCATGAGAAACGGTGACACTCGACGATGTTTTGGTCGAGAACCAGTGTCTCCTCTGGAGCATGGTTCCCTACCAATACACAACTTCACAGTAAGAGGACCACTGAGTGGCATAGATTCACCTGTTGACTTTCTTCTCCTGAATGTCCATAAACATATTTTTATTTTTACAGCACAAATATAAACTACTAGCTGAAGTACCAGGCATTGCTGGGCTAAACACGTCATAATATTAGGAACATCACTACAGAGTTTCAAGTATGTAGGACACACACTTGAAAAATGAGGAATTATGATTTTATAGTCCCATTGATTGCACAATGTCGGAGTATTGAGACTACGCATCAGCAAAAACAGGACACCAATCTTCAGCTTCATTTTGTGGAAAGGCAGGAAACCCCAAGGCAAGATGCGAAAGATGCCCCAAATGATAGCGCGTTTCAAATTGAAGGCAACCCCATCCATTGATTAAGTTGTAAACTGAACTGTGATTAGTGCCTTTAGTTCACTAGCAGCGGTGAGCTTCACTAAGTAAATGGGTTTCGCCAAGGAGAAGGATGAGTTGCCAGAACTGGCTATATGACCATGTGGTGGACATAGAGAAATGACACAAACTCTTTGTTTGTGTGTCTATGACCTACCTGTTATGTTTTTCTATTATAAAACTCAATTTCACTCCTTTAGGGATGGAATTTTATAATTATATGTAGTCTATGTCACTCTCTCGCCCATAAACTATCTATATGCAAAAAGTTGTGTTGAGAAACACACTTTCGTATTTATTGTATTAGTAGGGATGTATAGTTAGGTATTCCGCAGAATGCATTCTTTATGGGTTGTATTTTATGCGAGAAAACAGAAATACATGTAAGTTTAGTTTTCTGACTATGTTAGTGGTTAATTTAAAACATTGTGAAGGACAAAAAGGTACTAAAAAATATGACCAAAGTGTGTTTCATAAAAGTGTCTTATCTAATAGTTGAATTCATGAACTGTTACAAAATCATTATTAATTTTTGTTATGAATGTTTTGCTTTGGCAAAGATTTGGCTAACCTTTTAAAATTTAATACAATGTGGCTGCATTAAAACACAAAAAAAATATATATAAGTTTACCAAGATTTTATTGATTTAACTTGAAAATACTTGTATATTGTGATCATTATAGACCAGACTATATGCAACATAAAAAGCTTTAAATATGCATGCAAAAATGCATGAAAAAAAACTTGAAATATGTATGAAAAGTGTCAAAATGTGCAACATTAAATAATAAAAATATATTAGTCTTTAGTTTTTTTTACTTCAAAATCACATAATTAGTAAGATATCAACAGTAAATTAACAATTATTTAACATTTTGTATTCTTGTACAATCAGGTACTGTTCCAAATATTTGTTACTAATTGTGCCTACAATCACTCAAATGTTTTTACAAGTGGAAAAAGACCATTCCACATCCACTGAGGCAACTGGGCAGTATTTGTATTTGGGTGCTATGTTAGCAATTATTGTTTCTGGCAAAAGTTCACCCATCCCATTAATAAAACTATCAATTTGACACAGTCAAAGCCTGGGTTTTTGCTCAAAATGTTTTCAAACTTTTCTTTAAGTTTACTCTGGAACACATCTGGCAATGTGGGTTCATTTGATGGATTTTAGTCATTAACTGAATTGATTCAGTCAACGTCAAACCTTGAGTTTCAAGCTTTTTAATACTTGCAGGTATATGGGAAATGTGTGTGCTAATCACTGCTATGTGTTTTTTAATATCAGAATCGTTAAATGCTTCCTTAGACTGACAAATTGCCATAGTATCTGCACTATCAAAGTCATTTAGTACACTTTTGATGTCCTCATGATGTTCATTGTAAAACAGTACAGCTTTGATCCATGTACCGTATCGAGTTGCCACTGGTTCAGGAGGTAAAGGGATATTTGGCAGTTTTTCTTTATAAGCCATAATGCGAGCAGGTGCCTTAAACAACACCTTTTTTGTTGACGAATTCAGTTTGTTTACATTTCCAAATGTGGATCGTACTTCTTCAGCGAGCCATGTACTCCATGAACGAAGCACGTCACATGAATAAAATTGGGATAAAATACTTGAAGGGCTTTGACTGCCTTGATCATATAGGGCGCAGCATCTGAGAGAAATATTAACACTCTTTCATCTGCAGAAGCTTCAGGAAACATATTTTTAATATCCTCATTCACAAATCTGGCGACTGTTGAATGATTTGTCTTTTCAAGTTGTTTGCAGGCCACCAGACTGGAAGCAGAAGGCTCTAGTCTTAATGTCTGCAATGTAGCAGCCATTACTGTTGGTAGTTTCATCAGCTGAAATCCAAATAATGCTATCCTGGAGTTCATTGCATATTTCTTCCACAACATGTAAGTATTTTGTTGGTATGTAATGTTTACGCAAACTTGATTTGTCTGGTATATTTTGATACAAGCAATATTTTCGTAGAAAATTTTTGAATGTAAAATTTGTACGTTTATGAATAGGAATATAACTTTCAGCAATGCCTCACATAAATCCATATTAAATAGGTTTATTTTTGCCTTCTTAAGTAGAATTACTACTCCTTGCCGCTAAGTTGTTGTTTTAGGCCTTTCTTTTGTAATCCTGCGACATGAAGACTTGACTTGTCATGCTTGGTCAATTTGAAAATATTTTGCACACAGAATATTCATCTTGCAAACTCGACAATATAAAACATTCCTGTCGTATGTAAATATTTTAGGATAGTCGGCTATTCAGGAAAAAAAATTTTTTTTCCGGGTGGCATAGTACACTTTCAACTTTGCACAAACAAATAAAACACTACACAAATGCAATGAGAGCGCATCAGCAATAACATGTGTAATTTAATTGCCTAGTGATAGTGGTGTACTGTTAGGTTCCAAACTGTGAACAGTTGAACTACATAATGAAAACAAACCCCAGAGGATTGTATTCCTCGAGTAATATTATCCTACCAAAACAATAGACGGGCGGCTGCTAAGTGCGGCTAATCGATATGGCCAGCTACAATGTATTGTTCATTATCAATCATTAAATATCCTACCCACAAATATTGCAAATATAGTGAAAATATGCATCACAAGATTTTGGGTAAAATATGCAATTGCATACCTATAATCCCAGTTTTTAATAATCATTAATTTTCAAAGAAAAACAGACTACTTGAAACCCATCAAAACTTAGCCTACTTGTAATCTTGTGATATTCCTTGTAAATTACTGTCTTTTAAAGTCATTGTGAAATAAATGTCTAAAAGTTATTAGTTAAACTTTAAAATTTAGATATTGTAGAATAATGGCCTAATTTTTCATGCACATGTATATTTTCCTGTTTATGAAAAATCCACCCCCCCCTCCCACCGCAACATAGTTCATTAGTTAAATCTTTCTTCTTTGTTTTGCTGGTACTGACAATATCAAGATAACAACATGTATACGATCCATAATTCGCTGCCGTATAGTCGGTGTTGAAGACAACCCAAACTCTAGCCTTCTACTCCTGAACAAACCTTTGTGTGTTGCCAATGTTATTAACTTCTGACCAGACTCATCCAATGCCAAAGGACTATATGCAATACCCAAATCTAGTTTTTTAAACTAAATAGTTTCCGGGACAAAAATGTGAGAAAAAAAGTTCAGTTCATGGTAATGGGCAACTTGGTATATCAAGGACCATATGATTACAGTCTTTTCGATATCTCCATAGAGCCTAACCATTCCTGTGCTTTTTCCTAGGCATACAATATCAATATTCAACAGGTAGTTTGATTCCCTGGCCTTCCAGATTATTTATTTCAGATACTATTAAGAAGTTTTAAAGCAACTGGCTCTTTTTCATATGCACTATGCCTGGAACATCACCTATTTCCCTGAACTATGTATGAACACAAAACACAATTCCATATTTATAAAGTATTTCTCTTATTTATGTTGGTCTGTGAAACTTTGAAACTTTAAACATTTTGTTTACGTACTGCAATAAAAAATTATTCCATTTTAATGAAATGGCCAACAGCCAAACAGCCATTCCCCCCCCCCCCCCCCTTCTCTACCTAGCAACTGCCCTACCCTTTTCACTGGACTGATAAGCGACTGTCTGTTTGTGTGCGACTGGTGCTAACAGTTTCTGTCCACCTTGTGTGGCTTATCCCTGCTGCTAGGTTTGCAAATATCCACATTTAAGCAAGTGTCTCCTCAAATTATTGGAGTTCGTCTGAACATCTACATTAACCTAAAAGATTTATTGATGGCGCTGCAGTGTATCAATTATACCAGCCTCTGGTCGTTGGGTGAGCGTGCCTTGAAAAGACAAAAGAAAGCTACGCAGAGTGGTTCAGAGGTTATAATAAATATCATACGAATAAAAATATCAAGTACTTAGGGAGCGTTCAAGTATTACGTAACGAATTTGGGGGGGAGGGGGGGTCTTGTAAAACGTTACGATGCGTTACAGGGGAGGGAGGGGGGGTTTGACCTACGCGTTACGTCACTTTTTTATTTTTTTTTCTCTTTTTTTTTACCTTTCAGAACGATCGCGTAGAGACAGATTCTTTCACACATTTTTTAAAACTTTTTTTCCCCCTCAAAATTTCAAATGGCATGATAACTTAAAATTTTTTTTTACCTTCACAAAATTGCTTCTGCTTGCTTTACAGGATTAGTGAATGTTTTTTAACTCCAAACGTAAAGCAATATATATATATATATATATATATATATATATATATATATATATATATATATATATATCAACAGCTGTGATAGTTTTTCTCGTCACTCCAGTAAAGTAGTTAAAACAAAAAATACCGCAATTCGGATGGCTTCGTTATACTTCGGTTGTCAACGTAGACCCCAATCGCCATATTAGAAATTATATAGGTATTGATATTCAAAAACACTGTTTTCTATGTGTGAGATTTTCCCTCATCACAACAGTAATGTTGTGGTACGAAAGACGATTGGTCTGAAGGGTTAATAAAAAAACTAGTGAATTAAAATCTCCCAAGTTGGCAACCCTTTTCGTTTATTTTTTACGGGGGATTCCCGATTGAATTGTTCGTATTTTGTTCTCCCAAGATGGCAACCCTTTTCGTTTATATGCTCCAAGCACTCGACCGACTGTATGAAAATTGACAACTACAATGTTTCGGCGGAATATAGAAACCCTGAAGATAGCTTGCAGGATCCAGCAGAACCTAATATGGCGTGGTATAGCGCTCACGTCCGTGAATCGCAATATTTCTTGCAATTTATTAAATGCGCGGATGAATCCTGCTGTTCCCGCTTGAGGAGTGCATTAAAATCTGTCTTTCCAGAAACTTTCCTGCCGCCACCCTGCCAGGGTTCATACACAAATTGAAAAAAAAATTCCAAGGACAATTTCAGGACATTTCACAGATTTTCAAACATAACAATTGTTATTTGATACTATGTTGTAATCGATAAAATGGCAAGCACTTAATTCAAAGATAAACACTAATAATTAAAAAATGCTGTTTTTCAATATTTTTCCAGGATTCTAAACTACAACAAAACAATTATTACCTTTTTTTAACAGTTTTTAGACACTTAACTTTGCGACTTCGGCTGCCGATTCACATGATTTTTTCCTGTATGCGTTGGACTTTGAAAGAAGAGTGAAATCATTTCTTTTCTCAGCAAGTAATGCCATTGAATCAACTTCTTTATTCATTGAATCAATTGATTTCTCAATCTGCAGCTTCTTCTTCTTCAGTTCTTGGACAGTTTCGAACATGTGTGACCTCTTTCTACTATGTACTTTCCTCTCTAGATGTTTGTTTCTTCTGTGGATGTATTGGGAATTTTTAAATAATCCCCTACTGACTTAGTTGTATATAATACTTCAATCATTTTTACATGTTTTCCTAATTTCATATGACTCTGTAATGCTGATGCACCCATATTTGCAATATCAACATTCTTTTTACATAGTTTACAGAAAACCACATTTCGATCTGTTTTATTCTCTTCTAACCACTGTTTATATTTGGGGTCTGGCAACCATTCTATCCTGAAACTACACTTTCTAGCAGAGGCACTCATATTTAATAAACTCACGCCAAGAAAATGTGGTGAAAATATTAATGCTGCATAGAAACACTACCAGTAAAAACCATTTAAACATTTTTGCGGTTAATTAAGCAACGGCTTATCAACATATTTACGTTTGTAAAACATCTCATAAAGGCAAAGATACAAAGTTCCACTTAAATATAAACAACTTAAACCTCAATTTGATTCATTTTAATTACATAAATAAAAGTCCGCCGGTGTAAGCCATTTTACGCCAGTCATCACAGCCATTTTTTTTTGTTACATGGAGAATGCGGCGTATATAAACACTTTTTTTAATACCTTCGGATCCATGGGAAAGAAAAAGGAAAATATCAACTTGAAAGCTTTGCAGCTGTAAATATATTTTTATGATTTATGACAAAAAGGAAACTGTGAATTTTTTGCTAAGAGTATTACTGACAAATTAATATAAAAGTTAGAATTATGTAGAGATCTGACTATAAGTAAATAATAATTTCCTCATTTTAATGGCTTTAAAAATGTTTTTACTAGTATCTCTGTATTAATATAAGATGTTCATATTAATTTTGATCATTTAACTTTGGGAATCCACAAAAAAAATCACATTGGTGAAAACACCGAAATGAAAAAAAAAAAAAAAAAAACAGCTTTAAAGTGCAACTTCATGTATTACGCCTTTTTAGTTTATAGATGAACATCTACTTCACAACATGTTATCTATGAATTAATGTTTATTTACAATACATGCTGCACGGACGGAGAATTTACTTCAGTTAAAGGAAACTTAAGTTATTTAATCAAGTGTTTTACTGTAACACAAAGTGTGCTAAATAAAATTTCAAGGATACCGATAAAATTTCCAGGACAATTTACAATTATTTGCGAATTCCAGGACATTTCCAGTACTGGAAACAGTTTTTTGAAATTCCAGATTTTCCAGGACGTGTATGAACCCTGCCTGCCCTGTCGCCTCTAGAAGGGTTTATCAGATGCCTTACGATTTCTTTTGCCCATCAGTACAATCCTACCTAAAGAACCGAGTATGTTCAACCTGTGGGGTTTATTTTACATCCCACAAGAGAGTGCAAATGCACAATCGTTACATGCATGGCAAGACTGCCCAAGACTTTCGTGAAAGTTGAGTACGGCCACAGCGACTTGCTGCAAGAAGGGCAAATGAGCTTCTCTGCATTGTGCGTCGCTGTGAAACATCGTCTGAGGATGCCGATTGGCTCGACGAAGACGAAGTTGATGCAAGCGGGTTAACAATTCCGGAACCCTCTTCGTCTGCTCTCCGGATGCCAGTAATGAAAGAATCTGAGTGGCTGGTAAACCCATGGACAGAGGAGCAGTAAAACTCCAATTGGATTGTTTTTTTTTACAATCTACTTATTTTAATAATGGCTAATTTTATTTTAAATTTTTTTCGTTTTCGTTTGATTGTATTCTTAAATACGATTATATTTTGACAAATATATTTTATTTCAGTTAGTTTTATGTTTGTAATTGCATTGCCTAAAGTAAAAATAATTATTAGAAATAAAATTTGTTATTTGATTTTAATAGCTTTATTAGTAAAACGCTAAAATAGGAGAATGCATGAGAAGAACAATGGCGGATAAAGCAAAAAGTGTGTAAGGACAGGGCCAAGTCAGGAAAATGACGTAATTAAATGTATGATTGCTAAATGTATGATTGAGTAGTAAAAATTCATTAGGACAAAAAAACATTAGAAAGCTCTTGCTTTTAAAAAAAGACATTTCAAATGTTAATAAATAACATTAAAGTGATTAAAACAATAACAAAGGTAATAATAGTGACTTATTCCGGTACGTTACGCCACATAATTGTGACTTTTAGGTAAAAATGGTCACTTGGGGTTACGTAACGTTTTACTAGGGGGGAGAGGGGGTACAGAAAAACGTTACTGCGCGTTACATGGGGGGGAAGGGGGTCAAAAATATCAAAAAATTGCATTACGTAATACTTGAACGCTCCCTTACCTCTAAAGAAATCTATATCAATATTCTTAACAACACAATTAGTACGATTAGTTGGATAAGTCGTTTATGCTTGGCTAACAAGGAAATTGTAATTTAATTAAGTAAATAAAATTAATTGTATTAATTATACTTCTATGTTAACATAGCTTGCACATAACACTAAAATTCCATAAATTGAGTACTTTTTTTGTGAACACTTGCTGCTGCAGTACAAATACACATATATCATTTGAAAGTAAAACAGAAAGGCCTATTTCCTAAATGTATATGGGTGAATCTAACAAAGTTGGAGTAACTCAATGTCTTTTATCAAAGTAAGGTAACTTTCGTATATATGTCATTAAATTATAAAATAACTACGCCCCATTTAATTGTTCATTGAATTTAAATTACTTACTCCAAAAGCAAGTTTGTAAAATAACAAAACAAAATATATCCTCAAAACATCAGTTCTTTGGCATGTCGAAATCCCAAAAACTCGCAATCAATTGATAGTATTTGAAAAATTTTTCAATGTAGTACCCTACAAATATTATTTCAGTACAATGTCCAATATATATAATAATTTATTTGGAAAATTTAAACATAGAATCTGCAACTAGCTATTATTAAAAGTTGACAAACTTTGTGTTCATTTTCATTCGTCAGTACGTTGTGCAATCTTAAAATGTGAAATTCCCAGAAAATATTATTGAATCCAGCTTGAGTTTTTTGTGTTAAAATTGTGATGAATATTTTTGCTTGGAGCATTCGGTCATGATTTGTTAATTGTGCTGTAATAACAATCAGTCTACCAATGCTGCTAGTAAAAAATAAAAATTACCTTAATATGAGGCTATAAATTTTAAAGAAGCATCATTTGTGAAGATAATTTGTGTAAGGCCATGAAAAGTAAAACAGATGCTTCTTCGTGGGAAGGTCTTCAGTTTACTCAAGAATGGGTTGATATTTATCTGTCAATGTAATTTTTATGTAACATGTATTTATTAATTTACAATAATATCAATACTCAGTAAATATTTAAGAAACACCTTAAGAACAAAGGGCAAAACATACAGACAGGCAAGCACAATGACAGTGTAAAATATTAACACAGTAAGCAGCACGACATAAAAGTGGGTTGAGGGAAATTCTTTTGAGTTATTAGTTTCATAATTTCGTTTTGTATGTCTTCTATTTTATCACCACCGGATGTGTTATGTTATCCCATATTCATGAACAGTATTCTAATTTAGATCTAATTAAGGCCAAATAAGGCGAGGTGAGAGAATTGAGTCAGAATTAGTGAAGTACTTAATTAGGGCTAATGTTCTTCAGGAACTAGAAATTGAATATTCCACATGCTGAAGAAGGTATGATTCAGAATCTAAAACTATGCCAAGATCTTTTATAAATGATAGTTTTGAGATTGATGTGATTTAAAGGTTTATATTTCCTGGTAAATTATTAAATTTTTTTTTGACGTGACATCTAATAAATCAATGAACGCTGGCTGCACGCACGAAAAATTGTCCCACTTGGATGTCCCACTACGGATGTGTCCTGTTTACGCATGCGTGGCATCTCTCTGGTATGTTGCGGACGATACAGAGAACTCGGCCGGCACGTGGTGGCGTACTGGTTCGAGGTTATTGTTGTGCACCGCGCCACGGGAGTATATTCGCAAGGAAATGGCGTTCTTACAAGTACGTGTTATTTTAATTACTAGTGTAAATCAGTATATTTAAACAGTGTTGTATGAGTATTGTTTTAGCTGTGTAACTAAATATTTATTGCTGGTATGATACTTTTCACGCTTTAGTTTGACATTGGTAATTATTTGTCATGAGTTATTATTTGATCAACTAAATCACACACCGTATTATAGTTATGAGCCCACGAGCGTGTAAATATTTCGAGTTCAACAGAGAATATGTTAGTTAAAAGAAATTCAAACAAATAACGTGCATGGAATATCATTAATTTATACCATCTGAAACAATTATTCTCAATATGGTCTCGTGGCTGTGTGGGGGTCATTCCATGTCAAATCAACACACCCATTTTACCTCACCATCTCAGGTTTTGATGAAATTTTGCACCGATGTTACCTCCATACAGACTAATAAAAATATAAAAGTTTAGAATGATATATCCATCCGTTTTGAAAATATTGCTTTGTAAATTTTCGAAAAAACACTCAAAATTGCACGATAGGCATATTTTAAAATTACCATAACTCTTCTCCAAATTAAGTTAGAAAGGTGAGACAGGTGTCATGCAGTATTTGGTGTGGCCTTCCATGTGATATGTAACACAATAATGTCTAGAAAAAAAATAATTTTCAAAATAATTTTTAAAATTTTAAATTTTGGAAAAAGTGCTTTTTTAAATTTTTTCAAAAATTTCTATAAAATTTTTTGTACAAATATTAAATTGTCTACAAAGTTTCAAAGTGGAGAGTTAATGGGTTCATAGTAAAATTAATTGAAAACAAAGGCCCTTTTTGTCAAACCTCAGGTTAAATGTTGGCAGTAAAGGAAAGCATAACAGAATACTGTAAAAACTTGTTGTAAAATACACAAAAAAAAATCAGATAATTATATTATGTACACTGAAAGTATCTTAAACTGAACATTTTTTAAATTAAATTTTACAGGGAATTTAATTTAAAATGAGAAATACTTTATGCTGAAGTACAATATATGCAAGATTCCCCTGCACAATAATTTAAAATGAGAAATAAATTGAAGAAAGGAAATTAGCACTCACATGTTTGATTGCAATTTACAATTACAGTACTTGAAAAATTCCTCATTGGTTTTTAAAGTGTCATTTTCAGATAGCACATAAATTCTTCCAGTTGGTGTCACAGGATTTACTGTACATAACACATCTGTGAGAGGAGTCCATAATACATCTGGTTTCCCTGGATAAGAAAATGATGGTGATGGTCCAGCAGGGTGGAGACCAGTTCTTGTCATATACAACTGCAGTGTAGCCCTTTACGTCTCCTATTTGCGGTTTGTCTAGTGATCTTGTAACAGTTACTTGTGATGAATGTGTAGCTCCAGAAAATATTTTCACAGTAATTTTTGATGTGCTTGAGTCAACAGGTATAAATGCATGATATTGCTGAGTTCCTTGGATGGTAATTGCCTGATTGAAACGATCTTTTAAAAATATTTCTGACTCTATGTAATTCTCTTGTGTAGTGAAAGTGAAATTAATACCAGAAATATTTTCTACTGCCCATTCATAAAGCTGGAAAGGGGTCAAGATCTGGTTTTCGTAGGGCCGTTGCAAGCTAGCTTTAGCTGCTAATCTCTTAGCCGTACCTCCAACTCCATCGCAAGGCCCTTTACCGTGAGCTGTGGCTGAAAAATGCCATTCAGCTGATATGTGTAAGTCTTGCTTGTGAAAACACAAATTGATGAAATTTTTCTTATTTTTATATTGGGCAGCAGACGCAGCAGACCCATCTGAAAAGTAAAAGAACTTATGAGGAACGTTTTTAAATTTTGTAATCAAAAGAGCAACCAAATTTCTTTGAAATGTGTAAACAGCAACTGTATTGTGCTCTAGGCAGTCAGAAATTACAACGTAGTTCAAATGTTCAATTCTTTTTTCTCCTTTATAATATATCACAAACGGGTGAACTGTGGCATGTCCTTTAGTCCAGTGGTAAGTCTGGGCTTCATCTTGTACAACCATACTGTAGTTTTCTGAAAAGTCGAGTGTGATGGCAAATTCTGATTTTTTTAAATTTTCCTGTAAGTGATTCATGAAAGAGGTCTATTGTTTTGCAATAAAGTCGTGGCAGACTAAGAGTGACAGCTTGTCACAGAGTAAATCTATGAAATCTGCTGATGATTTCTGCAGTGTCTCTAAATTGCAACGGTCAACTGAAATCCACTGCCGAAATGTGATCTTTCGTATCAGGTGCTCTTCAAATGAATTCTCAAGGACGGTCCGTATTGCTGCAGTACCAGGACAATATGTACAATGTCCAATATTGCAATCTATTGTTGGTGGATTGCATACCATTTTTGGTAGGCAATGTTTTGTAGGTTTTGAATTCTCCATTTGTTAAATCACATAAATCTTGCATTGTGATGGATTGTACATACACACACTGCATGTGTCCAACTAGAACCCGCTAAAATACAATGCTTTGGACGAAGCTCCGCAAATTTTGAAAAACCTATTTTAATATTTGGAAATTTCTCCTTGAATTAAGTGTATCCCTCTTTCAGATTGTACAAAATAAGTCTTTTTGATATTTTTGATTTACTTTTATTAGGTTCAGTGACTGTTATGCAGTCTTTAACACCAGGCATCGCTCTACTGACTTCATCATTTTCATAAAATAAATGGACAGCTTCAACTACATCTTCTGAGAGGTGTTTGCCTGGTTTGGGGGGTTAGGATTTCTAACATTCCTTTTTCAGCCAAGAGTTTTTTTGATTGTCGTACCATGTAGTTTGGCGCATCAAACTCTCACATTATTTTTCTAACTCCCCAATTTGGTGGTAAACAGGTTAATATCATTAACTTCTTGCTCCTACTAGTAGAACTCAAGAAATTGGCTTTGAGGTTTTGCCAAACTGATTCCTCTAAATCTTCACCATCATCCTCAGAGAAATTACATGGCAACTCAAAAAGTTTCCTTTTGACTGTGGAGTCAATTTTTTCAATTTTTCTGGTTGCATAATTTTTTGATTTGAATTTTTTCCTATTAATAGGAGATTCTCCTAGCCCTTGTAGTGAAATATTTAATGAACCAATCACCTCTGAGGATGCAGAAAAACTGGGATCTTTATCAGAATCTGAACTTGATTCGTTATCCTGGTGAGTAGAAGAAGAAGAAGCAGCAGCAGTTTGTAATGTTGTAATTTATATTCTACAGCTATCACAAATTTTTGCTCCCTTTGGCAACCCAGAAAAACAAACTGCACATCCAACTAGTAACATTCCTTAATTTTCTTTTTTCCCTAATGTTGTGATTGCTTTTTTTTAATTGATTAAAACACTGTAACTTCAAAAATGATTCACTGAGGGCCATTTCTTACTGTAAACTGCCCACCTTTTCATAGGGTTTCCAGTCACTATCATGATGAACACATTACCTTTTTAAAAAAATAAATATCAACATTCTCAATTCAGAATGCATAAACTCCACTAATAATATAAATCAAATGGCCACTTTTTTATATAGGCGTAGCACTGATACTTGTACTAAAAACTTTGATACTGCATCAGAAGAATACAGATTCCTAGCATAAACTAGCTGAAACCACTACTGTACAGTAGTACTCTGAAAGAGCTAGGGGGGAATCCCAGGGCAAAGCAAGGGAATCCCAAGGCAATGCAAGGAGAATCCCAAGGCAATGCAAGGAGAATCCCAAAGCTAGGGAAATCCCAAAGCAAATTGAGGCGAATCCCCAGTAGCTGGATGTTTGTCTGAACTAATCTTTAAAATCCTGTATCAGAGACAAGCTAAGTGTAGCAATAGAATTAATTACAATTGTGTTATTAGTGATTTTTAATCAATTTTATGTGTTTATACTTTCAACATAACTTATTATAATTATGTAAATGGTTAAATATCATAATTGGGTAAAGTAAAGTATAAATATGGTTACAATTACAAATCAATTTTACTATGAACCCATTAAATCTCCACTTTGAAACGTTGCAGATAATTTAATATTTGTACAAAAAAATTTATAGAATTTTAAAAAAAAAATTAAAAATGCACTTTTTCCAAAATTTTTAATTTAAATTTTAAAAATTACCTATTTTGAAAATTATTTTTTTTTCTAGACATTATTGTGTTACATATCACATGGAAGGCCACACCAAATACTGCATGACACCTGTCTCACCTTTCTAACTTAATTTGGAGAAGAGTTATGGTAGTTTTAAAATATGCCTGACATGCATTTTTGAGTGTTTTTTCGAAAATTTACAAAGCAATATTTTAAAAACGGATGGATATATCATTCTAAAATTTTATACTTTTGTTAGTCTGTATGGAGGTAACATCTGTGCAAAATTTCATCAAAATCTGAGATGGTGAGGTAAAATTGTTATTAAAAGTGTGTTATTTGACATGGAATGACCCACAGTTAGCATGGATGACTTCCAATCCAAAGGTTATCGGTTCGAATCTCGGCAGTTAGAAATTTTTTTTTTGTACATGTAAAAATATATATGGCGCATGCAAAATTTCAAAAGTAATAAATATATTTGAATTAATAAATGCAAATAAAAGTAAATTTATTAATTGAATTGTACATTTCATTTCAATCCTTCTTTGTATCCATACAAAATAGTGATAATTCAATAAAATTGATTCAATTTTATTCATAAAAGTATGCAGTGGTAGATTTTATCATACAAAATATAGAAAAATTTTAAAAAAAATTTCTTTTTCAAAGAATATAATATTTTTAATACCTAAATGGTTTGGTTGCAAAAACCTATTACGGCTCAGTCTCAGGCCGAATATATTTCCTTTTCTTCTGGATCAATCATTTCATCAATGTTTTGTTATGACGTCACGTTAAACTATCGTCCGTAAACCGACTTTACAGACAACCAATTTTTTTTTCTTTTAAAGTATTAGTAACTCAATTTTTTTAAACAGTGCCTAGTTGATAGATTATATTAAAAACATTATTAAAAGGTGGAATAAATTTTTTTAAGAGTAATTAAGTACGTATTTCACCAATCATAAATTTAGTTTAAGCTTCTATCATTTTGAAATAGAAACAATTATGAAGTGTTGTGATTTTTCATCAGCAAAATCTACACCAGTAGAATTGATCAGATCTTGAGAAATGTCATCAACAAAAATCTTGAAAAGTAGAGGCGACAGTATAGCTCCCTGGCTAGCTTTACACAAGGAGTTGTTATTAATGGATACATAGAGTCATATCAATTAAGTAGTTGGAGAAACAATTTACATAATTATCACTTAAACTGAAATTTGACAACTTTCCAAGAAGAATAGTGATTGACGGTATCAAATGCTTTTGCAATATAAATAAAACAGGCATCAGCAAGCCCTCTATTATTAACTTCATTATAACTGGATAAAGAAAAGTGATTATATTAGTAGAAGTAGACATTCTGTTCTGAACCCATGTTGATTACTAGAAAATTTATTTTTAAGTTGAAAATTTAACAGTGTGAATGAAAATTTTTCATTTAAGAATATCCATTCAATAAAGATATTGGCCGATAATTCAAAACATTTATTTTAGAACCATTTTTATGTTTAGGAATTACTTTGGCTATTTACCATTTATTTTGAAAAACTTGGGATTTAAAACTTGAGTTATATAAACGTTTTAAGATCGGTATAAGTAAGTTAGAGCAACCTTTAAAAATGAAATTAGGAATGCCATCAGACCTGTTGACCTTGACAATTTTAGGGCCTTAATACCCCACAGAACAAGACTATCAGAAATGGAAGGAATAGATATTGTGTGGAGGTTGTTATTGCAGACAGGAACTTGGGGATTATGGCTTGAATCACATACATACCAGAAAAATACTGAGCAAATATATTGGACAGTGTAAGTAACAGAATCACTTGAAACTTCATCACTTAAATATTTTTCATAACTAAGAATGTGTTAACAATATAAGACAAGCAAAATTAACTTTTGTATCCAATAGTTACTTTACGCCCTTTTGTGTTATAACCTATATTGCACCTGATGAAGGGTTAAGAGTTAGTGATAGCAATATTTATACTGATGATATTTAAAAAGCTAAGTTTAGACCTACATATTTTAATAATTTGATAAAATACTACACTACAGTTCATGGTAAAACTACTTTCTAATAAACCAAAAATTTATTCCCAAGCCAAAAGAAAACTGATAAATGAACTACATATATTAATGATATCACGAAAAACTGGATACAGATATTTTATGTCACGTAAACATAATACGGAGCATTGATGATGTTCATGAAGAACTTATTTCATTTATTTGTTTGCAGTGTGCTCATCAGTTAGACAAAGGTGTTATATTGGATGACTACTGTTTACAGCTGTGGGAGACTAGGCAATGAAACCTCGACCCAGGAGACTTCCGCTCAGTTGTAAACCACTTCCCGACTGACTCCCAGTGCACTTTCTCTTTTTGAAGTAGTTCTCATGCGATCATCTTTCAAGCAACGCCTAGTCATTCAGGATAGTCTTCCAACAAACCATTCTAAAAGGAAACAGTTCCAGTTGGTTACAGTTCAACTGAAGCTACACCAAATGAATTTGATTCAAAGTTGATAATTTGAGAAAGTTCCCTTTTTAGAAATAGCAGCATGAGTTAATTACATTAGGCCTACTGAAATGTGAAATAATATTGATGAAATGTGTGCACCTTATTGTTTATAGATTGGTTCTTTTAGACCACTTAAACTAAGTAGATAAAAAAATGCCTTGATAATACATACATATTTATATAATAAAGACTGTTTTTAACCAGAAAATATTTTTTTATAATATAAGTTACAAAAAAAGAGCAATTACCTATATATAATCCATATTTGTTATGTTTATCACACCCAAACAAATACACATGATTAAGAAAGCATAAATAGAGAAAGCTTAAATATTGCCACTCTTCGACAAAAAACAGGCTTCTTTTCCAGACACGTACATAAGCTCACCGGACAAACAATTAGTCACCCTAGTGCACACAGATGGATCGTTAAGCCTGTACAGATGACGCAGTGAGACATTGTACGTCAACACGGGTAGATGCATGGATGTGACAGAGTGGCGAAAAGGGGCGATCATGTTTGGCAATGCCCACGGCCATACGGTGCGTGAAGTTGCAGCGGACTGTTCCACACGTCTACAAGCAGAGGTGTACTACACGTGGCCGCGATACACCACATCAGAACTGTGGTCCTAACTGAGAGAGACCAGAGATGTGTTTCACGGCTTGTGGATTAAAATCACTGCCAAACCCGACAGGAATTGCTGCAGTCAGAGAATGAAGGCCCGTCCCAACCTGATAGCGAGAGAACATTGCGACGGGAACTGCCTGCAGCGAACACGTGGAGTCTCCTCTTCAATGGACTAGCATCATTGAACCTGGACAGCAGCTGACTGGCGGAACGTGGAGTGCACCGAAGGCCATCCTGGATGTGAGCAAGGTCAGGTTCAAGCCGGAGGTGACCACTAACATGAACAACCATGCTTATTCAAACATTCTGGATGATCAGGTGTTGCCTTTAGTCAACATGCAATCAATACCCCGATCAAGCTGGATGCATACACGACTGGTTTTATGAACACTCCCCCACAATATTACATCTCGATCACCTGACTGGAACCCCATTGAAATGTGTGGGACAGGTTAGAACAGTGGTAAAACACTGACAGCAGCATTCTTGCAATTAGGTGGAACAACTGCAACTGGCTTAACCTGGATGCAACGTACCTGCACAACCTTATGACTCACTTCCTAACCGAATACAGGTGGTTATCAAGTCCAGAGGCGGAGTTACACTGTATTAAATTGTGCTTGTAATGATTTCTACAGGGGTGACTAATTTTTTGTCTGGTGAACCTAACATGCACTGAATTTACAGGCTAAAAATGCCATTGAAAACTGTTGGGCAGTTACGTACTTGTAATGCTAAAAGAAATAAATAAAATATGTACACTCGCACGACCAACAGGCGAAGACCACTGGAAAACTGAGTGCTTCCCGTGATCTGCATGCCTTTAGTAACTGATACCTTCCACCATGCATCGGCAGAGAGAGAGAGCACGAGTATCTTGTCTGCTACACGCTTTACATCCACTACATGAAGTTCATTGGCGTTCTGTAGATAGCAGCACTCATCAGGACTGATTTGTGGAAAAAAAAGGGTTATTCCGTATCATCACCGTCTGATTCTTCGTTCAGAGTTTCTTGACCATTATTTTCCAACACAGCTGCAATAATCTGGTTTAAACAGTCTTTGTCACATTGCACAATCCACTCCTGAACTTACTGTACGGTTTGTAGATCTTTAACTAACGATTTCCTGCATGTCGTCTTGCTCACCTTTGATCAGGTCATTTTCGGTCATAACTTCCTGCCAAACCTTACGCCAGGAGTTTCGCAGCGTGTCAGGTTTCAGTTGCTCCCATGGCTCAGCAATCCTATAGAAAGCATCTTCGATGTTGAGGGATTTCATGGCTTAACATATGTTTCTACCATCTTCTGACTTTTATAAAACTGAGCTGATGTACTTTCTGCTATACCACCTCTTTAACCATTCTACAACTCCTTGATATATTTGTTGGATAAGTGATGCGACATTTGGTAGAAGGAAGATACCTGTTATTTATGTCCTCTTACACTACTGATTCCAACTGAGATGGATGTGGTGGTGCGTTATACAATCACTACTAATTCCACCTCAGATGAATTGATGGTGCGTTATACAATCACTACTAATTTCACCTCAGATGAATGTGATGGTGTGTTATACAATCACTACTAATACCACCTCGGATGGATGTGATGGTGCATTATACAATCACTACTAATTCCACCTCAGATGGATGTGATGGTGCATTATACAACAGCAATAGAGCACGAACAGGGAGATATTTTTGTTTCAAGTCTTTTTTAATAGATGGAAAGAATCATCGAAAACATGCTGCAAGGAGCAACTGTTAGCCTAGCTTTAACAAGTCTTGTTCTTGCCACGGTTTCATTTGAGCAGCGAGCGTTTTGTTTGGCAGCATTTTATATTTTAGGCCTGTCTCGTCTATATTATACACTTGGCAAGGTGACAGTTCATATTCTTAGATAATTTCTTGAAACTTCACAGATAACTTCTTAGCCCCCTCGGGCATCAGCAGATAGTTTTTTACCCGAAACTGAAAAAACCGGACGCCATGACGGATTTTCCAGCGATGAATCCAGCCTTCACTAGCTGAGGATTCACACTTCTAGTTTTTTGTGCAAAGTTATTGCCTTTTATTTTGTAATGGGCTCAGATATTGGGATTCCTTTCCTTCTTTCTTGGCAGAACTTCTTTCACAGTGCTTGTCAAGCAGTTCAAGTTTGAGTTTTTTAGGTTTTTCTATTCTTAAGAGCATTTTCACCATCTACTGTTTCTGTATATGATTCAATGTCTTTCCAATTTCTGCTCCAATCTTATATTGTAGTAACACCTACATTGAGTTCTTTGGCAATTTTTTGGAGATATTCCTCTTTACCCAGTCTTTGCAGCACTGCTAATTTTTCATTTAATGAAAGAGTAACTTGTTTAGGTTTCACTCCTGACAAGTTAAAAAAAAACACACACACAACCGTACAATGTAAAGAAAATACTGTACTGAACACAGAGGAAAACTGTCGAAAAATCAACAAATAGTAAGCACTAAAAACTACACGGTAGAGCCTACAGTACAAAAAACCCGCACAATGAAAGAAACAATACGAGAAATGACGGAGAACTAAAGCGGACAAGCAATAACAGAAAGTAAACAACAATTACGGGATGGATGATGAGTCACCGTCGAGTTGAGACAAGTTCGCCCCGAACACGGTCGGATCAACCAGTGGCGGACCAGCCGAGGGTGGAAGAGTCATGATTCTTTCTTATTTCAAAATTTTTCATGTGCTGGATCTTTTGAAGTAGGCTACTGAACTAAAACAGCAAACATCATGTACCACAGGATGAAGCCAACAGGATCATGCCATCCGGATCTTTCGACGTAATGATCTAAAACAGCAAGCATCATGTACCACAGGATGAAGCCAACAGGATCATGCCATCAGGATCTTTCGACGTAATGATCTAAAACAGCAAGCATCATGTACCACAGGATCAAGCCAACAGGATCATTCCATCCGGATCTTTCGACGTAATGATCTAAAACAGCAAGCATCATGTACCACAGGATCAAGCCAACAGGATCATGCCATCCGGATCTTTCGACGTAATGATCTAAAACAGCAAACATCATGTACCACAGGATGAAGCCAACAGGATCATGCCATCCGGATCTTTCGACGTAATGATCTAAAACAGCAAGCATCATGTACCACAGGATGAAGCCAACAGGATCATGCCATCCGGATCTTTCGACGTAATGATCTAAAACAGCAAACATCATGTACCACAGGATGAAGCCAACAGGATCATTCGACGTAATGATCTAAAACAGCAAGCATCATGTACCACAGGATCAAGCCAACAGGATCATGCCATCCGGATCTTTCGACGTAATGATCTAAAACAGCAAGCATCATGTACCACAGGATCAAGCCAACAGGATCATGCCATCAGGATCTTTCGACGTAATGATCTAAAACAGCAAGCATCATGTACCACAGGATGAAGCCAACAGGATCATGCCATCAGGATCTTTCGACGTAATGATCTAAAACAGCAAGCATCATGTACCACAGGATCAAGCCAACAGGATCATGCCATCCGGATCTTTCGACGTAATGATCTAAAACAGCAAGCATCATGTACCACAGGATGAAGCCAACAGGATCATGCCATCCGGATCTTTCAACGTAATGATCTAAAACAGCAAGCATCATGTACCACAGGATCAAGCCAACAGGACCTTTCGACCAAATGATTTAAAACAGCAAGCATCATGTACCACAGGATCAAGCCAACAGGATCATGCCATCAGGAGCAAGCCTTCAGGATCAGGGATAAACTGGGATACATGAAACACCAGCCATATCAAACACAGAATATACGACAGCTGTAATCAAAGAATTCCTTGGAATGACTGCAAAATTCAATGTGTCAGCTGCTTCAGTACACAGCTCGTATGAACGACGTTAACAATTCCATTCAGATTTTTCTCTCATTACTAGTTCATTACGTGACTCAAAATAGTACGTACTTCAAATCCAATGTAACTAAACAAACATTTTGGGTAAATATTTACTTGGGCGGTATTTCCGAAAAAAAATGTTAAAAATCCGAAAATACCTTTATTTTATGGTCTTCAACTTCCTCTTTTCATTAAAAGTGGCGGAGGTAAGAAATTCCAAATACTTTAGGAGATATCGAATTTTTAAATGTCATCATATGTAGTTGAGCGGTATTTGCAAAAAAAAATATTTACTTGGGCGGCATTTCCGAAAAAAAATTTTAAAAATCCGAAAATACCTTTATTTTATGGTCTTCAACTTCCTATTTTCATTAAAAGTGGCGGAGGTAAGAAATTCCAAATACTTTAGGAGATATCGAACTTTTAAATTTCATCATATGTAGTTGAGCGGTATTTGCAAAAAAAAATTGTAAAAATCCGAAAATACCTTTATCATATGCTCTTCAACTTCCTCTTCCTCTTCCTCTTAGTGTTAGTCACTTTTCCTCATCACTGTACTCACCGCCTCCAGCCTTTAGATGTTGGAATATTGGGACCATTTAAATCAAAACTGAAAATTGATTGGTTGTTATCAAATCCTGGCAAAACAGTAACCATTCATAACCTAGCTGCTTTGATGAACACAGCATATGTTGCTTCATTTACTCCTAAAAACATCACAGAAGCTTTTAAAGCAATAGGTACTTGGCCAGTGTTTACAGAGGAAGATTTCGAAGCCTGACATGTCATTAGTGCACCTATCAGTACCTAACACAGCCATTTTACAACAGGATACATCAACCCCTTCTGTTGATCTTTCACCTGTTGTGTTGAGTTGTACAACTGAAAATAAACCAAGCTATTCTGCTGTTTCAAACTGCACACCAAACTGCACAGTAAAATCAAAAACTGTGAAAGAAACACAAGTAGACCTGAAGGAAATCTGACACCTAGAGATGTTTAGCCTTTTCCAAAAGCAGAACCAAGATGAAAAATTGGAGGAAGAAATAAAAGTACTAAGTCATCAAGAAAAAACCAGAGTTGAAGAGGAAACACTCAAAAGGTTAAAGAAGAAGTCAAAATTAGGCACAAAGAAAATGAAATTAAAGAAAATAATCAAAACTGTAAAATACAAACCTGCAAGAAAATGTTTCAATGATAAATCTTCTGATAGTGAAGGTAGTGCAATTCTTTTGCAAGACGAATCTGATTGTGAAGATATAGTTCAACTTTTGATTTCCACATCAAAGTTTGAAGAAAATGTAGATTAAAAAAATAATGATACAGTAATCCAAATAAATGATTTTGTGCTAGTTCAGTTTGCAGGAAAGAAATACCAATTCCTATTTGTAGAGCAAGTAGAAGACCAAGAAGAAAACAATTGCAAAGTTAGATTCATGCGAAAGAGGGAAGATTCGTGTAATTATTTTTTCCCTGAAAAAGACGATAACAGCATTGTTGACAGAAGTGACATGATGAAACTGTGTAGCCAACCATGAGTGGAGGAACGTCTCAGGCCATTTCTTCAATGGCATTTGCTGTAAACTTATCTTCAGTTAAAGAGAAAATAATGTAAAACCTAAATGTTATGCTTTAAGTGAATAAAATGATTTAACCATATCCATTAATTTTATTTATAATTTTTATTTTGTTGCATTTGTATATTGTTATGCATATATTAGCTTATTTGACTTATTCCAAAAATGTTTTATTGATTTGAAAATAGAAAAAATATACAATTTTTTTTAGAAAGGTACCCACCACCTGTAGAATGTGTCCCATTGTAGGGGTACAATTCAACAATGGTAAGCTGTACATAAAATATAAAATATCATCTCATATTTGAGATTAGAGACTGCAGTTAAATTAACAAGCTGCTCAACATACTATTAAAACTAATGATGTTAATTACCAAGATAAAAAAATTAGTTTAATTTTGAAAAATTATACAGTAAAATTTGTTGAAATGTAAGATAAATTTTTTTTAGTTTTTCCACTAACTAGTAGGAATTACGAAACTGTCTCTTAGGAGTAAATTTAGGGGAAAGTGTAGTTGGCTATGTGATAACCATGTTTTCAGATTTTTTTCTTTCTGTTCTAAAGCCACATTGTCCGATAATTACCATAATTTTTACTTCAATATTTCAAAGTTTTAATTAAATGATCATCACATCTTAAAATTTCCTTGAACTTCATTCCCCAACTCACAAACAAATATTTCAGAATCCTTTGGGAAATGAAATAATGTTTTGCAAGATTATCAGGCAACATAAGTATAACTTTTAACTTATTAAAAAAATTCTAATTTTCTTTCAACACATAAACTCATGAGCTGAAAAATTACATTTTATTATTTAGTATTAGTGTCTTCCCAAAAATATTACCAAAAGAAAGTTTGATAATGAACATATAAGGAAAATAATGACAAGTGTGTAATAAAAACAAATTTACGCCTTACAATATAAAAGAGATTATATAAAATGAATTAAAAACAAAAGTGTAGGTCAAATGACGTTCGCTATAGAGGGTGCGGTTTCAATGTAAAACTAGGTCTCACCTTGTCTGTCGGTATGTTCCTCGAACTCATGTCGATAAAGTGAATAATATTTACACCGTAAGCGTATTATGGGATTGTAAGAGATCCAGGATGATAACCTATATATAAGCACCAACCAGCTGTTTGACAGCAGACGGAAAGGTAGACACATTAAACACAAAGACACTAGACGTAATCATTACGCCATTTTTCTGAGACGTTTACACATCTGACGCACCACAATTTGAAACGCATAAAATCCTGCCATACTTTAAAGTACACACCAACTTTTTCCGCTCACAAAAATAAAAATAAGCTCAACTTTCCGATAAACATACATAATTTACTAAACACTACTGCAAACAGACAAAATGGCAATCACTCGGAGATGAACCACGGATAAGTAAACGATATGTGCAAACAACTCGAAAGGGCGACTTTCACCGACAACGTTACAAATGTTAAACTTTTAAACATTCACTGTCTGCACAATTACAATTGTTTGTCTACTTATTCAACAAATAAAGACAAATAAATTGATTTAAGCAAAAATAATATTACATCTATAAAAGTTAACAGATCAAATAAAATACACTAAAATATCTTAACTTTTTTTCTGGCTAGTACATTAATAGCCTTCAACATTAACTTTTAATTGTTATAGTATTTAATTTTTGTGGCCAACAGCACCAAATGTCAACTGCCAAAGCTGGGGGATAACTTGAGGGGTTAATTCTACCTGGGAAGGAAAAGAAGATAAGCTAAATATTCTTTGTTGCATCGCCTACTTACTTGCCAACATGGATGACAGGGGTGAATTTAGGTTTGATGTTGTGCTGGGTGCCAATTAGTGGTATGTTGGTGCTTGGTGGGGCTACATGCTATAATCACACAAGTTACAAAAGAACCTTGGAAGAGCTGGGGAGGGAGGTTGCAGTCACGTGACTTTTTGTATGTCTAAATAAAGGGTTGTAAATTATTGCTCTATAAACGCTACAGCTCAACATATAGCATAGCTGGAAGTAACTAAAACATTCTACTATTTGCTAGAAGTACCTGTTAAAAATCAGAGTTAATTATTCTAAAAACAGTTTTAAGCCAAATACCTTCAAGCTAAATTATTTATGCCAAACGACTTTAGAGGAAATAATTTAAGGTCAAATGACTTTAGGCCAAATACGTTTAGGTCAAATGACTTTAGGCCAAATACGTTTAGGCCAAACGTCTTTAGGCCAAATGTCACAAAATTATTTTAGGCCAAGTGACTTTATGTCAAACAATTTTAGGTCAAATGACTTTAGGCCAAATAACTTTATGCCAAACGAATTTAGGTGGAACTATTTTAGGTCAAATGACTTTAGGCCAAACAAATTTATGCCAAATGGTTTTAGGTCAAATATGTTTTGGCCAAATGTGTTTTGGCCAAATAATTTTAGACCTAATGACTTTAGGTAAAACAAGTTTAGGCCAAGTGATTTTTCTGAAACAGTTTTAGGCCAAATATTTTAGGTCCAACGACGCGCTCCCGACACCTCGATCTAGGTCCCTTGTTTGCATCGTCCTACTGCCTCGCTTCCATGTGATGATGTCACATCTCAAGAAATATTCTTAGCTCTACTGTGTACTATAACCCGACAAGATAGAGCTGGACCTTTTACTGCGCATGCGCGGGTTCCCGAGGACAGTCGAGGGGAAGTAGGGGGAGGGAGTGACTCTGCCCTTGTCCTTGTCCGTCGCATCGGCACGACTTACACGAACACGGTATCGTACCCACGCAGTTGGCCAGTAGCAAAGTAAACTCTGTACGAAGAAATAACTCTTCGCCGCAGCTTTGTGCGGACAACACTCAAGTATTTAATACCTTTTGTATGTATGTGAGCTCATCTCGCTCAGTCTAAGTTGTACGCCTATTGTTAAGAATGTAAAGAGTAAGGCTAAGTATATAAACAAAAAAAAAACCGCAACGACAAAAGGATGGCAAGAAAAAACTAAGTTATTTTAAATGTAATAATTATTGAATGAGATTTCTCTATTGGGAACTAGGATTTCGTCAGCTTTTTCCAATACGCCAATTGTCTACAAAGGAAGCGTAAGTTATTTAACAAGTTATTTTACAAACACGAATAACAAACTTTACTATCAATTAAAACAAACAAGACACAAATAAAATAAACGCAGCGAAAAAGTAAAACCGGGGCCTGAGATACACATTTTGAGCATTCGACATTATCGGAAAGGATTTGTTATGAATTAAGAAGGCGGACACTCCAGACAAAAACGCTAGAAAGTTGAGAGTTTAAAAATCGCTATGTTGCGGTATTGCGTCGTTCTTTGTTTAGGAACCATCACATCGTTCAACTGTTGTTTAATTTCTGGAAAACACGGTTACCATCAAGAACACCAGAGTCGGGATTCGAACCCGTTGGCAATTAGTTTTGCAAAGGAATTTTTGTAAAAGTACAAAAATATTTATAACTATGTATAACAGGGAAGTACGGTTAAAATTGATTTGAACGCGACTCACCTATTCCGAGCTCGAGTCTGAGTTCAGACATTCGGCCGTTTCTGTAGCGCTAGATCCTGTGTCACCCGAAGAACTTTCGCCACATGATGAGTCAAGATTCACTATTATCTTGTCTATTTCGATGTCCACTATTGCATCGTTCTTGAAATATTCGGTTTCAATGTTTTTAATGTGATCACAGCACTTTTTCCACTGTTCCACCGTATAGGAACAAAATAACTTCTCACACAGTTTGTAGATGTAGATGTTTACTCGCAAACTTTTGCTTTGAAATCTGCCCACACTAGTTCATTTGGATTCAAATCCTGGTGGTATGGAGGCAAACGAATGGTGTCATGGTCACACTCCTCTATTATTTGATCCACTTTGAATCTTTTTGTGCTTTGGTGGGATTTTACCAAAAGTAGCAAATCGGCTTTGGTCATGTGTGTGGAGAATTGAATGTTGTTGGCTTTTAACCAGTCTTGGATGCCAGGTTTCAGAGTAGTGGTCGTAGACTTTTTATTTATTTGGACATTGTGGTAGCTGGCATTGTCTAGAACTATGACACTATGTTCAGGTAAATTTGGAAGTAGCTTCTGTCTTACCCAGGTAGAAAAATTTTGGTAGTTCAAGTCGTCATGATAATCATCAGACTTTTGTTTTGATTTGAAAATTAATAAAGCATTAGAAACGAAGCCTTCTTCTCCACCAGCATGCACGATTATCAAACGTGGCCCCTTGCCAATTGATTCTGTTACACCTACTTCAGTGCTCGACTGCCAGCAGGAATTAACGCAATATGTTGCATGTTGGTATGTTTCGTCAACATACACGATATTTCTACCTGCATTTCGATATTTACGAATTGTTTGTAGATACCTCCCCCCTCAAAGCAGAAATTTCTGGTTTTTCTACCAAAATCTTTCTTTTTGTTTGGCATTTCTTCCACCTAAATCCTATACGTTTTAACAAATGCCGCAAGTACTCTCTACTGCAATTTAAAACTCTGCCCTCTTGTAATGCCCTGGTCAGTTTCTTTAATGTTGGAATTGTTTTTCTAATGGTGTAAAACTCGTGAATTTTCCGCCGTATAGCGCCGCACTTAAAGTCATCTACTTCGATTCTTTTTTTTTTCCGCTCCTTATTCTTTCCTGTGGGAGTAGAAAAACTTAAACTATTATTAATTTTTACTTTACCTTCTGCCAAAATTCTTTTTACAGTTGACTGAGAAACACTTGTTGCAGCACTTGTTGCTTCGACAATGTTGTAATTCAAATTATGTAATCGCTTTTGCTTTTTCAAATGTGTCGCCACATTGTACACAATCTCCCGTGCCTGTCCCTACAACGGCGTGCCGCTTAAAATCCTTGACTTATGACCAGACCTTGATGCCATGGATAGCGTTGGATCGTGTAACTAGGAACACGAGCTGACGGCACCGGACCACTGTTTCCCGGAAGCGAGCGACAGCTCAACTGGCCCCCACCCATCTGCCATGTTTAAAATTTTTGCATTTTTATTCTTATTTAATTTTTGTCAGACTTCTGTACAATCTTATAAAACCTTTTTCATCCTAGGTCTCTTTCCCTGGTTTTCGGCGCACTCTAGTGGTCGTGTCCTTAAGTCTCTCCCTCTCTCTCTTCTTTGGCCGCCAGAGCGCACTCTTGTTCCCCCCCCCCCTCGACTCCTTTATCACCATGCTGGTTGCATGTCATCTAGCGTGAGATTTGCGAGTCGAAGTTAAACTTAGTTCGACTGCGCCTCCATAGAACGCGCGGCGCTCGACGGCTATAGAGGGTTTTACCAAGCAACATACCTTTGTTTTACCTTGCCTCGGATGTCTTCGGCTCCGTTCGGCACTGAGCCATAACACCCCCCCCCCCACCCCCCCTTTCGGGTCCCAGCATCCTTTTTTTAGACGATCTAGCCGCCATGATGGAATTAATTCGCGGGCTGTTGGGCTGACTACATCGGCGTCTCTGTCGAGCTGCACCTCTACTAATAAATCGCGTGTAGATCTGCCTTCTACTGCACTATAGGATGTAATCGTCTCGGCCGAGGGAATTTTTCCCTAAACTTTTCTTTATCTTCTGTTAGTTAGTCAGCCAACCCGAATAGCTACGTTTTAGTACTTTTTTTACAAATTTCTTTTCTTTGTGCTTCCGCGACATCTCCGCGTCGCGCGTCCTGACTGGCGATCGCGCAACATGAGTGGAATCATCTGTCATCACCCTGCTTCGGTGAGTCTTTTGCTTTCAATATTCCCCCCAATTCGCTCCTTTTTAGCGGGCTTTTGCCCATTTGATGGTCTGTCTGTGACCTGGTCTAATCTCTGTCGATGTTGGACCTTGTTGCAGGCAGGGTGCAAGAGATACCCACCGATTGAAGAAACACCCCCGTCATCCGAGAGTCACCCCTCCACAAATGGTCGCGATTGAAAGTCAATTGAGTGAACTCCAAAAAAAAATTATTCTGCTCTTCCCGCCGAATTTTACCTGGTCGTGAGTTCTGAACGTCAAAATTTCATAAATCTTGGTGTTCCAGTGGATAGGGGAGAAGTTTTTTTGTTAACGATGTAAAGTTATATTTTCAGTAATTGTGACTCAAGAAGAATCAACCCTTATCGGACATGGTGATATTGTAATTTTTTTTGGATAAGATTCAAAACCAAGGCAATATATTCTAACTATTTTTGCGCAGCTCGGTGGCTAGCTTGACCAAGCTCCTATTTTAGAAATACACATAAAAGAAACCAGTTTGCCGTCTGGAACAGTGGCGAGGCGTGAGGTTTACATGAAGGTAAGCAACAACTCTGTTCACCCCAAAACTTGTCGGGGGGTAAGGGGGGTGTTATGGATTTCAAGGTACAAAAGGGTGCTATTTAAGTAATTTTCTTAACTGAATATTGACTATTCCACAGGTAGAAAAATTGAAATTTTTTTAAATTATAAATTATTTTGGAAAAATAATAATGTTTGATTTACATTATTCTGATAATAAAATACATACTCTACATTATTTATATACTAAGTGGGAGTGTAGTATCATCGATATCTGGTACAAAATATATAAACAGACAACACATGGCAAAGTAAGTACTTAAAATAAAGAGAAGAACCTCATAAAAATGTTCTTCTTACCTTAAATTTTATATTTCAGCTCAATTCTGCGGTTTTTAGTTGCGAAGATATCGATCACATCATCATTGAAAGATGATCCACGACGTAGTTTCTGCAGCAGTTTTTTTCAATGCTGAGTAGTGCAAGGGCAGACAATCTTTCCTGACGCTGGCTGTTCCGCAAGTAGTCTTTAATTCGCTTAAAAGCTGAGAATGATCTCTCAGCTGAAGCACTTGTAGCTGGCATTATCAAGATAAGCTTTGAAAGTTTTAGTGTTTCTGGAAATACGTCACTTAGTTCGGATGCTACCAAATACAATTGGAAATCTGACACAGTACATTTGTGCATGTCACTGTCCGTGAATAAAACGTACAACTCACTTCTTAAGCTTGGTAAATCAAAGAATTTCCCGTAGTTTTTCTTCAGAGAAACAAAAGCTTCTTCTGGGAAGTTTTGTGCATGCTGAAGGAAAAGTTTGCTATCCAACAAGCTTACGAATTTTAGCTTGGGTACTTCTGAAAATCTTTGATTTACATGCACAATAATGGCATCCACAATTTGAAAAAAAAAGTCTTCTGTAAATAACTTTTTTATCCTCACCTGAGGAAAAATCTACACAAGCGCGTATTGCTGTTGGGAGAGTATTTTCACACTCTGAGCATACATTTCCCCACACTCGGTCAAAATCATTTCTTAAATCGTTTAGAAAGGTTTTAAAGTTTTCAATCTTCTTCATACAACAATTTATGTCACTGATTTTAGCTTTAAGTATTTGGAAAATTGATCAGAATGCGGGAAAATGTACGAAAATACAAGAAAGAAATTAAAATCGAAATCTTTCAAATGTGATAAAAAAAAACACGGGCAGAACATAATGTTTCGGAATCCCACTTGTCAGCATTTTCTATCATAGCTCTTAGAAGATCTGCTATATTTTCCTTGTGTTCGTACACAGTTTCTACAAGCTTACTATTGTAATTCCAGCGAGTTGGAGCAAGCGCGGGAAACCTCTTTTTCACCTCTGCATCTAGAGCCTGCATCCTCTTCGTTGGTTTTCCAAAAAAAAAAAAAAAAAAAAAAAAAAAACTGCCGAACGCTGTTAGAGAGATGAAAAATACCTTGCACTGTTTGATGTAACTTACAGACTGTGAAAGAACAAGATTTAACTTGTGGACGTAACAGTGAACAAAAATAGCTTGATCACAGACTGCTCTAAGTTTTGTTTGCAGTCCACCATGCTCTCCAGCCATCACTGCAGCTCCATCATATTATGCCTGCGCTATTAATTTATCGACACATTTAGAGTATTCTAAAATTTGTATGGCATGTTGGTAAAGTCCATTAGCTGTTCTATCATCACTTACATCCACGAACTTTAAAAATCTTTTCTCAACATCCCCATTTCTTGTAACATAGCGTAGTACTGAGGATAATTGTGATTTGACTGCTATGTCGGTTGTTTCATCCAAAATCAGTGCCACAAAAGGTGACTACGATATTTTTTTATTTTATTTCACGTATCAGTAAGTCAGACAGAGGAAACAGAATATCATTCTGGATGTCACTCGATAAACCTGTGAAAACTGTTGAGTTCTCAAGGTGAGCTTTGAGTTCATTGTCATATTCAGCCAATTCATTAAGAAATTCTATATAATTACCCTTGTTAAGTGACAAAGTAGACTCATCGTGACCGCGAAAAGCCAGTTCTTGTTTAGCCAAAAAACAAGTTGCTCTTATCAGATGGCTCACGATCCGTCTGTTTTTCCACACTTTCTCATTATGCATCTCAATACCTAGCCGATACTGACTGCTTACCGCGAATTCAATACGTGTTTTACCGAACTGTTTGATTTCTTTCAATCACATAATGTGGCTGTGGGATAATTTGTGCCATTTTTCTGCTTTCTGAAGATTATTTAAACCGCAAAAACCGGAAGTACTCCACACTGAATTTTCTTTTGAAAAGAGTACGAAAGGCCAACAAAAAAGTTTCATCAGTTTCTTGCAGCCACATAACCAGGTTATGTTCGTAAGTGCGTGGATGAAAATACCTAGTAAATGCTTTTACTTTTGTCTGCAGAGCTAACGGAGGTATAGGTCTGCCACTGAGAATTATTTCATTTTTTTGTTCAAAAGTTAAAGCACTAAATGGACTGTTTATTAGTTTTTCTATAATAAATTTACAATTATTGACGCACGATTCCTCAGAGTCCAACAAAAAAGCATTACCTGAAAATCCAGGTTGAGAAACCTCACTACTCGCCATTATTCTGGCGTGGAAGCTTTCTTCACAGCAGCTTCCAACCCACGGTATAGCCCGCCACACTATGCATGCATATCGCAGCTCGTGCATTGAAAGAAAAGTTTACGGTTTATTTATAGAACACCACTATTCACTTTAACAAAATAAAACGTTTAAGCATATTTCAAGATACTCGATACTCATTAGTTAACGTTAAAATATACTAATAATGTTTTATCCTTTATATTTCACACGTGGTTCTTATACTGTTTTTGCACAACTGGAAGCTGCAGGCGAGGTCGCTTCCAGGCCAACGGCAACTCCCGCAAGCCCAGTTCGTAGTTCCTTTAATCCCTCCTAGATAGAAGCACCAGTCCAGCTGCGCGCGCAGATACTGGCAAAGGCCCGTCAGACAGTAGCTTCCATGGGCGGACTGCTCGTACGGTTAGATTTTGACATGCATCTACACTGCCCATGACTTTTTTGTTACTTATTACATTTTCTAGATACTATTTTTTGTTGCTTATTACATTTTCTAGATAATATAAAAATTAAATATTTTTATTGTTGTTTACTGGTTAATGGAAGGGAAGCGCCGCTTCCACAGCTTCCATGGACGCCTCGCCTCTGGCTCTGGAAGTCACGTAGCTCTTACTTAAATAAACCATAACATCGATAGCGATGTAAAAGAAATACAACTTTGGGGTATAATGCAAAAGAAAAAGTAAAAATGGCTAGATGTGACAGCTTCTGTGCTCAGAATCTATGTACGTCGCTGTACATCACATTTACGTACAAGGAAAATGAGTCGTCCATTTCCAAAAGTGCCTAATTGACAAAATTGGAAAAGTTGATATTTTAATTGCGTGGTGTTGGCACAACTGAAATACACATGTTAAATTACTTTTACAGTGGCAAAAGTTTCTAAATCCTATTTTTAAAAAGGAATGAAAATCGAGTACAAATGCAAACCGGGCAGTAGTATAGAAAAGGGGCTACTGGGACAGGATGCAGGTAGTGGTGCCGAGTGCCGAGCCACATCTCTGACGTCACGTCCATCTCTGACGTCACAGCGGCCATCTTGGATGAATGTAACGGGACACAGCGTAACGGGACAAGTAGAATATTGACCTTTGACCCTCAAAATTCGCCAAAATTGGGCAAAAATTGCCCAAAATTCCTCAAAAATCGCAAAAATTTACATTTCTATGGAAAAAAAATTCCGTCAAAAATTCTCAAAAATTCCACAAACCAAAAATTAGGATTTCGAAAATCCTCAAAAGCTGTTTTATCTTAGAAAGAACCCAAATGCCTTAAAGCGGCTTAAAACTCCTAAGAGCTAGCCGCTTTTAAGCCACCGTCCTTAAAATAAGGACGTTATGGCAGCCATTTTGAAATATGAAGTCACCGTTGCAATTTCCGTTACGACCGCCATCTTTAACTTTTTTAATTTTTATCAGATTTTAATAAAAAAAATTTAAATTTATAAAAAAATTCAAATAATAAAATTTCAGTAAAAAAATATTTAAAAATAAACATTTTCGACACGGAGCTCGGAGACCTCAATTTGAACCCGACGAGTGCAAAAAAAAAAAAAAAAAAATAATGGCGACAGGCTCCTTCCTCAATGGTGGCTGCAGGAAGACTGACTCCCGCCACTTTTTTTCAAAGCATATATATCGTCACCTAGTATGATGTCATGACCACCATCTTGAAAATCCGTAATTTTTATGTTAGAAAAACGGGAAAAATTTTAAAATTCATTAAAAAAATTAACTAATCGAATTAAATAATAAAAATGAAATAAAATAGTACTTAAAACCACTGTTGTACATATCGTTATGGTCGCAATCTTGGATTATATAATTGTAGCATGTTTCGTTATGCCCGCCATCTTGGTTGAGTACTATGTCATCATTACACTTTACGTTATGACCGCCATATTGGATCCTATTACTGTTGCATGTTTCGCTACGGCAGCCATCTTGGAATCGTGTAATTATTTAGCTAGAAATTCGGGAAAAATTCCAAAATTCACCGATAAAAATCACTTTACATATTGAGTCTATAGTTGTTTCGATCCTGGACGATGCTAAAAATAAATTTAATTTAAATACCAGAATAGTGTCAGGTTCGAGGAATTAAACACCACAAGTTCTTTTACAAACATAATATTTATTACATAATTTCTATTCTACTACAGGATCACTTGCGAAAGCCAACAATCTTATAATCATTTAGATACGCATCGGTGTGAAATGACTAATTTTTAGTATCAATTGGTTTATACTAGACAGAGACCAACCAGAACCTTTGCTGACATAGTCCTCCTCTTCTTGGCAGAGTTTCTTGATTACATATTTAACAGTTTGCTTCACATCATCAGAACTGTAAATTACTGCAGCCGAAGTCTTGAATGCACATTTCTTCACTTTGTCATCTAACGGATATGGCTTTCCATATATACAGTCCAACCACAGGTTATATTTTAATGGTCCGTTTGTTGCTACGTCATCAGTAAGCTGATTGATTATGTTCTGTCTGATATCATCAAGAAAAGTACAAATGTCTTTCGACTCACCAAACGTATTTAGATAATAGTAGTCTTTCAACGTTCCACGAAATGCAGACTGCGCCAAGTAGAAGCCATTATCGTTCACTTGTAATGCTCCGAACACAGTCTTAGGTTTAGTTCCATGTTCAGACGTCATGACAATCGGTTGCTGCGCATCTGTTTTTTTTGATTGCACGAGCCCGGGTCTCCAATCTAAAGTGAGGAGTCGAAATGTCTGCAAATAGTTCAGCAGTAGGCACACGGACTTCACCTTTACATATTTTCGCATGTCGTCGCAAACTATCAATTCGAGTAAACCATTCATGACAATCATCACAACGAAACTTTATACGAGAAGGATTCTTTTTGCATTTGCTCCGCTCATGTCTTCGTGCATCATGGGAAAATGTGAACGACATATCACAGTAGCTGCAAGGATACCATGCTGATGTAGACGAACCTTTCAGACTCGATCCAGATATGGACGTTGCAACAGTAGTACCATTTCCAGGCATACTCTTATGAACATCGATGCATCGCTGTTGCACCGAAACCTTTACTTTCTGCCGCACAGCAAGACATTTACATGTCTTCATGTGCGTTTTCATATTATCTTTTCTGGCAAACTGCTTATGACATTTCTCACAAACAAACATTTTACGATATAGGTTCTTGGCACATTCTCTCTTCTCATGCCATCGAGGATTGCTGCTGTTTGAGAAAATATTGTCACAGTAACAGCACCGATGTTCGTTAGTTGTTGTCGATTCGGCATCCATTGAAGTCTCCATCGAGGGCGAAACGAAGTTGACGTCGACCCAAGTGCCGACCCAGCTCTCACAGCCCGTTATGCCACACCAACGCCTTCTCCTACCCTGTGTTGCATGTGCGCCGATGTGCAGTGCGGCTAGGGCAGGGGGGGGGGGGGAGATTCGCACGCTAGGGGAAGTTTAATGTAAAATACATAAGAAACATTCTTATTTGTAAATTGTTTATATTACTATTTGAAGGGTCGTGTTTTCTTTATTGTAAATAGTTTATTATATTGTATGAAATGTCATGTAGAATAAGTTCTCACGTGTTCACCTGGCGCTAAGGCCATGGCTTCCGCCTGTGACCAATCAGCGTGTTCCGCGGGCTCGCGAGGAGGGGTGGGACGCGGGCGCTGGGTCGCGCGAGGCGGGGAGTCAGTCGGCAGCTGGACTCAGGAGGCGACAGACGTGTCTACGAGAGCTCTCCGAGACGGTGAGGACGGGCGCGGTGTCTCGCTGCAGTTCATGAATTGCCGAGAGGAAGTGATTCCTCTGTCATAGTCGTGTGGTCATTTAGGTGTGTCATCGTGTCATTCAGTCGCGGCGTGCAGTCAGTCACTTCTCTCGCGTGCGTGTTTTCTCCGGAAAAAAAATTCCGCCAAAAATTCTCAAAAATTACACAAACCAAAAATTAAGATTTCGAAAATCCTCAAAAGCTTGTGCTGGACTATAGATTTTTGAACCAGAAGGTGCTATTAGATCCCCATCCCATGCCGAAAATAGAAGTTCTATTGCAATATTTGAGTAAGGCTAATTTTTTTACGATTTTAGACCTAAATGCCGCTTTCCACCATTGTATGTTGCACGAATCCAGTCGTAAGTACACGGGGTTTGTCACCCCCTGGGGACATTACGAGTGGAAACGAGTCCCCTTTGGGGTAAATTTTGGTGCACAATGCCTTTCACATATTCTGGGAAAAATTTTGAATGAAGAGCAGTTTAAATTTGTGCTTAGTTTTCTTGATGATATCTGTATCTATTCAGAGTCTTTAGAGGAGCATGTTGAACATGTGAGGGTAGTGTTAGAGAAGTTACGATCTGCGGGATTTACCATTAATCCTGATAAAGTTTGTTGGGCCAAAAACCAAATACATTTTCTCGGGTTTGTGGTAGGAAATGGGAAGTTAGAACTGGACCCCTTGAAAGTGGCACCGATCGTGCGTTCCCCCCCCCCCCCCCCCTAAGAACGTAAAAGGGGTTATGCGTTTCTTGGGAATGGTAGGGTTTTTTAGTAGATTTATTCCGAATTATGCGGAAATTTGTGCGTCCTTAAATCATCTCAAGAAAAAAGGTGTAGCTTTTATATGGGGAGAGGAGCAAGATAGAGCATTTAAGGAACTGAAGAAAGCCCTTTCGGAACCACCAATACTCTCGTTGCCAGACTTTGACAAAAAATTTTTTGTGCAGGTGGATGCGTCTAGTTTAGCATTGGGCAGGGTGTTATTACAGGAAGGTCCTAAAGGGTTGCAACCGGTGATGTACGTCAGTCGTACCCTTAATCGGCATGAACGTAAATATAGCGTTTATGAGAAAGAGGCTTTGGCCTGTATTTTCGCTGTAGAACGTTTTGAAAGTTTTTTGGAACATGCCGAGTTCGAGCTTTGTACCGAAAACCAGGCGCTCACATGGTTGTTTTCCCACCCCCGCCAATTAGGGAAAATAGGGTGGTGGATAATGCACCTAACCCGTTTTAAGTTCCAAATCAAACACGTAAAAGGTAGTGAAAATGTCGTTGCCGACGCGTTATCCAGAATGTATGACCCTCAAGATTTTGAGGCTGAGAAAGAAAATAGTGAGGTGGATGATTTAGATGCGAGTAGTGAAGCTGAGGATATGGTAGTTTGTAACGTGTTGGGAGAATTTCCCGAATGTTTTGTAGATTTGAAGGAATGGCAAAGTAAGGACCCGGAAATTAGGGAGATCCGAGCGGGTATTCATGAACCTAAATTTCAAGATTTTCAGGTAATTAAAGATAAAGTGTATTTCGTAAAAAATGGAAAAAGGTTAGTATATGTGCCGAGAGGATTAATTAATATGGTCATTAGATATTTTCATGACTCAGTAGTAGGGGCTCATGGGGGTATTGAAAAGACTTTTGAAAATATTTCGGCCAAATTTTATTGGCCTGGGATGCGGTCTGACGTGGAGCAGTATGTGAGACAATGCGAACTTTGCCAGTTGGCCAAACAACCACGTAACACTAAAGTGGGAAAATACTCTGTGGAGAAAATTACTCGACCATGGGAAAGGGCGTTTATTGACGTTTTTGGTCCCTTACCCAGGTCTATGAAAGGGAATAATTGCTTACTTATACTGGTAGATGGTTTTAGTAAATTTTGCATATTTTTGGCTATGCGCGATATGAAAAGTGCTCAAGTGGTGAAGAATTTGGTGGAAAAAGTGTGGAGTTTATTCGGGGCCCCAGAGCAACTAATTTCGGATAATGCTAGTTACTTTAATAGTGAAACCTTTAATCGTATGTGTTTAAGCTGGGGCATAAAGCATATTAATACTAGTCCATATTTCCCAAACCCGAACTTGGTAGAAAGAGTAAACAAAAACGTTAAAGTTGCCCTAACCATTTTTCACCAACGCGATCAACGCAAGTGGGATGAATATTTACCTTTTTTAAACTTGGCTTTTAATACGACCAGGCATGGTGCCACAGGAGTTACCCCCGGGCATGTATTTATAGGACGCGAGTTATGCCATCCATTGTTCAATTTTTGGGGGTTGGAATCCGATAATTTGCTTATATGCAGCCCCCGAAAATTAGAGCAGCTGTGGGAGCAAGTTGCTGCAAATTTGGATAAAGTGAGGCTTAAAATGAAGTCTCAATATGATAAATACCGGCTACCCAATCCTATCACTGTAGGTCAAGAAGTAGTATGCCGTCAATTTTGGCAGAGCAACAAAGCCAAATTCCGTGCCGCTAAGTTGCAAAGTCCATATGGGGGGCCATTTATTATTAAGAAATTTCTAGGTCCAGCAACAGTGTTGCTTGAAGAAGTAGGAAATAAGTTAAGAGTGCGAAAAGCACATATTACGCATCTTAAGAAATTTTATGGTAAAAGGAAATGAGTATGTAAGTTTAGGAAAATTTTATTAAATTTTTATTTAGTTTACTGATTTAAGTTTACCATGCTGTTCCACGAGTGTGTTCTAATTACGTGTTGTTCTATCTTGTGAAGCATACTAAATGTGCCTTGACACTTTTGAGACTATTTCTAATACTCTCCTTTCGAACTCTAATTTTCATACTTGCCTTATTATATGTTGCTTTAAGTGTTCAAGACTTATGTGGAACTTAGGTAGCTGTAAGATTCTGTATTTTAGTTACTATTTTTAGATCTTTTTTTTTGGCTGGGGAGATTTGTGGCCATATAGGCGGCATGGCCACTTGATTTTAGATTTATTTTAATTAATTTTGAATTATGGCTGTTACGTAATTTTAGTTGTAATATTTGCCTCTTTTTTTAAAAAAAAAAGTATTGGTTTGTTATAAGTTCTGTAAATCTTATTTTTAAATATGTTTTTATATTATGTTATTTTTTACGTTAATGGTTTAGTTTCTTAATATTTCATAATAACGCTTTGGACTTTCAATCAAAATACTGTGTGCGACGCTCCCCCGCTGTGAGCATGCAAATGGACTGTTCCAAGGATATAAGGTGGTGGGGGAAATACGTCAAGAAAAAAGAAAAAGACAGAATGAGCTGTAGGCGGGGAGTCGTCAGCTGATCGACGTGTGGCGTGTGTGCGCTTCGAGCGTAACGGGCGCGATGGCTCGTGGTATTGGGCCTGGGCAAGCTCGCGAATAATTTTTCAATAAAATCAGCTGACGTGTATTGAGCATTGGGGAATACTTACGTCATCACGGGTGCCGCCAAGAAGAAGAAGAGTTCACGCTACATTTTCCGTTGATTGCAGAGTGAATATGAAGCATTTAGCACCTCTGCTAAATTACAGCCCGCTAAACTCCGGGCCAGGAGGTCCGGGGTGCGATTCAACGTACATCGTTCATCCAAGTAAGTGATTCCGGCCCTGAACTTTTGCCCCTGTAATCCCGGGGCGTTTATTTGGACTTTGCCAAAATAAAAGTGAATAATTCAAAAATAACTTCTGCAAAAAGACCCTGCCCACAACTTCGAGTGTATGTTCCATCGTGGTACCAATTTTAACGAACCTTGTATCATGCTTGCCGTGAAGCGTCGAAAATTAAAAATCACCCGGGTGTAATTAAGACATTTTAGAGTGACATTTATTTTTATTAACTTTTATTTAAAAAGAATTGTAATTCATTATTTATATACATATATATATTTTTGGAGCAGCTTTTCATCAATGTCTGTTTTTATTTATGGGTTTATTACAGTATTTATTTATTGGTATATACTAAAACGTGGCTCTATTAAAAGCCTCTGTAGCTCTATAGGGCAAAAGGTTATAGGTATTATTGTAATCTTTTTGAGATTTTGTCTTCAATTAAATTGCCTGGCATGTTCATGCGCAAGTAGTCCTATTAAAGTTTTTGGCATTTCAAGTAATTACGTGTTTTTCGTTTTAAATACTATTACTCGGCTCTCTTCCTTTTCCAAAAGGTCTTTGAATAATTTACTTAAGAATTTTAAGGCACCCGTTTATTGTAGCAGCCCGCAAAATAATAATTTGAAAAAGATTAAGAATTTATGTGGAGTGTTTAAGGCTGTTCCCAGACGGGTGTCTGATTTGTTGTGGTGTGACACAGGGGGTGCCAACCACGACAGCAGATGCAAATAAAGAGTTTTAAACTAAAACCATTACTTAAATAGAATTTTTTAAATATTTCGTCAGCGAGAGTTAAATTACCTCATGCAAAAGTTCTGGTTGTAAGTAGTTATGCTTTTCAACAACAGATGACGCCATGTGTTGCTTGGAGGTAAATAATATTTATTTATTTTATGCGGGATGCAGGACGCTTACTAACGATCGCAAAAGAAGGATGGCTTTGCTAGACTCCAAGGAGAAGGAAGTTTGTTCATCCAGTTAGTGGCTTGGATTTGAACTCTATCTTAGCTCAACAATGAGAAGTTCACAAACTAGCAAAATCAATTTTTGAATTTTTTGTGATATTTTTATTAATTTTTTTCTGTAATTTTATGATAACAAAGAAAACTTGTGGCGGTTTTCTCCGTGTGCTTCCGATTATTATTGTCAATATTATGGCGGTTTTCTCCGTGTGCTCCTGATTATTATTGTCAAATATTATGGTGGTTTTCTCCGTGTGCTCTCTAAATATTCCTGACAATATTATGGTGGTTTTCTCTGTGTGCTCCTGAATATTCTTGTCAATATTTTGATGGTTATCTCCGTTTGCTCCTGATTATACTTGACAATATTTTGATGGTTTTCTGCAAGTGCTTCTGGTTACAGATGAGCAATTGATCTCTGCATGAAGGATTTTTTTTATTAAATGAGTCATGTTAATTTATTTAAGGTTACATTTAATTAGTGAATTTCTGCTACTTGATCAACACTTGTAATATTTTTATCAGGTGGAAATTAAAAAAAATATCATTTCTCAGTCAAATAATAATAATCTCTGAGAAATCTAAGAAGCACTAACAGGAAGGACGGACTTCCTTCTCCTTGGAGTCTAGCGAAACCATCCTTCTTTTGCGATCGTTAGTGAGCATCCCGCATCACGCATAAAAGAATTAAATATTATTTACCTGCAAGCAACATGTGGCGAAATCTGTAGTTGAAAAGCAGAACTACATGCATCAAGTTCCTTTGCATGAGATATATTAATTCTCGCTGATGAAATATGAAAAAAATTCTATTTAAGTAATGGATCTAATTTAAAACACTCAATTGGTATCTGGCATTAGTCTCAGTAACTAATATGTATTCCGATTTGGGATCTGACGCTGTATCGAAAGAACATAGATGCAAGTTTTGCAGCAAAGAGTTTATCTTGAGAAAGAATAAAAGACAACACGAGAAGAATGACTGTGTTAATAATCCACTACGCAATATGATAAGTTGTGTTCGATGTAGCAAGTCGTTTACGTGGAGAGAGAGCCTAAAAAGACATAGCAGAACTTGTAATGCCAAGCCTGCGTACAAGCTAGAGGACAACGATGAATCTACTAGACTAAGGAAGAGTGATCTGCATTACGACAATAATTTTCCTGGCACTTCAAATCTCGACAAAGAACTTAAATTGAAGGAGGTTGATGATTTACGTAAGAATGAAGACAATGGAAGAATCCTTAACGTGAAAAGTGAGAATATATTCCAGCCGAATTCAATTAGATCTTTCCTACTTTGTAAAAATGATGGACTCCTAAAATGGAAGCATGAAGACGATGAAGACACTTCGACATCATCAACATCGAATTCTTACGGTAATCTGGGTGAAGACGATGCCTTCTATGGTGATTGTTACAGTGACTCTGAGGCTGTTGACAAAGACATAGACTGTGATGAAGCACCTAACGCTGACAAGGTCGAAGAATGTGGCGGTGTCCTGAGACCGAAACGATGGAAACGACGTAATATATTAAATAAATCTGATCAAGCTTGTGATGATCACTGTCTCAAAAATGAAAGTTACCCTGAGGTTGGTGGTAAAACGGAAGACACCAGAGATCATAATATTTATTATAAACGTGCAAGGAAGATGGTGGTAGAAGAGAATGATTACACATCATGGAAAGATCCAAACATATTGGTTGACCGGCTAAGACTTCTACATGGTTCACTTTGTGCTGACGCCGCCGTCAGTGCTCCCTCTGAGAGCACAGGCCGTTATGTGTCCTCAACACCTGATAAGTGCCGCGCCCCGAACGCGCCCGCGCGCGCAACGTAGTGCAGTGCCCCGAACGGCGTGACGTCAGTCACGGCCTCCTACATGTGCAAAGCGCCCGGCCGGGTGTGACACTGCGCAAGGGTATTGTTTATTCATGCATTCGATAATATAAACAGAAACTAATAAATCTAAAACCATCAATAATCAATGTTAATGTAATAATCATTTTATAAAGGGTTTTAATTCACAAAACTGGCCGAAGTCATCTTCCCGCGCTCCGCATTTTTCCCGCGGAATTTCCCCCCTCCCTGGCCCCGGCGGCCAGGGAGGTTAGTCAGTCGCCATCCAGCACTCGCCCGGGCCGGCAGCCCACGCACGGGGAGCCTTCAACTTTCGCGCCAACATTATGTAACTGCAATAGGTAATTATAGCCCAATCGTTTTTATATCAGCTCCCCGGTCGGCCCAAATCGGCCGTTAGCGATCTCGCGCGGTCTATTAATAAAGTGTGTAGTCCATCCATGGACCTTTTATTTCCTACGTAATTAATTAGGTGGCCCCTAGTGGCACCTGCGCCTCACGCTATAACGTCCCACCTCGGGACATAGTTCATTGCCCACGCAGGGCGGCACTGCGCCAAACGCGACCAAAAACAGTCGGACGAGTCATCAACTGGGACATGCCACGGCCACATGTGTGATATCGATCAAGATTCCACCGTGTCCGTACCCAGCTTAACGTGGCCCTCGCCACCACGCGGACTAGCCGCCTGTGCATATCCTCCTGTGCGGGACTTATCACAGTGATTTAGTGCAATGTGTTTTCATAAGTAAATTCGCGGGACCTACCGCCCTTATAGTGTAATGTGTTTTCATAAGTAATTTGCGGGACCGATCGCCCACACACTTCGCGTTACGTCCACGGACATTCGCATAAGCCAGAACAGGTTCATCGTGCGCGGAGCTTAGGTCGACGATGAAGCAGCCAGTTACGTGAACGTGTGACGTGTAGACTGTGCTACGCAATAAATCAGCTACAAGTACGTGTGTGTTTCATTAATAAGGCGTCCTGGGAGGCCATAACAGCCCGGGGAGTCCTTTGTCGCCACGTCCCTGCCTGCAGCCACGAGGCCAGGAACCCCACCCTTGAGATCCAAAATTAATCCACCAGTTTAAATTCACGTAAATTCAGATCAGGCAACGGGGACGGCGTCAGTGCAAGAAACTATTCGTGCATCAAAGAAACATCCTTCATACTCAAAGAATTGAGGGAAGCTGGCTTCATACAATAATGGCTTGTTTTACTTGCATTTGTATAATGTAAAGAAATAAAATAAATAATTTAAATTATAAAAATTTAATGTTTTTATTTCTTGTATTCTGATTTCTAACTAAGACTTAGTTCTCTTAACTTGTGCTTCCTTTTTCCTTTTTGTTGATGGTGCTTCCAAAATGTGCTGCCTTTTTGTTGATGGTGCTTCCAAAATGTGCTTCCTTTTTTATTATGGTGCTTCCAAATGTGCTGCCTTTTTGTTGATGGTGCTTCCAATTGTGCTTCCTTTTTGATTGGTATCTTGGTCCTCTTGGAAGCATAAAAAACATGGTCCATTGGTTCAATTGAATATAATTAGCTGACGATGAGGAAGGTCGTGAGGTTCGGAAATAACTGGTCTATACGTCTGACATTGATTATGACCCGTTCTCTCGGTCCGAAGACGCTTGGTCTATATGTATGTATGGCTTTGTACATGAACAGTTTATAGGATATTTAGACTATCGAAAAACTAGACTTTCATGTTAGGCTTTTCGGTAACGTATTTAATTCGTCGAACATTGACGTACATTGATTTGTGTTTTATTTTTGAAGAGAGAATGATTTATAAACTCCGCGAAAAGTAATGGAAAAACAGAAAAATTGAATTGATTTAATATTTAGTTACACTTGTCACTGTTCCAAGTATCGAATCAAGGGCAGGAATCCAGCGATTCAATATGTAAATTAATAAGTGATTTTTTTGATGAATTTTGGATTTTTTTCCCGAATTTCTAGCTAAATAATTACACGATTTCAAGATGGCGTCCAAATTTCAATATGGCGGGGGTACCTCGGTAATAAATGTTCACTGCACTGTAGCGGGTTGGAATTAAATTATTCAGATGGAAATGTACTCTGTAAGACGAGTACACACATAAGATGGTGTACTCCAGCATGTGGTAGCTCCTGGTAGCATGTACTGAACTTAAAATGTTGGATCCATGATGGTCGTCAAGGTCAAAGTCATATATCAAGACCAAGGTAAAATTTCAAGGTCAAGGTAAAATTTCAAGGTCATGGTCAAAGTTCAAGGTCAACAGTTGAGGACAAAGGTATGGTGACCAGATAATTATACATACTAACATGGTATCGGTACATTCTAGCAGACAAAAACAAGATGGTGGTCTCCAGCGGATGAAGACAAGATGGTGGACATGTCGTGTTACCAGCTGATGATATATGTACCTTGGTATTGTTGGTGGTAGATCAGTCTAGGTAGCTTTCATAGAGGAAGGATCGGCCGTTTACTCTCGCTGGGAATCAAACCAAGGACGTAAATCATTCTAATCAAACAGAATTTAAATAAGTTAATTTTTTGATAAATTTTGGATTTTTTTCATTACAATCGGATAATAAATAAAGATTTTAAAGATGGCGTCCAAATTTCAAGATGGCGAACATGACATAATACTTCCTGATGATATATATAAATGGCAAAAAGTGGTGGGGGTCAGTCTGCCAGCACCCACCACGCAGGAAGAATTGGTCGCCATTTTTAATTTTTTTGCACTCGTCGGGTTTGAACCGAAGACTAAGAGCTCCATGTCGTAAATGTTTTTTTAAAATATTTTTATTAAAAATTTTGATTGAATTTTTTTATAGTTTTTTTTAAAAAATTCATTAAAATCGGATAATAAATAAAAAAGTTAAAGATGGCAGGCATAACGATATATGCAACGGTGACGTCATAATTCAAAATGGCGGAAAACAATGCCGGAATGTTCGAGAAAACAAAATGATGTCATCCAAAATGGCAGATCCAAGATGGCGGATCCAAAATGGCCGTCGGGGTCAAGGTCAAGTCCTGATAGAGGCTTAACTGAGGCTTGAGGTAAGGATGCTTAAGCTTCTTTTAGGACTTTTCTAGCTGCTGGTATTTTTAAGGACTAAAACGGGAATTTTTGAGTCATTTTGAGTCATTTTTGTTGGGAATTGTAATAACGTAAATATGTAATCCTCAGTTTTTCGTTTCGTAGTTAGACCATAATTGTTTTTGTTGTCACCTGCCGAAATCAAGTGTGTACATGTAAAAGTGCCTTTTGACTAGAGTAGTAGGTGACATGATGGCGGTGGAAGGTCGTGTTTCGTTTAGTGTGTATACAGTAAAAATACAAGTGAAACGGTAAATAAAAGCATTGTTTGTCTGAAAACTTAAACTGGGTTTATTATGTAATCAGTTTGGCAAAATCTAAATACGACTTACAACAGGTTATGGGCCCAGTATCGCGCAAAACAGTGTGGATGCATTAAAAGGTCGCTGCGACGATACAAAAATGGCTCACTCCGAAATGAACGAACTTTCATTGGTGGAAAAATTAAAGGAACCTTGTGATTTTCAGCTGTGGAAGTTCAAAGTGAATATACTATTCAAGTCACAAGGTTTGTACGACATCGTAACTGGAGAAACAAAATTACCAGAGCGAGACAGTGCAAATTATGCGGAGTACATCAAAAAGGATGCGAAAGCACAAAGGATAATAATAGCCACTGTCGACAGGATTCCTCTGACGCATATTCTTACGTGTGAAAATGCGTACAGCATGTTCAAAAAACTGTGCGACGTATATGAACGGGACGCATCGCAGCAGAAGTTCGATCTAATGCAGGAATTTTTTGCTTACAAATACACAGCAGGAGTAGACTTGGCGACGCATGTAAGTAAGCTTGAAAACCTGGTGTTCAGGTTGAAGGCGTTGGGAAACGATGTTCCAGAACATATGTTGATTTCTAGGATCCTGACGACTTTACCTGAAAGGTACAGCTATTTTTTAGTGCATGGGAATCTACTCCAATGGAAAGTAAAACTCTGGCAAATTTGGCAACACGATTGGTGGCGGAGGAAAAAAGATGCACTGACTCCAGGGCCGAAACTGATGCAGTAGTATTCAAAGCTGAAGCAAGAAGATGCTACGAGTGTGGTTCAGACAAACATTTAGCGGGGTTTCACAGAGCCAGTGCAGTGAATAAAAGGCAAGGTACCTCCACCATTAGATGTTTCTCATGTCACAAAACCGGACATATGGCTAGGGAGTGTCCGAGCAAAGTGAAGAACTGTAGCATATGCAAAAGAACCAACCATGAAGAAAAGGACTGCTATTTTCGAAATAAGGCGAACAAGGAGCCACCAGTTTCCTTCATGACAGCGAGCTGTGACTTAGCAGACACTGAATGGATCCTGGATTCAGGGTCGTCATGCCACATGACCTACGACAAAAGCATACTGGAAGAAACGAGAGCTGCTAGGATGAATATAGGCCTTGCGAAAAATTCTGTGAGCATGAGTGCAGAGGGTGTAGGGAAAGTAGTGACAGAGTGTTGTGAACTGAAGCAAGTACTGTATGTACCTCAGCTCAGTAAGAACATATTGTCAGTGGGGTCAATCACAGGAAATGGGGGAGAAGTGAATTTTTCAAAGAATGAAGTGAGAGTGATCAAAAATAATGAAGTGATGCTAAGGGGCGAAAGAAGTGCAAATGGACTGTATGTGATAAAAATTCCCAAAGACACACCATCAGAAGCTCTGGTGGCCGAAAGTACAAATCCTGACATAAATTGGCACAGAAGAATGGGTCACATCAGTCAAGATCGTCTTAAAGCTACATCAAAGGTTGTGAAAGGAATGACGTTGAGGAGTGGAGATCTGAACCATGAACCATGTGTAATATGCATACAAGCAAAACAGACAAGGGCTCCATTCGTGAAAGAACGGGCACAAGCCAGCAAGCCCCTGGAAATATTACACTCCGACTTGGTGGGGCCAATTACACCACATAGTTGGAATAAGAAGAAATATATCCTGACTTTCATTGATGGATTCACACACTTTGCTGAAATCCGCTTGCTCGAATCAAAGGCGGAGGTCCCTGAACTAGTGATTCAGCATGTGAAGAAAATAGAAAGGCAATGGAATCTGAAAGTTCACAAACTGCGAACAGACAATGGCAAGGAGTATGTGAATGAGAAGCTCAGAGCCTGGATTGAAGCTGAAGGTATTGTTGCTGACACATCTGCTCCATACACACCTCAACACCAAGGAATGGCCGAACGTTTCAACCGAACCTTGATGGACAAGATTAGAGCACTAATGCTGGACTCCTGCATGCCGGAAGAACTGTGGAGTGAGGCTGCATATACAGCAACCTATCTCATCAACAGAAGCCCAACAACAGGCCGGAGTGAAACCCCGGCAGAGCTGTGGTATGGAAGAAAACCTGACGTTTCTAACCTACGAATATTTGGATGCGCAGCTTATGCAAAGATTAACAAGTACCAGTTAAAACTGAAGTCAAGAAGTGAAAAACTGCTGTTCGTGGGCTACACGGGAACGGGTTACCGGCTGTGGGATGAAAATAGAAGAGAAATTGTGGTTAGAAGAGATGTGGTGTGCATAGAAGGCTGGGACACTCATAAAGAAGCAAGCGACCCTCCGCTGATGCTGCCAGTGCTGCAGAAAGAAAATGATGAAGACAAAACAGATAGGATGTCAAATTATGATGAAAACACAGACAGTGATGAATCGTTTCATGGATTTAAAATTAGTGAGGAAACTGACGAAAATGCTGTGCATGAACAGGGGAGAGCACATGGAAGGAACAGAAGGATCCCTGCGAGATTTGAAGATTATGTGATGCTGACATATGAAGAAGCTGTTTCTTCCTGCACCGAAGGAAAGCATTGGAAAGCAGCAGTTGAAGAAGAGAAGAGATCACTGCTGGAAAATGGGACGTGGACAGTTGTGGAAAAGAAAAATGTTCCAACCGGACAAAAGATACTGACCAGTAAATGGGTTTTTAAAAGGAAGGAGGATGGGAAATATAAGGCAAGGTTGGTCGTACGAGGGTGTCAACAAGTAAACGGCATTGACTGTGGTGAAACCTACAGCCCAGTCTTGAACAGCGGACCCATGCGGGCTCTCCTAGGCATGGCTCAAAACGAAGGGTATGTGGTGAGAACGTTTGACATCAAAACAGCATTCCTCTATGGCCATCTGGAAGAGCCAGTCTATATGCATCCCCCAGAAGGAATGAACATTGATGGTGTGTGCCGACTTACAAAGTCGTTGTACGGCCTCAAGCAAGCTCCTGCAAGGTGGAATGAGAGAATTACAGACTACTTGAAGTCAGCTGGTATGCGTCAGCTGAAGTCTGAACCCTGTGTGTTTAAAAATTGCGATGGCTCTGTGATCCTGGGTCTGTATGTGGACGATGGTGTTGTAGTGGGCAAGGACAGTAAAGCTGTAGACAGTTTACTGGAAAGCCTGCAGAAGGAATTTGAAGTGACTGTTCAGAAAAACCCTATCAGATTCCTGGGAATGGAAATTAGCAGAAATGAAAGAGGTCTTCATCTCAACCAGACAGGGACTGTGATTCAGCTCATGAAAGCCTACAAGATGTCTGAAGCAAAGCCTGTCCCAACTCCAGCGGTGGAGAAAAAAGGAGAAGAAAAAGAAAGACGAAACAAGATTTTTCCATATAGAGAGTTGTTAGGGAGTCTCATGTATCTGTCCAATAAGACAAGGCCAGATATAGCGTTTGCAGTGAATCGCTGCAGCAGAAGTGTTGAGAAACCAACCGAAGAAGACATTATCTCAATCAAGCGAATTGTGAGGTACTTGCGAGGCACTGCAAATCTGGGTATCAAATTTGAAGGTTGCAGTCCTGTGAATAAATTGGTTGGATTCTGTGATGCTGACTTTGCTGGGGACGAAGAATCCAGAAGGAGCACCACAGGGTACGTCATCTTCTACTGTGGAGGCCCCATCAGCTGGTGCACCAGGAAGCAGCCAGTGGTCGCACTTTCCACTGCAGAGGCGGAGTACATTGCAGCAGCTGAGTGTACGAAAGAGCTGATGTATATGAAAGCTGTGTTGGAGGAGATCCTGGGTGAAGAGGTGACAGCAGAACTACATGTGGACAATCAGAGTGCATTGAGTTTGATGAAGAACGGTGTGGTGAACCGCAGGTCTAAACACATAGATGTGCGGTTCCACTACATTCATGAGAAGGTGAGCGAAGGCCTAGTAAAAGTATATTACTGCTCCAGTGACAAACAGACAGCAGACATCTTTACGAAGCCCCTGCAAAGTGTAAAATTTAAAACACATGCAAGTAAAATAGTCTCCTGAGAACTGAAAGGGAAACAAAAACTGAGAATTAAGGGGGAGTTTTGGGAATTGTAATAACGTAAATATGTAATCCTCAGTTTTTCGTTTCGTAGTTAGACCATAATTGTTTTTGTTGTCACCTGCCGAAATCAAGTGTGTACATGTAAAAGTGCCTTTTGACTAGAGTAGTAGGTGACATGATGGCGGCGGAAGGTCGTGTTTCGTTTAGTGTGTATACAGTAAAAATACAAGTGAAACGGTAAATAAAAGCATTGTTTGTCTGAAAACTTAAACTGGGTTTATTATGTAATCAGTTTGGCAAAATCTAAATACGACTTACAACAATTTTTGAGGATTTTCAAGGAATTTTTGAGTCAAAAATGGCCACCGTGACGTCATAATTCAACATGGCGGAAAACACCACAGACAGAAACCATATCTCGGAGGCACCAAACTATACTACTAAAGTAGCAACCTCATAAGAAATGAAAAGATATTTACATCAATATCTAGTCGTCTCCATGAAAATGTGAAAGATGGAGAACCACCTGAAGCTGACAAGACCGAAGACTGTGATGAAACATCTGAAGCTGACATGATTGAAGATTGTGGTGACACATCTGAGGCTGACATGATTGATGACTGTGCTGACATTAATAAGGCTGACATGATTGAGTACTGTGCTGAAACACCTAAAGCGGTCAAGATCGAAACTGAGATGGTGGCTTGAGATCAAAACGATGGAAACAACGCAATAAAATTAATTATCCTGATCAAACTTGTGATAATCACTGGCTCGATTACGAAAGTGACCTTGTGGTTGGTGTTAAAACGGAAGACACCAGAGATAATATTTATTATAAACATACAACATATGTACAAGGAAGATGAACGTAGCAGAAGAGATTGATTATACCTCATGGGAAGATCCTAACATAATGGTTGACAGGCTAAGACTTCTACATGGTTTGCTTTGTGCAGGAAACTATTACAGCATCAAAGAAAAAAACCTTCATACTTAAAGAACTGAGGGAAGCTGGCTACATAAAATAATGGTTTCAATTAAATGCATGTGTAAAATTTGAAGAAAAATTAATATTTTTTTCAAAATGTATTTTATCATTTCTCGAAAGCTCATTTCTAAATAAAACTTATAACTTAAAGGTGTAAAAAAGTCATCACTGACATCCAAAATGTATACTAATAAAGTAATGCACGTAAACATGTCAAGTTTGATAAAAAAAAAGTAATTGAAATAAGTTGGAGCATTTGGAGCTGTTAGAGCATTTGGAGCATTTTGAGCAGTTAGAGCTGTTGGAGCTAAGAATTAGTCGTTTCACGTCTATGCAGGGCTAAATTTTTATAAGATTGCTGGCTTTCGCAAGTGATCCTGTATTAGGATAGAAATTATGTAATAAATATTATGTTTGTAAAAGAACTTGCGGTGTTTTATTTCTCGAACCTGACACTTTTCTGGTATTTAAATTAAATTTATTTTCAGCTTCGTCCATAGACAGAAGCAAGTTTCGATTCAATATGTAAAATAATGTGTGATTTTTTCAGTTATTTTTGGAATTTTTCCCGAACTAATAAGTAAATAAATACAAATATCTAAAATGGTGGCCGTAATGGTTTAAAGGATGAGGGTAATAGATGATTTTAAGTCTCTTTTAGGACTTTGATAATAATTTATTATAATTAATATTTTTTACATAAAATTATTTTTTTTGCATCATCCAAGGATCGAACCAAGAGCAGGAATTTATATAATCAATCATTAATTTAAAGAGTGAATTTTTTGATGAATTTTGGAATTTTTCCCCGAATTTCTAGCTAAATAATTACACGATTCCAAGATGGCACCCAAATTTCAAGATGGCAGGCACTTCAGTAATAACAAATGATCACTGCACTCTAGCGGGTAAAACTTAGACAAGTATGATGGTAATGTATTCTATAAGACGAGTACACGCACAAGATGGTGTCCTCCAGCAGACGAAAACAAGATGGTGGCAATGACCTCTAGCAGGTGGTAGCTCCTGGTAGCATGTACTGAACGCAAAATGGCGGATCCATGATGGTCGTCAAGGTAAAAGTCAAATTTCAAGGTCAAGGTCAAATGTCAAGGGCAAAGTTCAAGGTCAAAGTAAAGATCAAATTTCAAGGTCAAGGTTCAATGCCAACAGTTGAGGACAAAGTTATGGTGAACAGAATATTATACTAACATGGTATCAGCACACTCTAGCAGACGAAAACAAGATGGTGGTTTCCAGTGGATGAAGACAAGATGGCGGACATGTCGTCATACCAGCTGACGATATATAGGATACCTTGGTATTAGTGGCGGTAGATCATTCTGTAGGTGGCTTCTGTGAAGGAAGGATGTGTAGATTTTTTTTTTTGCTCTTACCGGTTTCGAACCAAGGACAGGAATCAAACTAATCAATCAGTATTATAATAAGTAAATTTTTTGATGAATTTTGGAATTTTTCTTGAATCTCTAGAATTAAAATTACGGATTTTCATGATGGCGACCGTAACGAAAAGTGCAGCCGTGTTTTTTAAGATTTTTATTATTTAATTATAGTGATTAATTTTTTAATGATTTTTAATTTTTCCCACCGATTTTCTAACATAAAAATTACAGATTTTCAAGATAGATACCGTAACGATAATTGCAACAGTTAAGTCTTAATACATGATGGTGTTTGTCTCAAACAGGTGGTGTTATTATTACTTCAAATAAAAAAAAATTACTAGTCCAAATATGCGTGTTACCTTATTTCATTCTCGGTCTGGTAAATGTCTCGATGGCCGTGCGGTTAAAGGCGTATGTTTTCCAACCTAGAGATCAGAGCTGCAATGGTTCGAATCACAGCGCTTCCAATGTATATATTTTTTTAAATTTATATTTAATATGTCGATAAGGACCATAATAGCTATGGTAGGTAATGAAACATTGACCTTATGTGATAAAACAGAGCGATGCTTGCGCTCTCTATGAACAAACAGCAGAAACAAAGTCAACGGTATCCAAGATGGCGGCCTCAAGAAGAACAAAAAAAAATAAAATAAAGAGCGACGCTGGCGCTCTCTAGGAACAAACAGCAGAAACAAAGTCAACGTTATCCAAGATAGCGGCCTTCAAAAGAACAAAAAAAAAAAAAAAAAAAAATCAAGAGCGATGCTGGCGCTATCTAGGATCAAACAAGAGAAACAAAGTCGACGGCATCCAAGATGGTAGCCGGCACTGGAACAGAAAAATTCAGTATGGCGGTCATGACGAAAATTTTATTATAATGAGTGGGGCGCTCGATTTAAATATGGCGGATCCAAGATGGCGAAATAAAAAACAGTTTTAGGTCGTTGAAACTGTAGTAGACCATTCCTGGATGTCTAATAATTGTAACGATCGTAAACGCTGAATTTTTTTACATAGATAATAAAGTATTTCCCCAGTATATAACATTATTTTTTCAAACCTTTTCTTTTACTGTAAGTTCTCACATGCTCTGTGGTTTTCAAATAAAACAGTTTGACTCACGGTTTTTGTCCTAAAGTCATTTGTCCTAACTTGGTTTTCATAATGTCGTTTGTCCTAAAATCATTTGTCCTAAAAGTCGTTTGTCCTAAAGTCGTTTGTCCTAATGTCGTTTGTCCTAAAGTCGTTTGTCCTAAAACTCAGAGTAATGATTTATCGATACTGGAATTGTCGTTTGTCCTAAAACTCAGAGTAAAAATATTTTGAAGCTGTTCCTTCGTTTGTCCTAAAATTCGTTTGTCCTAAAGTCGTTTGTCCTAATTTTTAGGACAAACGAAATTAGGATAAACGCTTTAGGACATTCAATTTTAGGACAAACGCCGCACCCCCCTTATAAACTCCCTTTCACGATCGTTTATAGAAATAATCTTCGGCATTTTCTGGCTTCAAGCAACGCTCATTAGTAAGCCTCTCGCTCCGAGAATCACGTTATTGCTTATTGTGTTGATTGGAACTGAATACTACATGATTAAAAAAAATTACGTTTTTAAAGTGATTATACTAGTCGGTGACGTCCCGTAAAAGTTAGTGAGAGCTATTTTAAACGCACTATTATATCATAAACTAAATATTTTCAATAAATAACTGTTACATAAACAAAAATGGCTAATAATTTACCGGTAATTACATAAAACAGTAATTTAAAGTAGGTACGTAATTACATCCTGCCACATTTTTCGTGCACTAAATTGATCACTGTAGTTTTACTCGATTTTTGGTATTTGTTTCATAATTCTCGCACACGCGCTATACTGGTATATGGTACGAGATCTTTGGCATTTGTACGAATGTTTATACTAAGTAGTACCAGAAATGCACACCAAATTTTTCACAGTAAAACAAAGCGAAGCGGAGAGATTATCACGGGTACGGAAGTAAACAAATGTGTACTGTATTTCCCCACAACAATTAACAACTGAAGTAGCATTATTTTGAGTAGAAATAACAGTAGAAGTTGTCTTGCGACAGCTCGTTAAAAGTAAACCAGTTAAACAAATAAGCTTGAATTTAGTTTCGAAGTACTAATATGCGTCGTTTGTGTTGAACGGGAATATGGCATTTTTTCACGGAAAACTGCGGTGTTTCGGGGGTCCCTAGCCATCATTAATTACAGTACAGGCAACCAGGAAGCACTAGTGTCAGTATAGCCTAAGTGTCATCTCTGCATCCCTGGATACGGTGCTTATATGTTGTATATGCCCGTATCTTAGGCTACTTGAGCAATAAGCAGAAAACTTTAAAATATACACAAAGTTTTCCATAAAACATAGGTTTGACATCAAACCTGTTTCACAAAGTTGAAGAGGCTTCGCAGTCTTCTTGAGGTCGTGTGCACCGAATTTCCTCCCCCTCCCACTTCCCCCCCCCCGACAACCCCTCCTCCAGGTTGTGTGACTTCACGTTCTCCCACCTTATTCGCAGCGCCACCTATGCTTCTTATATATGGGTGCGAGGCACTAGGCCTCGGGTCTGTCGCTTGCCCTGATTGCGGGTGTTGGTCGTCTGGGCTCCGTCATGGTCGGTATTTCTCCTTGATTTTGCAGGTTGTTGCCATGCATTGCAAACGTAACGTAACAGGCACTGTTCCCAGTCAAATCTGCGTTTTTGTAGTTGCGTACATTTCTAGAGCTAAATAGTAACTTTTTATATTGTCTTGCGTTAGGAATAGCCAATACCTTGCCAACTATAAACTCTCCTGATGTTAGCCTGGCGGAATTGCCTTCCCGTGGCTTGGCGTTTTTCCTGTTGTGCTTAGCCATGTTTTGAGTACTTTTGAGTAATTGAGTAATGAAACATGCCAAGGTAAACATGTAAGGGTGCAACGGCCCACCCCCTTTTGACTCTAGTAGTCATTGTTGTTTGTCGTCTTGCAAGTTTGAGACGTTTTTCTAACGTATTATTCCCAAATAAATTTGAAAATATTTTGTTTTTCTAGTTTAACTATGTTTGCTTTTGCTTGTACAGTAGACTCCCGATTATCCGGGTGCGGATTATCCGGTTTGCGGATTAACTGTGCCATATTTAACTTCCATAAACCATAAAAACCAAAATAATTTTTTGACTTTTTTTTATATTTGTTACAGTCAAACCTCTCTGAAACGACCCCTCACGGTTCCCAGGAATAGGGTCGTAATAGATGTTTTCCGAAATTTTCAGTTGATTTCAAACCCCCCCCCCTTTTCCCAAACCGCTACTCGCTAAGAAACTAGCCGTACAATAGCAGGATGCTGTCACTCACAATGCTAGACGGCTTTGCTTTAAACCCACTTCACCCTTCATGACATGTCCGTCGCCCTACAGGCCACCTCTAAAGAAAATATGTCAAAAGACAGTTTATTTTTACTGGTTAGTTTACATGTACGTTTTCTGCTTGCCATAGTTAAATACACTAGAACCCCGATGTCACGAACCCCGGATTTAACGAAGCAGTGATTTTACGAATACATTCTCGGGAACCGTCAAAAAATTGGACATTTTGACCAAAATGTGAAAATCAGAAGAAAAAAAATTAAAAAAAATTAAAAAAAACAAAATGAAAATTCATTATTATCTGTTAATTTTAACACACAGCGTATTTTTGTGTCGGCTTTAATACTTCCAATAATGTTCATGTAAGAATAACAAAAAAATAATGGGACCTTTCCTTTAAACATACGGCAGCAGTAGCTTGTGCAACGTAAGTGGGAGCGCGGGAATATCGTCTAGACAGGCTGGCGGCAGCACAGGCGGCGGATGCATGACGTCATACAGCTTACCTCTCCTTCCCTTGTCCAGACTTCAAGGTTCATCCCTCCCAGGCATACAAACCATCGTGTCTCTCTCCCCCTCCTCCCTCAACGTCCTTTGGCATGTGAAACTGTCAACATCCTTCCTCCCCTTCCCAAACTGCGTGCGACGAAAGCTAGGTTTGTATAGTCCATTTCTGGTAAAATGAAAAATTTTTAATGGCCCCCGCGACAGCCATTTACCGTTAATTGTTTTGATACAACTTGTTTGTTAGTTACACAACATTATTTCTGCTGGAAAATCACTGAAACTTCAAAATTTCTTTAATGGAAAAATTTAGCTGGGCCGTAAAAGTATTCATTTTTCCCGCAAATGAACTATACTCGCCCTTCCTGCCGGACAACATTCTAGGCGCGTGACGCATGGCAACTACAGTCGTGTGCCGCGCACAGCCACGAAAAACCTACGCGATTTCCAAACTACACTAGATATCCGATTGGAGTCTGTTTACAAAAGCATTTAAGAATTTGTTAATGCCCAACTGGTTCTATTGAGATAAAATGGCTAAAAGGCATGTTTTCGAAGTTTTAGGTGTAAAAAACCCGTTACAAATTTCTTGAAAGTATCATAGGGAAATGCATTACACCTTTATCTTTATTTTTCCGCCATATAATGTTACGGTCACCGCTCAAATTTCACAGTTATCTGACGGGAACGAGATGACTGCGCGCCAGTTCAGAGCCTTGCACTTAGAGGTTTTACCGCGCTAGAACTACCATTGAGCGTCGCTCTTATCATCCCGCTTCACTAACACACACGCTGACCAGACGGCGCCCTAAAGCTGATTAGAGGAAGCATGTAGAAATGCAAGGCAGGAAATTTTTCCATCTTATCAACCAGGACCCGGGCAAGTCTCGACTATCAAGCTTTTCACATTAAAATATAAGAGACTTGTATTGTGTAATTTCGGTGTTATTTAGAGGTTTTTCTTAAAAATAGTTTTCGCATTTTCCATATAAATTCGCGGAAAATTACGCGATTTCGCAATTCACCATATAATCGTGGCCCTAGTTATTGCTCGCGCGAGAGGCGAGTCGTGGAATTTTAGAAGAAAGATAAATGCGGGGTAGACAGACGGCAGCCAGTGTGTTTCCTGCGCGGGAAATAAGTGGCGTAGCCTTTTTTTTATGCTGGGTGAAGCGACCTTTTTCTATCAACCCACGGGAAAAGATAATTGCTTGAGCTGTCAAAATAAACATCGCTGCGGCAGTTAAAACAAGTCGAGGCGGGCGTTCATCCAGTCGGTCGCTGTGTATTGTCAACCGATAGTAATCAAAATCAAGAGAAATCCAGCAGGTAGCTTTGCCTTAACTGCGTACCACACTAGACACTCGCAGAAGCTAAACGTAAACACGTTGCCACAAAAACCTTTATCTGCACCCTGTCGGCAAAGGGACGTGGAATGGGGGTTGTCAGCGCTGACAGCGGTCGACAGTAGAGATGGACGAGTTGAGGTTTTTTGGCTTCGAGTCGAGTCGAGCCGAGTTTAGCAATTCATATTTCGAGTCGAGTCGAGTTCGAGTCACAAAATTTTTGAAGAGGTCGAGTCAGTTCGAGTTTCATAATTTTATAATTTTTTGCGTCGAATATGATAAATAAAATATTACTACACCCATTGATATAAAAATTGTGTATCCAAGATACATCTGCGTTATTTAAATATTTTAAATGATTAATTCAAATCATTATGTTATTTAAATATAAAAAACTAAGCTTTATTGCAACATAATTTCACAGTATCTTTAATGTACAGTAGCTATCCTAACCATATCAACCGTCCACAATGTTTTAAAGAATTTTTAATGTAGCTAACCTAACCTAATTGACCATAGTTATCATGAGTTGTCCAAAATAAACATTCACGGACACACTGCAAACGAAAAATATGGCGGCGTACAAATAAATACCGTTGCCTTGTTTATGGTATTTCCTTTTATCAACACCGCCATATTTATTTACAATGAACAAAAAAAAACGAAGATGTACGATCGGGAGTTTGGCTCTTTCGTCTGTGAAAAGAAGGCTTCCCGAGTTATGTAACTTTTTTTTTCCGATCCACCGACAGATCCCCACATGAACAAACAGCTCAAGGGATATAGGCCTTGTCACATTGTCACATTGTCACATTCTCAATGTAAATATTGTAAATACACTTTCCGCGGCAAGATTATTCGCCCGGAACTTGTTACAACTACAAGAATATCAATATGTTTTTAAATAAATATTTCATGCATTTGATTTGGCGATCAGTAACTGATTGCCAAATAAAATGCATGAGCGTTGTTATTATTATTTTTTATTCAAACAATAAGAAAGTAATTTTATCCTAAACGTTATTGACACGCAGCGCTGCGTGTGCGTAGCGGAGCACAGCTAAATTTAGTTCCAAAATGCAAGGCTGGCTGGCCTAACACGCAGCCATTTTCACGCATCACGGCTTGGTGTTATTTACTAAATATTACAGTATAATTATTGTATGTTTTTATTTTTAGGTTACGGAAATCTCTTGTTTATACGAGTTATTATAAACGGGGCACGATAAACGTGATGATTATTAATATATGTGCGTTTTGCAACAAATTTTTCTTCAGTGAAAATCCATTGACGTATTTTGTAAACAAATGCGGTACCGTATTTGAAGTAAACACATGATGAAAAACAAAATGAAAACAGTGCACGCTGTTTTCCAAGCATTTTTTTAATATTAAATGGTCATGTGACATAATTTTGTCCTATAAACTGTCGCCACTATCGACAAAATCACGTTACGACGTCACGTTCATAAATGAAGGTAGGCCTAGGTTTGGTTGCACTTGTACCTATTATAGCGCCGTAGCGCGGTAGCGGGCAAGGTTAGGTTTGCACGGGATTTGTTTTGTTTAAAGGTCATTATCATTTCTTGCTGTATTAATGACTTGGCGAAAACGTTAAGACAACCTATAATAAAGTGCTATAATGTCACGATGCAGGTACTTAACTCGAAACGTGTTTCGAGTCTCGAACTTGATAAAATATGTGACTTGGTTTTCGAGTCGAGTCAATCTGACCCAACTCGGCTCGGCTCGACTCGATAAACCAAGACTCGACCCATCTCTAGTCGACAGGAAGCACTCGGCAAGAGAAACCCAGTAACACGCTGCTCACCACAAGAAACTTATTTTCTGTCTGATTTTCTTCGGATTTTAGGCAATTTTTTCACGGTTCCTCGAAATCGGGTTGTAATAGAGAGGTGGTCGCAACAAAAAGGTTTTACTGTATCTATTGATGTGACTGAGCATTTTATGCTGTGATTCTCGACGAAAAATGCTGCCAAACACGGTACATGCATAGTTGGTAAGTATTAATAAGCGTCATGAACGTCAAAACAGCAGGAGCAATCATAAACGCACCCCTGTTAACCGCGACCTGTGAACCGGGCTCAGGTTAGCGCCGGCGCGGCGCCGCTGCTGCGTGACTCACGCGACTGATACTGGCTCGCGTAGATTCAAGTCAGCAGTTGCTTTGTGTGGGATTGTTTTCTGTAGTAATATTTTGACAGTAATGTCTAATAAACGCAAACGAGTAGTACTCGGCATTAAAACAGGCTGCGCTAGTGGCTTATCAAGGCAGTAACGCACTTTGTAAACAAAGTCGGGAATTACATTAACAGGTAAAATAATTTTGTGTTATAATACAACCCACTCAAGTTTTTATGTTATTTTGAAATCCTATTAGAAATCAAATATATCTTGTATATTAAAAGCATTATTATTATTTTGCAACTGAAATGTTTTTAGCGCCTACTTAGGAATGCCTAGCCATATTATGTAAACAATGTGTTTCGTGATTTTTTTTAATTTTAAATTTAGACTGTTCAATATTTTTTTGTAATTTAAATATACGTTGTTTAATCACTGTTTTATTATTAGTGCAATGTTTACCTGAAACGAATTTGGACGTTGCTATGAGGGGCGGGTGTTATAGTGTTTGGTATCGACAGTCGGGATAAAAAAAATTTAATTGAATCATTTTTTCCCTCGTCATCGCTTTAACCGTGTTTTTCGATTATCCGTGGGCCCCTGGCCAGTCATTACCCCGGATAATCGGGAGTCTACTGTATCACCGTCTCATAGTTTGCGATTACGCAGAAGCCCAACCGACCAGGCACGTGTGAATGTGCAGACCCACGACGTTGTGTTTAATGTTTGAAAGTCCTTTCTATACATTTTCAGTATTAATTAACTTGTTTTAATGAGCCATTTTATCTTTGCAGCACCTGCGTGTGCTAGTAACTTACCCAGCTATGAAACTAAGTCGCTTAAATTATAATGTATAATTTCTGGAGTATCAGAGCTAGCAAGCGCAATTGTGTAGAAATACATTGCATGCATTGAAATGTATTGCACGTTACATGACACCTTATGTATGTACCTGCTTCTTATAAAGTATACTGTTTGTTTTGTGATTGCCTTATAAAGAAGTTAAAGTTAATATATTAATTGTGTATACTAATTGCGTATACATCCTATGCTTGATATACATTGTTAAACGAAATAAATATCTATAATAATTTTGTTAAGTATGAAATTTGTTCTGATTCAACGCAACCTCAGAAACGTCTGTGTGTTCCATCAAGCTGGAATCATTCAATTTAATTTTGTGTGTTCGTGCGCAAGTTTGAAACCCCCCCCCACGGATCTACGCCCATGCGACCAGTATTCTAACCCAGAATCATACATCTGAATGTGTTATGTAAGTCGGCTAGGCTGGCAGAAGAATCTAACCAACTTGACAATAATTTTATTAATGATAATTACAAGTGTGTCAACATTCACATTTTTATTTGTCAGCCCTAAAGGTAAGCAGTAACTGATAACAAGTGGCAGAGCACGCTAGTCAGCTCTCGAAGCAGTGGTCGCTGCGTCAGGGTCCGTGTCCTCGCTGGAGCACTCGTCCGACTCCGGGCGGTCGGCGGCCACCGTGCTCTTGGCGCGCAGAGCCTGGAGTCTCGACAGCAAGGTCTGGTACTGGAACACTCCCCGGTCGTCGCCAAACGGGTCCTGCAACATGACTGCCCCGTGACCACTCCCAGACTGTCGCACCTGCGTTCACTTTACATCTGCACTGTACCGACGCCACTCACAGAAGTTACAACTGATAAGAAACCAAACTAGTATTTATAACAGTGTGCATGAATTAAAAAACCTCATAATATCAATAAAAATAAAATTGCTCAAGTGCACAGAAACATGGGGAATAAAAAAGTCAAAACTATCCAAATGAGCAATATAACCAACCACCTTTGAAAAAACAAATCAAAACAATAAAATTGTGTAAAAGTGCAATAAAAGCACTAAATTTATGATGGTAGAATAAAAACAATAGAAAGAATTAACATTATAATCAAGGGCTTAACAGAAAACTTATAACACACAGTTCACATGTTAAAAAAGGAAACTGCCCGAATAAATGCGAACAATAGTTAACTTAGTTTACATCTGTAGCTTACATGGTGTTTAGTAATTTTGCATAATATTAGTATGAAATTCCGTTACAACGTACTTCAGAATAACGTATCTTTCAGTTCAACGTATTATTTTAAATTCCCGTTCAAAACACCAATGTAAACAATGTAAAAATATTACACTTTAACATTAAATACGTATCCTACCTTTCAATACAACGACCATTCTTTTCCACTTATCAGGAAATTTTTTTACATAATTGTTACAGTGTTTGCGCAGTTCTTTAATATAAATGTACATTATGAATAATTATTATCACTTTCAAGAATCGTTAACAAGTATAAAACGTAAACAAACACTGTCTCAACGATTCATAGAATCATAGTACAGTATAATGCGCCATTCATCCTCCTCCATGGATCACACACTTTAGTGCACGAGACAATCTAAACAATTGATTGCTGTCTTGCCCCTCTTCAAGAAAATTGTTTTTAGCTGCGCCATCTTTTGGTTATTTGTAGAGCACTTTTTAAAAGTTTTATTTAACACAGATACAAACGTCAAATAAAAATTATATTTTAACTTATATACAAAATAGAAAATTAAATCATGTTGATTTATGCAGGTTAAGTTCTGAACTGTTTGGTGTCACAACATGGCCGACACGCTTAGTGCTGCCATGAAAGTCGGAATGTCGCCTGGCACAGCCATGCTCGCGACACACGCTACTAGTGTAGTGCTATTGTTATCTATGGATGAGAGATTTGTTTACGTTTTACGTGGCGCGAGGCAAACAATATTGTTGATTGAATATTTTAATCAGGATGGATAGCAACAGCAAGAAAAGATAAAAAGAAAAGCAAGCAGTTCACTTTGAAGGAAAATGTTGAAATTTTAAAAGAAGTTGACAAAGGCAGGAAAAATGCAGATGTGGCACTGTCGTTTGGTTTGGTTCCCACTACACTGTCAACAATAATAAACGATCGCGAAAAAATTATTAAAATGTACGAACAGTCTTCTTTATCTGCTGATCGTAAGAGACTTTGCCTAGGCGACAACAAGGACCTGGAAATTGCGCTGAACAACTGGCTGAAGGATATGAGGGCATAAAATGTTCCAGTCACAGGGCCCATGTTGCAGGCTAAAGCAATTATTCGCTTCCAAGCTAATGTAACATTTGATCCCCTAGTACTTTATTTTTAAAAATTCAAAAATACTACGTTTTAAAGGTAAATATATAGATTTTCAGAATAAAGTACTTTCATTAATAAGTATAAAAGTTGAGGCTTTATTGATGTACTTTATAACGAGATTCTACTGTATTCTAATAGCATCCATCCTCACATATTTTTAAGCAAGTAATCAAAGACAAACAAATGAAAAGAGTGCCGTAACTGCATCACATGCTGACAGACAGGTACGGTACGCAAGAGTTTTTACTAGGAAGTCCCATTTTCCATGAGTAAAAATTTGACAAAATCTGGCCAACATTTCTTGTATGGTGTGTTTATAATTATTAAGATAAGTCACACACTTTTAATGACATCATGGTGTGCAGTAATAAAAGGCGTAAATAATTCCAATAATTAATTATTAGGGACCTGAAAATTCACGATCGCGATAAACCCGAAAAATAACACAAATTTCTTTATTTCACAGTAGAAACGTGATTTTTTATGTTTTGAGTCAATAACGCGAATTTGTTGTAAACAAATAACTATTCACGATTCATTTAACGAAATTACGAGCTGGCGATATTTCCTATTGAATAAATCGATATTTATCGTTTTCTTTTGATATATGTGTTCTCTAAGTCGCTGTATCTAAATGAGTTCGACTAATCGATTTGGAGTTGAAACGCCCCTCGTGTCCTTGTTATTAATATTGACAAGATGTCGACAAAACAGGCCTTGGAAGTGGCGGGCAGAAAAGAAGAATTAAGAACAAAATTTAAACATCAGAGGCGGACACGGGGTGGGTCCAAAGAAAATTTGTAAACTCCCTATCAAGACTTGGGAGTTTAGTGTGGATCGTTATTGCCTTAAGTAATAAAAATAAACAGTTACGTTTATAGGCATCCTTTTATTTAAGATCAAAGTTTGTTTGCAAGATTTTCTATTACAAGTTATAAGGAGAAAATACTTCTATCATTTAACCATTATTAAAGAGAGTTTATTTTACCTAATCATTTGCCGACCCGGGCCGCGAATAGAAAATTATTTTTCCAACACATCATTCTTAAAGAAACCGTAAAGTTTTAACATTTTGCAATAATCTGTAATCACCATATTAGCTTATCATTGGTTAATTATAAAAATTTCACATATACAATTTCGAGATGGCTGAAGAGACCAAAGCTGTTAAACTGGTTCGAATCTGATATCTGAAATTACATTTGGAAATTTACAAAATAAAACTTTCACTGGCACTCGCTCTCACGAACTGAAGATTTTCTGGCGGTTCGTAGCTGATGGCGAAAAGGCCGGGGGTGAGAGCTTCCACTGGCGAAACCACCAATTCAAAATTGGAGGTCGCCGGGCTTCCTTAGTTCCCCATGATGGTTTCTTTCTCTTTGGGGGAGGGGGGACTAGGACCCTGTCTGTGGACAGACCAAACCATAATAAATTAGATCTGCACCACAGACAGAACAAGGTCGGTTCAAAAAACGACCGCAAGAGAGACAACGTTCAAAGGACCGAAGAGAGAACTTACCAAAACAGGGTAGTAGTAGTTGTTAGGCACAGCCATGTTGCCTGGTCGGAAGATGGAGGGCGATGCGCGGCCGACGTTGCGGTTAAAAGAAAAAAATATATGCGGCACCAGACAAGAAATTTGGTTCGCGGAGAAACTAGGATTACTACGTAGAGGCTATACTGAGATGACTAAAATAAAAAACCAAAAGGTAAATAGGGAAACATCCCTTTTCTGATCGGACTACATCTTAGTACTGTTGCTCGGCGTCAGCTTTGATTTAACTGGACGGAGCCCGAAACACGATCAGCGGTCTACCGACGCGGTCGTTCCAGAGTGCAGAGCAAGAGTCCCCTCACATCCGCGCCGTGTCGCTAATTCAAAACAAGGACTTCGTCCTAAAGGGTGGAGGGGCTTCGGAAACCTTCGGCAACTCTCGTCGTCCGGCTCGAAGTGAACTATCGTAAAAGACTTCCCTCTGTCGGAGGTGGCACGCACTAAGGTCGACCAGGGGAGAATTGCGGTACAGTCGACTTAAAAAAAAATAAAATTATTTCCAAAAATAATTTTAAAATTATGATAAAATTAAAAAAACGTGCTAAAATAGCTAATTTACGGCACAGAGTAAAACATCCACATGCGACGCGAAACTATCGCCATTTCAGATTTTACTTCTTGGGTTTTGACGTGATTGTCGCATACAAGTGATTTATCTAAAGTTTCATGCCATTATTATAAGTTTAAAGATGCCAAAACTTCCAGTCAGTGTACGGCAACGAGCTGACGAATTTAAAAGTGCCGGTGTTTATGCGTCAGATGCGTCAACGCTTATGTGTAAATACTGCAACTGCAGAGTGGCATTTGAGAGGAAAGATTATGTTTTAAAACACATAAAAAGTGAAAAACATGTCAACTCTGAAAGAAAATACACGAGTGGTTCTTCTGAAAGGAAATTCCAGACGTCTGTTGTCGAGAATTTCGGCAGCGTAAATCAACGTAAAATCGACATTGAACACGTGGCAATGAAAACGACAGAGGCATTCGCCAAGGCAAATATACCGCTGGAGATATTAGAAGACCCACATTTAAAGTCATGGTTAAATGAGTTCGTTGAAGGTAGAATTTTTCCCCGTTGCATTCTGAGTTAAGCTCTTCTGTATTTATTAATTCTAGGTCATTAAATAACGTATTGTTAGGTCCTACAGTGCATAGGCCTAACCATGTCGGAGAGTCTGTGAAACTCGCAGTTTTAATAAAAATAATGCCAATGTCCATACACATTGAAAAGCTGAAGGCATCAATTTTTTTTCTTTCACGAGGCCGGGTATAACTCAACTCATTCCCCACCCTCCTCCGTTTTTTTTTTTTTGTATTTTGCAATGTGTGAAAACACCACCTCGATCTGTACACAACTTACCTGCAATATTAAAAGTGTTTCCTAAAATTATTTCGGTGAATTACTCACCAAATATTTATTATTTATTAATTTTTTTATTTTTATTATCAATTTGTTACATGCCTACCAACGGCATAAGACCATGGGTGGTAGGCACGATAAACATAAAAAAATACATAAATAAAACAAATACATGAAACAAAATGAATAACATTGAGGACAATACTATAATAACACATACACAAGACAATACAGCAAGCAACTAACAGATAAACAAGAACAAGTTTCATAATTCTTTAACAACAGTAATGATAATCCAGAACCTGATTATATAAAAAAAAATTAAATATGGTATCATCATTAACCTTAAACATATTCAAATTAAATTAAGATAAGAAAAATTGTTTTATATTTAAATTATTTTTTGATAGACACATAGCATCCATGTTTATTAAAATTTGATATAATTCTGTATAATATATCATTTGATTTGCCTAAGGAGCATAATAAAGGTGTCTGTCGACTGTTATAGGTAGGTACTTTAATCCCAGTATTATCTAGAATATAATTGCATTTTGTTTTATTGGTATAACAGTTATAGATAAAAAGGGCATCTAATAGCTCTCTTCTTAGAGCTAAAGATCTGAGAGAGGATAGACTATTAGAATTGTTGGTAATGTTGGTCTTTTGATTAATGATATTGATTAATTTATTTTGTAATTAATCTAGTTTGTCACTATCTGTTTTTGAGATATTGTTCCAGACCACGGAGGCATACTCAATCTTGGATCTTACTAAAGCTAAATATAAACTAACAATAGAATCTAAATTAGTGGCATTGAAAGTAATATATTTAATCAACGCTAACAATCTATTACATTGCGATCTAAGAGATTCAATATGGTTATGAAAGTACAATTTATTATCAAGTAAGACACTTAAATCTCTAACACAAACTGACTTCAAGATAACATGATTACCAAGTTTATAATCAGAAGCAATGATATTATGTTTTCTGGAGAAGGTTATAGATGTAGTTTTCTCATAATTAAGGTCAACAAGATTTCTTTTACACCAATCAAAAACTGATGAGATGTCATTTTGAAGAAGTTTACAGTCTAGATGAAGAGAAATTTTTCTGTAAATCTTAAGATCATCAGCAAAAAGTAGGCAATTAGAGAATTGTAATACTTTGGTAATGTCATCTATAAAAATGTTAAATAGAAGAGGGGATAATGTTCCACCCTGGGGTACACCAGAACTAACTATATGTAGATCAGATTTAATATTATTAATTGAAACATAAAAGATTCTATCTAATAAATAGCTATTGAACCACTTTAGATATTTATCGCTTAATCCTATATTTGATAATTTTGTTAGTAAAATACAGTGATTAACAGTGTCAAAAGCCTTGGCTAAGTCAAAGTAACATGCGTCAACTTGACCTCGCGTTATTACTTCTGAATATATTTGTGATACACACGTGTTTAGTAAAGTAACTTAATGTAACTTAAGCCTATTTAGTAAAAATATGGTGGCAAGTTGGTAACTTGTAGGCCTACTTTATTTAGTATTTTTACTGCTTCGAAGTAGACACAACTCAAAGTACAAAAATATGTCATCGCAATTTCTTTACAAAAAGTGTGTGAATTAATTTCCTTGATGTTAATAGGCCACTCTACTGTGGTATTAGAGTAATTAGGCCCAACTTACTTTTTCTGTAGCATTTTAGGTTAGGTTAATTTTTTTTAACCCCACAAACATTGACACTAACTTATTTGGTTTCTTGGAATGCAGAATGAATGTAAAAATAAATCCTAATGCAATAAAATGATTTAGCATCGTAGGTCTAGGCCTACCCTTTTACAGACAGTGAGCCCAACTTTACAAAAGTCTCTATTCTTCAGCATTACTTACCCCAAAGTTTTCATTTTGTTTTAGGTGGTGGAGATTCGCCATTTGTGAAAAACTTACGGGAAAAATACACACCCCAACTAGCAGCAGATCACTTCAAAAGTGTTAAAGATGTAGTATCTGACAATCATCTCTACATTCTCTGTGACGAAACGACAGACCGCATGGGCAGATGTGTTTTCGTTGTATTATTTCAAGTGTTTACAGACGTATTTGCACCGGCAAAACTTGTAGTGGCGTCTGTTAATTTCTTGAAGAAGGCGGATGCTACAACTTGCGCTCAGGTCATCACAGAATGTGTGGGAAAGTATGGAGTTCAGTAGCAAAACATCATGGGACTTGTCACACATGCAGCACGATATATGACAAAATGTATCAAAAGTCTACAAGTGTTGTTTGGTGAGCATGTGTCCCACATTCAGTGTTGGGCTCATAAACTCTCTCTTGTAGGGAATGTGCTCAGTAGTGAACTTACAGATGTTAACAATGCTGTGTCGAATGTTAAGTCGGCTTTTCTAAATACTAGAAAAAGAAAGCACCAATACCTCCAGTATCTGGAAGAAGAAACCCCACAGCCCGCCACACCATTTCCTATGCCAGTAGTTACCCGGTGGAATGCCTGGTTCAAGGCAGTGTTCTACCTAGCAGATTACTTCATTCACATTTCATTTTTCAAGGGGTCTGACCAGGTGTCTAGCAATGCTGGGATAAGATACCTGTCCTCGCTTTCTGATGAAGATGTGAAGTTAGTTTTGGCTCAGTGTATTTTCATAAAGCACCATGCATCAGAGCTTGTGAACTTGCTAACTAAATTGGAAGGAGCGAAGTATCCCACTGCCCACACCTTGTATGGAGATGTGGAAAGTGTAAAAAGCGGGTTTGAAGCTAATTCAAAGGGAATTTTCCATTCATCTCTAGAAAGTGCAATGAAGAAGTTGACTACGAGTGAGCAAGCTCACGTCAAACACGAATGCCAGAAGGCCTCAGCACTTGCGATGGATAAACTCCAAATGTTATTTAATGGTGACCCCTCAGCTCCAGTTTTCAAAACTTTGAGCAAGTTGTTCAACCCAAAAAATATAATCCTGAACCAGACCGAAAATGTTATTTCCACTTTGAAAAGTATCACTGAAATGAAGAACATTGAATAGACAGAACTTTTGAAGGGTTACAAAGCTTTAAGAGAAGAGGTTCAAGAAATAATCAAGACTGAAAAGAGTATAGATTTTGTGCAAGTTCTGACTGCTCTGAGTGCTAAGTCCAGTGAATTTGCACTGGCAGTGCTGCATGCTGTCTGGAAACCCACACACAATGTAGACAGTGAGCGACTGCTTAGTCATTACAATAATGTCGTAACAGACACACGACAAAACCTTAAAGAAAAAAACATTGAAATTTTCACCATGCTTTCTTTTGGTGACCAAAATTAACAAGTAACATACATTGTAATTTTTTTGTAAATATTTATTATCACTATCAGAATAGTGCAGCATTATACTAACCCTAGCCTTTCCATTTTTAAAGTGCTCTATAACAAAATTCCTTTAGTGAAATTTCTTGTATTCAGTAAATACCTACTTAATTTGTTAAATGATGATTTAAATTTGTTATTTTCTATGCAATTGTGTGTTATCAGCATATGTATTCAAAGGTAAAAATAACACAGTTGTTTAATCAAATAATCAGACATACTTCAGAATACTTAGAATGTTAGAATACTTCATTTGAAACATCCACAATGTCAAATTAAAAATAAATTTTAAATAAAATAACCTCGCTTTTATATCACGAATGTTGGGGAAAATAACACCACTTTTGAGAAAAAATAACCCCTCTTTTTTCAGGTCTCTATTAATTATCTTTTAAATAGAAATTGAAACTCAACTGTCTAAATCACAATATTAATGAATTTATAAAATAACTAACATAATGGCAAAGAGAGGGAGCCAGCTAAACAATATTGTTAACTTCAAAATGTTACAGTCTCAAAAGAAATAAACCCATTAAATTTTATCAACATTTATCAACATATGTCTTTCGTAATCAAGGCAATTTGGACAATATTTTGACATCATAAAATTCCAGGTTTAAAAACGTAGTAATCAATGACTGTTTGTGATTGAAAAACATATAGTAAATGGTGTTTACTTAAGAAATCTTCTGGAAGAAATACAATTATAAATGCTGTTAATTATCCTTAAGGAATTTATATTTTGATAAAAAATACCTGTTTCCTGATCTTGTAGGTAATGGCTTTTAGACTCCAAATATTGTTTCCATTCTCGTACTGTTCAAGTTATTAATTATTTTTAAAATTTTCAAAAAAAAAACTACAGTAAATTAAATTTTTTTTTCTGAAATATATTTGTTTATTTGGTGTTTTTTTTCCCACACATTACTGGAAAAAAGATATCTTTGATTAGGCAATTATTTTGTGAGTTCCCTGAGCATTAGGAGTCTGAGAATTATATTTCATTAGCTTGTTTAAGGTATTAATTATTTTATATTTATTTTCCACAGCTTTACCAGCATCTGTATTTGAAATCCATATAAGCCACTCAGTAATTTTATAACAGTTCTCTACCTCATCCCCCTTTCTTGGAGTTTTTGTCCGGCCAGAATGCAGGGAAAAAAAGGCAGCTTCAAGGCATACTGTTAAACAGATAGACTGTCTATATGTCTATAATGGATTCTGCAGAATTTGAATTATTTGAGTAAATAGCACAATTAATTCATAACTTAAAAATTGCTACAAAAGTCTAAGCTCATTATTGGTGTTAAATTCATCACATGTTTTTCAGACAAATGATATGCAGTACTAATAGTATTGAAAAATATTGCTTTATTTTTAAAAATAAATTGGTAAAACATGTTAAAAATTCAAGACAACCCAAATTTAAAAAAATATTAAAAAAATCATTATTTATGATTATAACCACACAAAATGGAAGGTTGCTCCCAAATATATTTAAATAAAAATTATTAAAACCTGGCACAAAACAGTATTGAGAAGCACCTAAAAATTCTACATGAGATATTGAACACAAACAAACAACTTTTCGAGACTTTTAGCTAGCATACGAGTACTTATTCAATCGTTAACATTTTACGAAATGCATCTTATTTTCATTTGACTGAAACCAGAGGTAAGCAATACAAAATACATACACTTTTGTGCTTGACTATAATGTCAAATCCCTAGAAAAAATATCTAAATCAATGGTTTAATCAATTTTTGAGTACTCTATGAAGAATTTTGTTTATGACCAGACACTTTTTTGAGTGACAAGTATCTGTATCTGAGCTTCTATAAATTTTTTTTTTCTCGTTTTGTGTCCACGTCAACACTAACACAAAACAGTTGAACTCTGATAATTCAATCCGATCAGTTACAATCGTACATTGCGATACACATTTACACAGCGTGGTATTAGTAAAAAGTAGAGTTGACTCTAGGTTCATGCCATCCTTAATACACAGGTGTGTGTTGTGTCGGCCACTCGCCTGCATGCTCTGTCCCTGCAGGTGCAGCTTCCTCCTGACCACGCCCTCGTAGTGGTCGTAGAACTCCAGGAAGGTCTTCTCCATGACCTCCTGGAAGGCCCCGGGGATGGCGAGGTAGCAGTCGTTCTCCAGCATGCCGCACACTGCCACCCTGATGGTCTCGTGCTGGATTATGTCATTGTACCTCGAGATGTCTCCGGAGCACCTCTCCTGAACAACACCCCCTCTCTATATTTATACAAGTTTTCACTTTCTTTTATTTTGACATTTTAGCACATGTCTATAAAATTATTATTCTCATTTTGTGCAAGTGAAAATAATTTTAAAACTTGATTATAAACTCCAACTATAATCAACTAAACTAATGTCTACAAAACATTTACATTTATTTTGATGTTCATATAACAGTAGAACCCCGATCATCCGCGACTCCATCATCCGATTTGCGGATCGACCGCGATTTATGTCCGTCAAGTACAATTTTTTAGTTACCTATAACCGATGATTCAATATGTATGTAAATGTTAAAATACTTTGCAAAATGTATGTTGGGCAAAGTACTTTGACTCAGTCATGTTTATATACACAGAAAGTTAAAAAAATACTAGTACATACATACGTATGTACATACTATTTTTGTGTTCCGTGTTACGTGAATAGATTATACACTGGTGCGCGATTCCATGTCCGCATGTAGCCCAGGAAACAAAGGTTTCAACCTGTGAAAAATTTGTCCAAAGCTGAATTTTTGCACAGTGATAGAGTCAACTATGCTTGATAACATACCGAAAGTTTACCGCTGTAGACCTTGTGCGTATCACTGAAAATTTACAGTTAAGTCCTGGATGACAGCGACTTGCAGCAGTTCATTAAAATGCTTCCCATTTACGCACTTTTTACTGTAGACTCTCGATAGCTATATGAAAATAATCTTAAAGCACTACTACTCACATTTATAATGAATGAAGTTCTAAGTGTTAATATTAAAGGTAAGAAAAAATGTTTAATTAATTAAATAAGTTTTTTTACATCAGTCAAGGCAATAAAAAACAATTCACTTAAAAATAAAGGGTCTTACGCAAAAATTTCTTAAACAAAAGTTGTTGTATAGTTCTTAAGCTTTACAGGGACATATATCTCAAAAGTCTAGCTTAATTTATAGGATCACTAGAGACTCCTGAGCTCATCACTGTCGTCTACGCACTGCGACAGAGCCACAGCCGCAAGCGCTGTGGCCACTCTCACTCCCACGAAATCGAAGATTTTTAATCTTTGTAAAATTTGCTCCTAACTAAAATTTAAAACAGTGGTAACATTCAAGTTTTCTAGCAACATTTGAAATGTTTGAAATGTTTACCTCCGCAAACCTTGCGCGGAACACCGAAAACGAGAAGTTAAGTTCTGAATAATACTTTATTGACCACTCAACAATATTTTTTATTTTATTTTATCAATTTGTTACATGCCTACCAACGGCATAAGACCATGGGTGGTAGACACGATAAACATAAAAAAATACATAGACAAAACAAATACATGAAACAAAATGAATAACATTGAGGACAATACTATAATAACACATACACAAGACAACACAGCAAGCAACTAACAGATAAACAAGAACAAGTTTCATAATTCTATAACGACAGTAATGAAAATCCAGAACCTGATTATAAAAAAAAAATGAAATATGGTAGCATCATTAACCTTAAACATATTCAAATTAAAATAAGATAAGAAAAATTGTTTTATATTTAAATTATTTTTAGATAGAGAGACATAGCAACCATGTTTATTAAAATTTGATATAATTCTGTATAATATATCATTTGATTTGCCTAAGGAGCATAATAAAGGTGTCTGTCGACTGTTATAGGTAGGTACTTTAATCCCAGTATTATCTAGAATATAATTGCATTTTGTTTTATTGGTATAACAGTTATAGATAAAAAGGGCATCTAATAGCTCTCTTCTTAGAGCTAAAGATCTGAGAGAGGATAGACTATTAGAATTGTTGGTAATGTTGGTCTTTTGATTAATGATATTGATTAATTTATTTTGTAATTTATCTAGTTTGTCACTATCTGTTTTTGTGATATTGTTCCAGACCACGGAGGCATACTCAATCTTGGATCTTACTAAAGCTAAATATAAACTAACAATAGAATCTAAATTAGTGGCATTGAAAGTAATATATTTAATCAACGCTAACAATCTATTACATTGCGATCTAAGAGATTCAATATGGTTATGAAAGTACAACTTATTATCAAGTAAGACACCTAAATCTCTAACACAAACTGACTTCAAGATAACATGATTACCAAGTTTATAATCAGAAGCAATGATATTATGTTTTCTGGAGAAGGTTATAGATGTAGTTTTCTCATAATTAAGGTCAAGAAGATTTCTTTTACACCAATCGAAAACTGATGAGATGTCATTTTGAAGAAGTTTACAGTCTAGATGAAGAGAAATTTTTCTGTAAATCTTAAGATCATCAGCAAAAAGTAGGCAATAAGAGAATTGTAATACTTTGATAATGTCATCCATAAAAATGTTAAAGAGAAGAGGGGATAATGTTCCACCCTGGGGTACACCAGAACTAACTATATGTAGATCAGATTTAATATTATTAATTGAAACATAAAAGATTCTATCTAATAAATAGCTATTGAACCACTTTAGATATTTATCGCTTAATCCTATATTTGGTAATTTTGTTATTAAAATACAGTGGTTCACCATGTCAAAAGCCTTGGCTAAGTCAAAGTAACATGCGTCAACTTGACCCCGCGTTATCACTTCTGAATAGATTGGGTTAACAAAACTAATTAAATTAGTAGTAGTAGATTTCCCCTTTATAAACCCATGTTGACAGTCGGAGAGTCTATTTTTAAGATTGAATTCAAGATCCTTGCATATAATTTTGTCAAATACTTTAGCAAATCCATTTAAAAGTGATATCGGTCTGTAGTTTGCAATATTAAGTTTACTCTTTTTCTTATGTACAGGTATTACCTTTGCAATTTTCCATTTTTTGGGGTAAATTCCGCTATTTATACTAGTATTGAAAATAAAGTTAAGTATGGGGCCAGAATAACAGCACATCCTTTTATAATAAAATTTGGAATACCATCAGGCCCAGTTGGCACTCAAACGTAATTACCATAGTATACTTTCAGAATAGCAAACCAAAACTTACTCAAAACATTATTCTCAATGATTAAAATTAAAAACCTTTCACTACGTTTGACTAAATATGCTATTTAATCGATAATATTAGAAGATAGGTGTTATGAAAAAAAAAATGGCACAAATGGAAATACATATTACAAAAACACAAAGAGCCCGATGTGAAAACATTAATTAAAAGTAGTTGCAAAGTTCTTAAACTTTAAATTAGTTTATTTGTTGAGAGCCTGGTACAATGTGTCTGACCGCTAAAGTGATCCGAGCCGCGTAGTGTATACTACTGCGAGGTTGCCAAAGTAGGCTTGGGTCCGGACGAATATTGCTGTAAAGAAACAAAGGTTTTTAATACATGGAAAATTATTCCAAAGCCGAAAATTTGTACAGTAGTAGAATGAACATTTCTTAGTAACACGTCAAAAGTTTACTGCCGTAAACCTTGTGCGTCACACCAAAAACGAGCAGTTAAGTCCAAAATGACAATTTTTTGCAACAATCCACAATAATGGATATTAAAAATGCATTTTATGGAGAACGCTGGCAGTATGGAACCTAAAATAATCTAGAAACATTGCCCTATCTGATGATAGTAATAAAAAGTACAAAGTTTTAACATCTTTCTATAAAATAGACAATTTAAACAAATAAGTTAACGAATTCACTTTCATTCAATTTTAAGGAAATATAAATACATTTTAAATAAACTTAAATAGCCCTAAATGGAAATCGTCCATAGTAAACGTTGTTGCATATTTATTCATCTTTGAATTGGTATATTTTTTAAGTGTCTCATAATATTAGTCTGACCACTAAAGCGATCCGAGCCGCGTAGTGTGTACTACTGCGAGGTTGTCGAAGTAGGTTCGGGTCCGGACGAATTTCGCTGTTAAGAAACAAAGGTTTTTAATACATGGAAAATTATCCCAAAGAAGAAACTTTGTACAGTTGTAGAATGAACGTTTCTTAGTAACATGTCAAAAGTTTACCGATGTAACCCTTGTGATCACACCAATAACGAGCAGTTAAGTCTTAAATTTTAATTTCCCAAACGATCCACAAAATTGTGTTTCGTAAATAATTTAATAACCCCATAAATACTTTTTTTAAGTAGGCTCTCAGTATACAGCAAACTTGGTTTTCCTCAAATGCCATACTGCTACGGTAATAGGAATATGAAATCACTACAGACAAGATTTTGTTCCGTTTATTATGGTGAAACCAGAGCTAACCGAGAAATGACCGTACGTCCCGGAAATTTGTGATATATGACGATATTGCGCGAGTAGCACACCCGTACGTGACTACAGAGAATGGATAGTTTCCTCAACCGTTAGGATTTCTGGTACGAACACCCTCTCACAGGTAGGGTCATAAAATACGGTCAAACTCTTGCAAAAACATCCACCACCGCTCTTTGCCACTAGCAATCCAATGACGTCAGCTAGGCGCAGCACTCACATACATTAAGTTATAAAAATAACTTAATATGTAATGCTACCTACACATTTTACAACACAACTCGTATTTTATTTATTTTCTGGAAAAAAAACCTATTATTATAGGAATTATGTTATAAAAGTGGAAAAAAATAAAACTCAGAGTACATTTACGATGTATCGTTTTATTCAATTTTTATGTAGTAAACTGATTTTAAAGAAGTAAATATATAATTTTTAATATTTTTGAATGCAGGCTACATTAAAATTTTGCATTGTTCTGATCGAAAATAAAATGATGTATCAGAAATAAAAAAAACTGTTGCTAAAAAAGTAATATTTAATAATAAAATTTTTTAAACAGAATAAATCCATGCAGATATAAAACCAGAGGTCCTCTAGAGTTTTTCATTTACAAGTTCCAAGCAGAAATCATTTATTGTTAATTTTATTGTATCAAAAACTTTCATATAAGAAAAAAAATGCATATCTCATTACATGTAACATAAATACACCCTCTAATATGAATTAGCTATGTTTTAAGTAATTCCTAAATAAGACCAAGTTGAATGAGTGTCGCAGTACGCAGTTTGTCGCAATGCCGCGCTGGCGCGGCGGTGGCCGTGAGAGATCAGTACGGCCGCAGTACACTGGAACGCTCGAGCCGCTTTAATGAGCCAACTAATTACGTTAGACTCTTTATAAATATACTGTCTTAAAGCTAAAGGTATAACCAAAAACATTTATTTGGACATTTTTCGCATTGGGCTCTTCAAATTTGTGTAAATAGTATTTTTATCTGGGTGGCTAAGATAAAAAAAAATATGTCATGAATTAATCGCTTAATATCATATTTTAAATATTAACAATTTATGCTTTTTACAACATTTATGGCTGTATTAGAGTCTCAAGATTATTTTGGTAATTTTATGGATAGTCTAAATTAAAAACTGTACAAATGGGTAGCATTTTAATGGACTGATGTAAGTCGCTGTCATCTAGGACTTAAATGCAAATTTTCGGTGATACGCACAAGGTGTACAGCTGTATACTTTCGGTATGTTATTAAGCATAGTCAAATCTACCACTGTGCAAAAATTCAGCTTTGGACAAATTTTTCACAGGTTTGTGCCTTTTTAAGTCTTGGTTTTCTGGACTAATGACGGAACTGTACACTCCCGCGCGCAGCACGGCGCCGTGCCACAGAGATCAGAGATTACCCGGCGCATGGAGGCAGTCCATTAGTGTACGTTGTTGAAGCGTGGTGGTGATAATTTTATGTATTGTAACAGTGATCTGCATTCCGACGGATTATAACGTAGTGTTGTGCGGAAGTGTTGAGCGTAACATTTCATTATGTCATTAAATGAACAGGAAAGAAAGCGAGTGGTACCACCAATTGACAGCAAAACAAAAATTATAGAAAGATTTCAGAGTGGAGAAACGATTGCAAAACTTGCGACTGAGTGTGATGTCGGTAACACTACAGTGCGCGTCATCATAAAAAATCCCGAAAAATACCTTCAGTTTGCTTAACAGGCTGACACTTCAAGTGGATTAAATAAACGCAAGACGATGAAAGAATCCACATTAAGCAGCTTGGACGCTTGTTTGTTTGAATGGTTTAACAGAAAAGGTCGGACGGTGTATCACTAAGTGGCGTAATTTTATGGGGGAGCTGAATTGTTGCCCGTTGGATGGGCAGCCCTTCAGGATTTTTCTGGCAATGGTTTGTTTGTACAGCGACTGGAAGGGCAGCCCATCCAATTTCTGGAAACATGTTTCTTCAAGTGTTTAAATAATCCTGAAAACTTGCCCCTTGGAAGGGCAGCCCATCAGGATTTTTCTTAAAGTAGTGTTTTTGAAAGGTTGTCTGAATTGTTGCCCCTTGAATGGGCAGCCCATCAGGATTTTTCTGACAGTGGTGTTTTTGAAAGGTTGTCTGAATTGTTGCCCCTTGGATGGGCTGCCCTTCAGGATTTTTCTGACAGTGGTTAGTTTAGGTTAGGTTATGTTAGGTTAGTTAGGTTAGGTTAGATTAGGTTAGTTTAGGTTAGGTTTCACTTTACAAACTAACCACTATCAGAAAAATCATGAAGGGCTGCCCATCCAAGGGGCAACAATTTAGACAAGCTTTCAAAAACACCACTGTCAGAAAAATCCTGATGGGCTGCCCTTCCAAGGGGCAACAATTCAGACAAGCTTTCAAAAACACCACTGTCAGAAAAATCCTGATGGGCTGCCCTTCCAAGGGGCAACAATTCAGACAAGCTTTCAAAAACACCACTGTCAGAAAAATCCTGATGGGCAGCCCATCCAAGGGGCAAGTTTTCAGGATTATTTAAACTCTTAAATGAGCGTGTTTTCAGAAATTGGATGGGATGCCCTTCCAGTCTCTGTACAAATAAACCAATGTCAGAAAAATCCTGAAGGGCTCCCTTCCAATGGGCAGCAATTCAGTCGCCCCAATTTTATCACGGCAGGCGCAAATTAAAAAAAAAAAAAACTAGGCCTCACAGAAGAATTTAGTGAAGTGTGTGTGTGTTGCAACTAGTGCTTGGACGCAAGATAGATTCAGTCTATCACTTGCTGATGTGGTGCAGTGATACAACGGTGTTTGTTTAATTCAAAACTCAGCTAAGAGTGAACGGAGAATAGATATAACGACCCCTCACGGTTCCCGAGATTAGGGTCGTTATGAGAGGTGGTCGTTATAAGATTTACGACCCATCTGCAACCCTATGTCATTATAGGCCGTTTTTGCACTAAGTCCACGTTCAGCAAGCTAAAAATAAAAAAAATTTAACATTTCAAATTCATATAAATAAAAGGGGACAAAAAACACCATAAATTATACGAGACAGAGACAACATTATAAAATCATGAAATCAAGTTTCAATGCACTGCTATGAAAAATCTTATCTCGAAAATAATTTTAAAGGTAATCGTTCTGTACAACATTAACCAGCCCGATGGTGTTACTGACGACAGAGCAATGAGCGAAGTGTGGCAGCGTCGCTTACGAGCGATGAAAAGAATGTGTGACCTTGGCAGCTATCAGCTGTCTTGGGCCCTCGGACTGGCGGGCGACTAGCCACACACCTCGGTGCAAAAACGACTCGCGTGCCCACGTCTCTGCACATGAAAGACTTAAAAACCACTGCTGCCCAGCACTGAGCAGCCTGCTTCTATGTCAACAACGCACACAAAGCATGTGTATATTTATATGTAATCTCCGAATGTCCACAGATGGCTGTCTGTGGGCTAATAACCTTTGAGGCAAGCATGACTCGGCTAACCGCAATTTTCGATTATCTGACTCACTCGTCCCCTTCATTAACACGGATAATCGGGGTTCTACTGTATAATATTTTAGTGCTAGGCATAATTTCAGGCATCATTCTGTACATCACATATCTTAGCTCTCGGTATACGGCATCTGGCAGGAGTAATTGAGTGAATGGCATGGAGGTTGAATAGAAAGAAGTGTGTCAATACAGTCTTGGAAATCCTGAAAAGATGGCAGACCCGCATGATGCATCAGTATATACTTACTTTCGCGAACATTGGGGGATTTACTGGTGTGCCAAACTATACTTTATAATAGTATAACTATCCTTTAATACTTTATGTTATAATTTATAATCATAAACAGAAATAACGACAACTTAAAAAATAAACATTCAATTTTTACAATTCTTAGTTAACACTGAAATGCAGAGATAGCACAGCTGTGGAGACACAAGAAATTGAAAGCCTACATATATTTGACGTCATGTTGAATGAGCTCAATAAGGTTAAGGTTTGTTTGTAGGAAGTATTTATTACCTTTTGCTTAAGCAAAAACATATATACATAAATACACTTAAGAGTTATAGTTTGTGTTTTGAAATGTTTCAGGTTAGTATTGTTTTAATGTATCTATTGGACTGCAATTTTTATTATCTTTTTAGTTTGAAAAATACTTCAAAGATAGTGCCGCATTGCAATGCTTTAGACAACTAACAAAATGTTGAACAGCTTTGACGCCATGTTTGTTACAACACAATTTTCCTGGCTAATATATTACATATAGTTTTAAAGTTGTGATTAGGAACATCTTGTTAAGACTATTCCAGTCTACAAGCGAAAGTTAGCGAAAGTGCAATAAATACAGATGAATGTTCCCACACATGGGTCTGCCATCTTGACTCTGGTTCATGAGCGCATTGGACTTATAACCTGTTAAAATTCCATTGTGGAATACACACTTATTTCATTGCATTTCTGATGCATACTAAAATTTCACTCTCAATGCAGCTAAAGAAGTATAACCTCAAAAATGGAGGCGATGAATGTTCCTGTATAAGGGAAAATGTCACAGGTTACATGCAACACATTTGGTTCTCCTGTTGTTCGGCTACCCCATAAATCAATAGTAACTGCAGGTGTGACTACGCTATCGGCTGTTGTACAAACATCAGCTAGAGCAAGTTCAGTTACAACTATTGAATGTAAAGGACTAAATGTTTTTACGTCCACATGTATGCCACCGGGCCACAGACCAGGCCGTGATGAACTTCCGTCTAGCCAGTGGCACAAAACTCGCACAAACACAAACAATGTCTGCCCATACTGTAAGTGCAGAAGCACCTGCTGTTGGAATCATATTGGAGTCATGGCTTTCAAGTGAGAGCATAATGCATCATGTTCAAGTATTTGAGACAAACCTTGAAGTATTACGGCGTACAGAATATCACGAAGGCAACACTTATGTCGGTCACACTTTGGTTTCAAGCAATTCCACTCGGAGCACTATTTTACAAAATAAGGCCTTTATTAAACGCTTATATAAGTCTGAACCTGTTGTTTGTACTAGCAGGAATTATTTGAACAGACGATTCACATGGACAAGGTTGTAAATGAATGGCGCAATGAGAAAAAATCACGGGCCTGACAGGATTGATGCGAACCAAGCTGTGATACACGAATAAGCACTTTAATTTTTGAAAAATTAGAATGTAACCATCTGGACAGTAATATTGTTTTCACTGCCAGTAAAGGATGGTTTGGAAAGTTCATGGAAAGGTACACGACGTGAGTTGAAGGTCACGCCCGGGCAGGCCAGTCAGCCAGCCGACTGACGATAACTATCTCCCGTTACGCGGTGTTGTATTTGTCATACAAAGTATTCTATGGTAGGCTTATAAAGATAAATGGTGTGACATATTTATCATCGAGTGTAATTCTGTGTATTTATTAGAGGTGGGACGACACCACACTTTCGATACTCGATTCTGTATTGTTTTTTCAGTTCGATACTTTCGATACTCCAGGGAAAAATATTTTCCCATTAAGTAACAATTATTACAAATAACATAAATTAGTTTTAAACTATATAAATTCAATCTATCATACCAGCACAATGTCAGATTAAACTTAAATACATAATGTGTAAATAATTGCATTATATTAATGAAAAATATGAATTCATCATTATATATACATATAATAAAACCACCAGAAATGTAAAATACAGTCCATAATCAAGTAAAGCTGACATGAGAAACAGTGGCCTTACAAAATGTTTGAAGTCCTTTCTTGGAAGGGGGGGGGGGGGGGGGGGGGGAAGTTACCAAGCCTAAATTAGAAATAAAAAAATTAGGCTATTGTAAAAAGAAAATCAGAAATTTTGGCTTGTTTGTTTCATTTTAGAAACAACTTTATGCAACAGAACAATTTTAACTTGAGAAACGTAAAATACAAAACAATCCAATCGTACGAAAACAATAACAAACGGGTATATACAGTTCAAAGATTAATGAATGCACAAAATATGAGATCCGTGCCTTGGTAAAGCGCGTGCACCATTTTCATAATCATTGCTAGTTAGCGCTACTAGTCTCGCTTGGTGCTGGCCATAGATGCTACTAGCAAAGTGTACAGTCTTCCTGATACTATCCATATCTATGGTGCGATAAAGTTATTTTCTTACGTTTGCAAAGGCAAACAATAAACGTTTTTAAAATAAAATCATTAATTAAAACGTAATTGATCTGGAGGAATATATATAACAAAAAAATTTGTGAATTTTAGGACTTTTCCGCTTCGTAAAAACGTATGAAACGGGAAATTAATGATTTTATAAGTGTATGTTCCGGGAACGTAAACCATTGTAAATATAGTACTTTCGGCGGGACCAAAATTAATCGGCGTATGACACGGGAAAATGTATGAAATGGGAACGTATCATCGAGGTTCTACTGTAGTTGTATTTTGTACGATGGCGACTCAAAACTTAATTCAATACAAATGAACAAGCATTCCGGTATCGAAAAAATGTATCGAACTTACAGTTTCGATACTCGATACTTTGTGATACCGTCAAGTATCGAAGGTATCGAGGTATCGAAGTATCGAAAATCCCATCACTAGTATTTATATTACGAAAAGAATATTTCCCTACACATTTTGGAACACATTGAGTCAATTGGCCTTGCTATTTATGGAGATCAGTGCTTCAGAATACGCGATTTCGGATAAACCAAACATTTTTAGGAACACATAAGTCCTCCTAAGTGAGGGATTGGTGTATTTGCAACATGAGAACACATAACTTTGGTGGTTACTGAGGTTAGATGTTTCTACATCACATCACAGACAGACACACAGAGACACACAGAACCAGACATAGACACACACACACACACACAATTATGAAATCATTCAAATACATGAAAATGCATTATCAAAACTTATAAATAATCCTTGAATTCTACACTAAAACTCAAGCCAGGGCAAAATGTGTTTTCTTTTTTTTCTTCTATTCTTCATCATTTTACATACACCCACTTCGAAGTAACGCCCTAATTCGTTCTAAGAAAACAGAGCGCTAATAAAACCTGCACTAATAAAATATGTTCTTTTTTCACAAGAGTGTATATTAATCAAAATAAATTATTTCCCAATCAGGTAAGTGTGCTTGCTGACAAAAATTTTAATTAAGACACTACTCCTGTTAAAATCAATTTATAATACTAATACATATCTAAATACATTTGAAGTACATGTAAGAAATATTGAGTAACTTTCAAGATAAAAAAGCTTATAATCAAACTATAAAAATCCAAGGATTGTATTGTTTAGATAATAGGACTTGGGCATAACATAGCAAACAGGCTCTAGCAACATTTCTGAGTCACAAAATAATAATGTCATTAATATAGGAGATATATTGCAATTATAATAAAATTTAAATGCTTATAAACTAAATGTTTTCTATTATTATAGAGATTATTTAACCTGTAAATGCAATTGCCAACTGTGTAGTTTACTAAATCCGTATCTGCCATGCTTGTCACAAGCACACCTCCTAGTAGGCAGAGCTACTGCTGACAACCGAAGGTGCAATATCAAATTTGGCAGAACACTCTGGCCGTCGTCAAAGTTAAACTGCAATGAAGGAAGCAAATAGCCGTTAAGGAAAGAGCAAAATATTGCTTGTTGATGCACCAAATTTTTAATTTATGCACTTGTATTTAACGCTAAACAAGTGCTGTTGCCATTGTGTGCGCACGGAAATAAAAATTCAAGTAAAAGAAAAAAGCACTACACTGTATCTATGACCGCGCTACTTCAAATCATGCCAAAACTTTATTGACATAGTTACTTCAAAATCACACTAATATAACAGCATTATTCCAAGGGGCAGGTGTATTACATAGTAAATAATTGCTGTAAATTAGAGATGTGAATAGAAATATTTACCAAGAAACATATTCTGAAAAAAATAATTTTTTTTTTTTAAATTTTTTTGTTTACATTATTAACATATATTTACGTAAATTTATGTCGTACCCACCTAAAAAGTTTGTAACTGTTGGTGGGCATGTTACAAATTTAAATAAATAAAAAAATAATTTAGATAGGCTGATATATTTAATGTAATACACTAGTCCCGTTATAGCGAGGTGTCATGGTTCTGGGTTTGATCCTTGCTATAACCGTGTCCTCGCTATAACCGAATTAGACAAATTTTGGCCCCCAAAAAATAAAAATTAACCGAAAATAGCATAAAAATTGTGTTTAAACCTGTATAATTGGAAAATAACAGGTTATATTAACTAAATATTAATTTCTGTAAGCAGATGTGTGAAATCTCTTTAAAACGATACCCCACAAGTACGGATGCGATCACCGATTGCGTCAAAATAACCAGAATACCCTACCACGCCACGTAAGTCATCTCAGCCTGCAATCCGCGGCCAACGCAGCATTGTCATGCTATCTATTGTCGACGCGGGCTGTCTGCTGGCGGCCATGTTGGTTTGGGACGTTGCTAGGTGGTGCTAGTGTAGCCAACGATTTAATTCCTTACAAAATAGCAGGAGTGCGGCTGCGGCAACGCACGTACGCCTCAAACGAAATAGACGCTGAAAAACTATACTTTTTTCATTTAAAGAAACCTGTCAACTTTTTTTTAGAAAGACGGACAGATACCCCAACAACTGACCGAAACAAAAGTTACAAGAAAATTGTCCTAGCAATTCGGAAATAAATACGGTAGTGCCTACTAGAGATGTAAAAGAAACAAAAAAATGTGTACCCGTATGTATTCGTTACTATAACAATTAGTACTCGTTACTATCGTTACGTTACTCGTTACTTCTGATACCGCATAACATGCTATGTTATGTTGCAGCAACGAATCCAGTCGTATTGCGTACGCGTAGAGTATGACGTCGCGTAAATAATAATAAATAGAATATAAACAATTAACAATATTTGATAGTTAATAGTTTTTGTTAACCAAGAAACAATTAAATCTCATTAGAGCGGATTTTTAATATTATCTCTTTTAAGATAACAAAAAAAAAAAAAAAAAAGCGATTATAAAAACAAAAACATACATATTTCTAATTTGTAAAAAATACTTTCTTACTGTTCCAATCTCAAACTTTGTCTACACACACAATACCTTTAATAAACAGTAAAAAACTTGGACGATGAATTTCCAAATTATACTTTACTTAATAAACAAACCTCGTTCTTTGTAACGTAAATTCATCTAATATGTGCGCGCATGCGTAAAACATACGAAAAATGTGAGAAACGAGATGCAGCTGTGTGTAACGTTTCGTTACTCTTTACTAGATGGCGCACCCGTTACTCACTACCGAATACATACGGTTTGCTACAGCTCTAGTGCCTACTATTTGTCAGATAGTAAAATAAATAATGTGACGTGTTTGTAAACGTGTCACGACTGAAATAATTCCAAAAAAGTTATAAATATTTGTGTATTATTAACGCGATCAATTAGTAACAAGTATAAAGACGGCTCTGACTTTTTTGGCCTAACATAGTTATAAACAACGTTATTATTCGTTAATGAAAATGTCGCAACAAATTAACTAAGAGCATTTATATTAAAAAAAGTGCACATTGTTATGTTTAATGGCGGGAAAAAATAGATGTCTATTTTCTAAATAACAAGAAATGCGTACAAGTATATGTATATTCAAAGGCTTGGTTTATTCGAGTCGAGCATACCTTGGCCTTAAAGCCAGCCAGTGATGCTGTGACTGTGAAGTCGCAGGCACAGATAACTAACGGAAGTTTGATAAAAGAAAGAAAGGACGGGATTCTATTTTTAAAGCCACGCACTTAGGTGGCGACTGCAAGCTGAAAAATGTGACAGGCGTCAACGGCAAGATGTCTAGTGGCGAGCGAGAGGGGTGGAGATAAAGCAGACAAATAACAAAAGCGCGCTTCAAAGCGATTACGCCATAAATTCCTCAAAAATACCTCGTTATAGCCGTGTTCTCGCTATTACCGTGCTCGCTATAACGAGATTCTACTGTATTCCCTTTACTGCAGATTGGTAGGTACTCACTAAACAACCATTTGTAGTTCCTGTCAAATGTTAACAAGGACCATTGCAATGCTGTTCTTTGCCTGCGGACATATTTTGAGTTGTGGAAAATCTGAATGGTCTAGTTAACAATCAACATGCCTAAGCAAGTTACTTACTTGGTGGTATTTTAAGAGGAGGCATAAAATAACAGGAGTGTGTTAATTTTTGTAAACAGAAATATGCAAATAATGCCACTAGGATAAAGACACACTTCAAGGGTGAGATATTTCCACCACATATAAGAAAATATTTTTGATGATTAAATATTGTTACGAATCGCGGGGTTCGTAAAGGATAGCCCAATTAATAGATTTTACAACACACTACACAGTTTTATTTAGTGGTGCACCGATATGACTTTACCGATTACCGATTCAATTACCGATTATGAGAGCAATAATCGACAGATACCGATTCAGTTACCGATTATAATGAAATTTTTTTAAGTGTAATAATGCTAACAAAAATTTTTATTCCCATGTGAATTTAATAACAAGATTAGGTAAAATTGAGAATACAGTTATAATAACAGTATAAAAATATATAAAATACACTATTAAGTCATTGCAAAGTGTAAATTAAATTAACTTCTATTTAAATATTTGTTATTGTAAACAACTTGAACTACAGTCTAATAATTGTAATTTACAATGGGTAAGTTTTTGTTGCGGAAAACTAGCATTATTATCGACTATCACATAAGGTTGCATCAAGAAATTACCGTTTAGCAATGTAAACATGCTGCTTTATTTTGTTCACTTGAGTTTATAGAAAAATGTTTCCACACTTCACTTTTTTTCTCCCTACTCGCCATCTCACTATAATTATATAAAAATGACTAAAAACCAATTCTAGCACATGTTATTTTATTTATGTTGACTGAATATATAAAATTATAAATACTTTTTCACGTCACATACAAATAACACAACGGATAATGTTACCAAAGACGCCTATAACGAGTTGGTAAAATGCAGTGATAAACTCTAGCAGGTATCGGGACCACGATTTTGAACCGCTACTACGACTCGAAAAGATCGATTGTCATAGAATCCACTGCAACTGTTTGTGGTATTTTGATTGCGTGTCATCTATTTTACGTCTCTGGCTATAGGTAATGATCAAGGCCACTAAACAAACAAAAGACGAAATGTAAATAAACGTGTAGGAAAAATGTATTTTTTATTGTTCGAGGCAATGAGATTTATTAAACTTAACGAAATATCTGTAATTATGATATGACGGAGTTAGATGAATTTTGTAATATATACAAATATTACGGTATTTCGTCCTAAAATGTGTAACAAAATATTACACGGTAAAAACCTATTTAATTACGCCGGGACGTAAATAATCGGCAAAGTAATCGTTAAGATAATCTCTGATTACGATTAATCGGTAAGTTCCCATAATCGCCGATTACGATTCATCGGTATCCGCATCGGTGCACCACTAGTTTTATTGATGGCCACTACTTATGTCACTTACAAATAATCTTCTAAAATGCCTAATAATCAATTGCACTTAAAAAATGTTGCTTCCCCAGTCACTCGGTTTTTACACACACCGCACGCCTCGCTGGGCCGCACCTCTGGCGCAACTCTCGCCGCAGCACCCCTTGTGGTCCTCCGTCGCGGGACTCCGCCGCTGTCCGTCGCACTTCCCTTCGCCGAGGATCCGCTCGGAACTTCGCTCGGAACTCAACTCTCTGCCCTGGAACCTTCGTCCATGGACTTCGCCACTCTGTCGCACCCGTGGCACCATCGCCCCGGAAACTCCGCCGCGGGAAAGCTCCTGCCTGAACTCTGACTGACTGAACTCTCCCCCAGGCCGGCGTCCTCGGGCATATATGCGGCCGGGGCCGGTCGCGTCATTCCGCGTCGAATCGACGGCAGAAATCTCTGGAAACACGTGTCGGCGGCTCGCGTAAACTCCGGATGCTGGTCCTTGTAATCTTCCAGGCGCGCGTGACGGCCGCCAGCCAGCTGTGCACCTGCACGTGTCACGGCCTGGCTCACGTTCGTAACAACATCTTAGCTCTTGGTATTCTGCATTTGGTAGCGTAATGTATTGCCATGATGCTGCCATCTATGGCGAATCAAGTGAACCAAAGTTCATAAAGACAAGAGAAAACTTTATAGTATTTAATTTTTTATGAATTCTAACAAGACGGGCAATATTTAAATTAAATCCCTTGTCGAAAATCAGGGCCAAAGCTGGTGTTTATTATTATTTTAAGTATTATTGCTTTTATTGGAGCTGTTTCATTATATAGTTATATTTCAAAGGACTCGAGTTCAGAAACTGTAGATGTACATTTAAATATTTGTAATGGGCCATTTTATCAATGTAATTTAATCAGTTTTCATATCACTGTATTATTATTTTTTGGAATTTTTTAGATGATGTAACAATTATTTCTAGCATGCCAGGTCAATATGTTTACAGCATAATAAATTAAATGGTTGTATAGAATATTCTCAGCTTGTCTGATGACTATGTTTGGGATAAAAAAAATTTATTTGTGGGTTTTACTTAACATTACTTTGTTTGGCCACATTAAAACTAAAGTATGCTGCTGTTCAATTTAGCTATAGTATATTCTACATTTATTATGTAGTATTCATTAATTATTTTTATATTATTTTTCAGAGAAGCTGCTGTATTAGAAACTTGGATCCACGTGCATTGGGTTTGTGCTTTAACTCGGGTGCTTTGTCCGTTTTTATTTATCAATCTTCACTTGACATTCATTATTTCCAGCTGGGCAGACGGTAAAACAGATGTTTACTTTGTGCGTTAATTTATTTTCAATAATGCAAGGTCTAAATAATAGTTATGTGGAAAAGGACATTCAAAGCCCATTTTAATAAACAGTTGTTACTGCAGCGAATTCTACAAAACGTTGAGTAAGACGCTTGCATAGAAGTTATTTTTTGTTTGTTTTTGTAGTATAGGTTATCATAAACCAAATTATGATGTTCCTGCACTAAATGGCCATAAATATAACCAAACAATAATTAAAAATAAACAGACATAAGAGATAATGTAAAATCAGCCACTATTGCTAGAAAATTCAATACTTATTATCAAATTTGCTAATAATATTAAAAAGCAGCAGAATATAAGCCTTGCATGCTGAAGTACTTAAATTAAGAACTTCACAGTTACTAGGTATATAATCCTAGAATCCTAGTATACTTCAAGTTTGTGTTAGTGATGTTTCATGAGTGTTTTTTTATTTCCCTAGACCAAACTGGGCTCGAGTACTTAGCAGTGAAACTGGCATGCCCCAGTCACGACGCTCGACTCCACGTGAAGTCCCAGGCTTCTGGCACATGTGCGCCAGCAGAAGCCAGTCGCTCCTACCGTGTACTTGACCGAGGCAATATTGCCCCATGGAGGACACAACTGCAGCACATCCCTCCTCGTGGTCTGCCCCTCCCTGCTCCGAGCCATGGAGCATGAGTGAGGGCCATTTGCAGCTATCATCAAAATTACTCAATAAATATGTCAATAAAATTCCAGATTGCCAAAATTATATTTTTTGGGAATTTTCATAAAATATATTTAAAGGGGTATGGTAATATTTTATAACCCACAAAAAAGTCTGGGATTTTTTTTGAATTCTTAAAAACTAAATAAAAAAATTAAAAAAATAATTTGGCTGCCGAAAATATATTTTTTGCAATTTTTTTTTTGCAAATGTTATATGCTGCACAGTAGCAAAACAACCGCAAACTCTCTGCCAGACTTGCAGGCCTGGTTTCGTCAATTGATGAAATTACATTTTTCCACAATTTCATTTTGCCGAAAGGACCTTCCCGAAATTTGTCGCGAGCTCTTGGACTATAAAGGTCGCAGAAGTGTGATGGAGTAAATCTTTAGTGGTCTCAAGTAGTTTCTTTTCCACAGATGTTTTTAACACCTATGCTGAATTTATAAATTAGGTTTACTTTTTTTGCATTTTGATACAAAAAAGATAACATTTAAGTATTATAGGGTATCAATAAAAAAATAAATTTTATATTATCGGTGTTTTGCCTTTCAAACTATATTATATTTTATAATTTTTATATTTTCTTGATTTAAGTTTATTCAAATATTTTAATATTATTTATATATTAGTTATTAAATACTTAAACAATATGGTTGTAGTGCAATATGAACCTGCTCGAAGCCGGGCTCGTTGTGGTAGGGCTTGTCGTTGAGCAGCGACTGAATGGAGATGAGCACACTGGCCAGGCTCTGCGCCGGACTCCACGACGGCCCGGTCCACGTGCTGCAACACCAACACCCACCAGCTGGACGCCAAGCTCAACTATTCACTTCTCTACAACAGAAACACTCACTGACCCATTACAAAAAAGTAACTTCATACAAGATTTAGGAAAACATCCCTCGACAAGTCGACCACATGTTCACGTGAGTAGCGGAGGCGAATCTTGCCGAGCGCTGGTCTCTCGAGAAGGAAACGGCCGAGAACGATGCGGTCGGTCGGAAGTCGCGCCGAGAAGTCCCTGTGGCGCTTCGTTAAATCCGGCGCTTCGCCTCGGAAGGAGGGGATGCTTCGGCTTCGGGGCCGTAAAGTTCCGAGGACGTCCGAGGGAGGGGTCGAGAAATACAGGGTTCGCAGCGCGATCTACCGTGGAGTGGTCGAAACAGATGCAAAGTTGACGAGATTACCTCGAAAGCAAGGGGAGTGCTCACCTCAGGCGAGCTGGCCTGGGAAGCTGCAGAGTAAAGTGGTCCTGGTCATGGGGACAGCACAGTTTCAGGAGCCAGGCGTGCTCTAAGGTGGGAAGAAGACGAGGCAGGACGCTGAACTCGCATAGGGCCGGACAATATTAGATACTGTGCTGGGAACGACTAGAGGAAACAGCAGAACAAAGATTAAGTTGGAGGGTAAAGTGAGCGGAACAAGTTTAATTTTAAGCTATAAAATTACTGTTAGGATGATAGTACAAAATTAAAAATTAAAATTGTGCTGAAAAATCATGACTGATGGCACAATTTTTTAGGATGAAATTATTATACATTTATATTAAATTAGCAGATACCCTCATGCTTTGCTATTCGGATTAAGAACACTCTTGCACTGCTCATTAGACATGCCCCTCCTCATAGGCACACCGCTGCAGACACTCAAACCAAAAAAACAAACAAAAAAATCAAATTATGCAAATCAACATATTAAACAAAAACAATTGCTAGACCTAAGATAACAAGCAACAAAATAAACCAAAGATCCATCTTGGAGTCAATAGATTTTAAAAGCCTTCAAATTTACATTTAGTGCACCAGGACCTTGTCAACAGGATGGCAAAGACAATCACCGGACTGAGATCTACCAAGTAACAGCCACGTCAGGACATGAAGAGAGTCATCAACAACGCATGGCCGTTGCCATGGAGATTATCAGGAAAGTATGCTCAAAAAAGCTATAAAAAAATTAAACTAAAAAAAAAACTAAGACAAATTAAAAAAAAATTTCTTAAGTGCAAATGGAACCAACTTAGAGAATCTACGTTACCAAATTTCAAAGCTCTAGGCCTCGTGTCTTCGCACTATGCAAAATACAGTCAGACAAACATTTTCTTTTATTAACATTAATTATAATTTGGGTTTACATGTTAACCTGGCCTATCTGAAACCTATAGAGGTACCAAGTTACATAAATGGCCACTGCAAGCTTTACAAACCAGAATGTCTTTGATACTGCCAGTGCCATGCCTGGTCATACCCTGTTCTTAGCTAGCAGTACACGAAACCAACACCTAAAAGAGCACAAACATGTAAAAAAATTAATCCAAAGCTGAATTTTTGCACAGTGGTAGAGTAAAGTATGCTTAATAATATACCAGAAGTTTAAACACAAAGATTTTATGCATCATACCAAAAATGTGCAATTATGTCCTAGATGACAGGGTCTTACAGCAGTTGATTAAAATAATTCCTACTTATTAATGCAGTTTTTGGTACATTCAATAAACCTAATAAAAATAATATAGAATCAGCCCACTAATTGCCAAACCATTTCGACACACATCCAGCCGCTGATGTTGGCAGACTTGCCAACTTTTCCAAATGAGAATCAGTAAAACCTTTCCAAAATATTAAATTTTAGTGTAAACTGCACGCAGAATTTTTTCATTTAAAAAACACATGATCCTAAGCATGCATATATTTATTTTTAAATATTAAAAACACTATTTCTAATATAAACCCATAAGACATTTACTAAATCCCATCTAAACCAACTGACAAACACTTTAGGCCTAAACAGTGATGTTCACCCAAGAATGATGAATGTAGCCATGGCTATAAAAAGCTTTTTACAAACATACAAATAATTGGCACTAAAAGTGTAACTTATTATTGAAAAATGTGCAGTACCATAGGCCTAATTACAATAAGAAAAATAATTTAGTTTTGTATAAGATAAAAATAAAAAACCAAAAACTTAATTATTTGAATTTTTCACATAAATTTTGAGGTTATGTGAAAAAAGTGTAATCACAAAAGTTGTATATCTTTTTATTACCTACAACTTTGTCATTTAATTTTTTACATAGGACTTGTAGTTTTGCCATAAATCGAGATAAACCGTTTTTTACTCTTAAAAACTCACCCCTCTTCCACTTCCCGACCTCAGATTGCCCGTAAATTATTTTTCCTTTCATTTTTGTTATATTCTCTTCCTTTTTCAACAGGTTTCATCCAACTATTATTATTTTTTTTTCCCAGAAATTATCGACCCTGGTCTAACCTCACAGACTGCATTTCAGAGAGTATCACAGGGCAGCTTTTGACAGATATATCGCTATACTTTGTTAAAACACTTAGAAATGGACCTTGCGGAAAAGGGTTACAGAAAACTAACCGCTTGAACACATGGCATGGTTGCTGCTTCGTCTCCCTCATTCTTGTGAGCCACAATAGATGAGGGCTAAGCGAGCCACCTAGCGAGCGCTACCTCCCTATTGCAAGCCAGAAATGAGATGGTGCTTTGTCAGTGTGTTGTCTACTGCTCTGCAAGCCAATTGTATGCATCCTAAGGTGAATACTTTAGTAAGAAAATAATACAGTGATATAAAGAAAGAGGGAGAGGTGCCAACAGTTTCTTTTCTTCGAAATCTACCAAATGCTAAACTAACAAACACTTCTCTAAAAAGTGAAGTGAAGTGGTTCTTCCTGAGAACACGTTAGCTGAAAGAAGCACTCACCCCAGAATGCTGAGACACACTTTGCCACACTTGTACAAGTTGGGGTTGAAGCGGACGGTGCCGGCCCCCGTGGTCATGAGCTTGACTCGGGGCGGTCGAATGGGGTAGTCGGACGGGCAGCGGATCAGGAAGTAGAAGAAGCCTCCTTCGTACGGCGTGTCGAAGGATCCTGTGATGAGCGCATGGATCACCGTCATGTTGTTCTCGTCCGGCACGACGAACAGCCCGGGAGGCGGGTCATTGTATATGGACATCATGTCCCTGCGCGACAACCGCCGTCACATCACCCACAAGTTCACTCTGATCAAACACTTCAAGTGCTATGGCCCACAGTCTAACAACATATATAAGTTATAACTACACTGAAAATTTTTTCTTAAAAACATCTTTAAAATCTGTAGAAATAATAACGCGATAACATTTTACATCTTAAAAAGTGTGTAATGTGGCTTTAAAAGGAGTGAAAACAACAATTTACATTTAAAACTTTTTCAGAGATAAGCAAGTGGGGGAAAAATAAAAAACTGATAAGGCTAAACAAGAGTCAATGGAGAAAGTAAAGCTAGAAATAATTTGCAAGAAAGATTAACAGTAAGAGCATGATAACATCACTAACCCTCACTGTAACCAAGACAGGAAGACAGGAAGACAGGAAGACAGCATGACAGCATGACAGCATGACACAGTTTTGTCAGCCAGGTTCACAAGTCTGCATATCACATTATGGTGTGTACAGTTTCTGTCAAAATGAGAGATTATTCACTACAACAATTTCAGTCAGAGCAAGAAGCAAGAAGAATGGCCTGACATAAAGCATCAAGATAATAATGCCAAAATAAATCAATGATAGTGGTGAGGCAGGAGATGGCTCTAGGTGTTCATGAATACTTGTGTTGGAAAGAACACAGATGAAGAGAGCGTTAATGCTGCAAATCAAATAATGCCAAAAGTGAAAAAACATCAGCAATCAATGTGTTATGGAGAATAAATCTATAAATAATACAGGATCATGAAAAACAACTGCCAGGATTCTAAACTGTTATTATAAAATTAGTATTTAGAGGACATACACATTTGGCATTTTTTAAATGTACAGTGAAATTTTAAGTTTTAAGTTTTAGACTTAGCTTAATACACTTCGATATGAGTGCCATTTCAGCTGCAGTGATCTAGACAGTACCTACTCCATTTTCTGAAACGTCGTCTGAATCGTGTCCACAGCTAGTGTTACAATTGCTGCAACAAAACACTCTTTAAGGTGTTAGATGTTTATCAAGTTCTCGGTGTACGGAATGTTTTCAACGTATTCCCACAGAAAAGAGTGAAGTATTCGGGTGACCTACTGTGACAACGCAGCATGTGCGAGGAACGGTAGTAGTGCTGCGAGACTAGCGAGAGGTGGCGTGAGACAGAAGCTAACATATGTATCCACGAGGGAAAACCCCCAGATGACACAGCCACGGGCCATCAGAGTGAACGGGGTTGCCTCCCACTTCTCATACATGCAGCACTTCAAGCCTTGCCGTTACACAAGGACATAGATACCTTTTCTCTTTTCTGTGGGGAGAGACAGAAAACATTGAGTACGCTGAGGAAATTCCAAGAGAACACTGTTGCAAAAGTTGCAGCCGTCTCTGTGTGACACAATTCAGAAGATATGGCAGGAGATTTAATACAGTCTACACATCACCAAAACTGAAATATATCTAAGTGTACTGAACTAAGTCTAAAACTTGAAACTTTAGTGAACATTTTAAGATACCACATCTGTACTGTATCCATAAGATTATTCTTATATAATAACAATTAATATTCTGGAAATCGTGTTTCATGATCCTGTATGATAAGCAGATAAAGAAATTTTAACCATGACTGGCCATAATTAATGCAAAATAACGAAAATCCTATAACATCAAAATGTTACCAGAAAAAATAAGGTTGTGTGCTTTTTTTTGAGCACAGTAACTATTGAAACAATTAACAGAACAGAGAAAGGGTCTTATTTTAAGAGATGCTGCTAATTTAAAAACCATCCAGACCAAGCAAGAAGAGGTACTAAAAATTAAGGTACCACAATTTACAACAACAAAGAGTTAGATATTATTTTTTAAGGTTTATTAGGTTTAAAGATCATTAATAAATATGTCACAATAACAAGTCAAATAATTATGGTAACAAAGCAGATAGATTGCTTTTTACAATGTTGAAAAGTAAATACAGTTAATAGAAAATAAATGCTACGAGGAAATCCTTGAACTCCAGAAGATGCAGAAGGTAGTTATTTAATCACATTGCATGCCCTCTGGTCTAAGTTAATCTACCTAAATAAAAATGTACTAATAAATTACAATCACAGTAAGACAAGCATTAACCCTTTCTATCAAACTTTGTCAATTCCTAAGATATGTTTTATTTTATTTTTTGTGTGTGGTAATAATCTTACTCTATAATTATATTACACGTGTATAATTATTTTATAATTAATAAAAGTAAAATAAAATGTATTTATTTCATGGACATAAAGTATGTTGTCTGCTAAAATTGAGGTGCATCTTAACCCACAAGATCAAGGTCTGATAAACTCCGTGTATCATCGCGATATAAATTGTCCACTTCAGAGAACGAATGGACTGAAAGGGTTAAAATAAAATACAGACCGCAAAATGTAAACATATAGTTTTGTCAGAATCTACAACAGGATCAGGTCAGCACACGAAGCAGCAACACCGCAGACTTGCCGCAAAGTGGGGGGAGAGGGGGGTACGACTGCAATGTAATAAATATTGTACCCAGCAATTTAAAGGTTTAAAAAGATTTTGTTTTCAAATGAATGAAAAATGGGTATATTTAGTTTTTCTGAAGGTAGTGTTAAAATTGTTTTCACAAAAATTGCTAAAATATTTAATCTTTAACTGTTTACATTTTGGAAAGTTATTCAAACAAGTTGAACATGGGGGCAAAAATCTCGTAAAATTTTTTTTCCAGCATAATCGGTCAACACTCAACATACATCTGTGTAATGTGCCATGCTATTATTCTTAAACATAAATAAAATAATTCAAAACTGAAGTCAAATAAAGAACTAACTCTGAAAACATCTATTTAAATTAGTAAATAAAATGGACCCAGAAAAATGTGTATAAACGATTTTAACCCAAATATAATATTAAAATAATATATACCCAAGAATTTTTATTAAATATTCCCTGAGTGGGAAAGGGAGTATAATGCACGTTGAATATCACTTACATATTATGTTACAATAAGAAAATACTATAGATACAATTTTGAATGCAAACATTTTGCATGTTAACCGATTGTCACTGCTTTTACATGATAAGCAAAAACTATAAATACAAAAATTGCTTATGTAATGGTAACTTATTTAGTAACATTTATAAGGTGGACACATTACAAATAGTGCCTATAATGAAGCCCTTTTCAAAATAATTGAAAACAAGTGGTTTTGAAATACTGGCAGTGATTGGGTTTTTTTCCCCTGGGAAATGTACGAGTTTGCAGATGCAAATAAACATAACTCTTACAAATCTGTACCAGAATCTTGTTCTATCTGTCCTGCTTCATTTACATACAGAAAAATAATACAATTGTAATGGTTACATGTTCTTGATAGAAATGAACTCTTCTATAAATGTAAGCTTAGTTTTAAGAAATCTCAGCAGTGTTACCGGTGTCACCACTCCGAGACAAACAGCTACCCTGAGCGAGACCCGGTGAATCCGAGCGCAGTGCCTCGCCCACACGGACCGTGAGTCAGTGAATCACTTTTGAGACACATTTATAAGGGGACAGTGTGGAGCTACTATACCATTGGCTGACATGAGTATTCATGCTGCCCGACCAGTACGCAGGACAACAGGGTGGACTGTGTGTTGTGTTACTGGTGGAAGCAGCCAGGTTCCGGCAGCAAAGACACAGCTGACATTTCCCGGTCCTAGTTCCGCCCCCGTACCGGTGAGGCCCCACCAGGTGTACATCGTCGGCCTCCCACGGGACAACTCAACACATATGCCCTGGTGCAGTATATGATGGTTTACGATATACAGACGGTGTGAACTCCGAGCAAGTAGAACTTAGTTATAGTAAGGTGTGTATGTGTGTGTGTGTGTGTGTGTGTGTATATATATATATATATACACACAAACTGTAATTGTCTTCTTGTTTAATCTTTGCTCTGTTGATTAGAGTTAACTATATTTATGTTATACTCATATGCAGGTTAAGGCCTTTTAAAAGAAGGTTGATCATTCATAATTACCTTAATGTTTTGATCTGAAATTTTGTTTCCCACAAACTAAAAACTATAGTTGTTGACATAACAAACAGAAAGTCATAGAGTTTTATTTTCAATGGCAGTAATTTTTGTTATGTGTGTTCGCAACACAAGCTTACCCAGAATCAAAGGGGAGCCAGTTCGCAAACATGAACACCTGAACTATCTAAGTACCACCCATTGAATGATATATTGTTATGTTGTATTTAACCCTAATAAACTGTTTTGCATACCCCTGCCTCTAATTTCTTCAACCGTTGCCCAACTATTAATAGCTGTCCGCAACTTGAGAAAACCAAAATTCAGGAGAAGCCCATTTAAATGTGAGTCTGCAACCCCTCCCCTTTTTTTCTCCAAACAAAAAAAATAAAATAATAAAACACTGAATTTTTCAAGCCTGATCCCCGACTGCCCCATGTAGACAAGGTTGGGTAGAACTAGGGGTATGGCGGACAGCTACGGCAGTTCGTGACAGTGCGGTCGCTCCAATGTTGCCAGCTCACTTCCCACTGCAGCTAGCCCTGATCTTACAACAGTGTTCACCAGGGGCACTAATCTGTATGATTTGCATGTGCGTGGGTTTTAACAGACACCAGTCATCTCCTGATAGAGTGCTCGTGTGTTGTACACTGCCCATATGTGCCCTGTACGTATATCCATGCAACGAGAAACTTTAAATATTCACCCAGGTGCTTTGGTCAGAGGAATTGGATTTAATTTGACAAGACAGCAGAAAAATATATGGGAAATAATTTTACAACAGCAACGAGTTTTGCGATAGTCTTACAATTTTTTTTCAACAAAACATTATCTAGATCTTAGTGTTCCACCTTGAATACTTTATTATTTGCAGTAAACTAAATGTTCAGCTCCAACTTCCAATTTGTATACTCACTGCCAAATTTACATTCATCCTGTGTAGCATAAGAAACCTCACACAGCACAAACAAATAAATGTACTAATAAGTATGTACTCATTCCTCTCTCTCTCTCTCTCTCTCTCTCTCTCTCTCTCTCTCTCTCTCTCTCTCTATATATATATATATATATATATATATATATATATATATATATATATATATATAAATCAAGCAACATAAACATTAAAATAACAGGAATAGCCAGCCAAAACATACAAACAGGTTCTTTACTAAATAAGATTTTCTTCATGTTAACACATTTTTGCTATTTACATTATTGTGTACAGAAAATATATGCAATAAAATTTTATTTTTGCTTGTATTTATGGCATCTTGATGTCTTGTCTCTTTGATTAACCTTTTTTTTATCACTAAAATCTACCTTGGCTGTGTTAATTAAAGCTTTGTCTTAAGATCTGATTTTAAAACATCTATTTCAAGCAGTAATAAATGCAAAAATAAAAAGCTCAGTTAGCAAATGCAACATGTACATGCAAATGTAACATTGAAGTGTGTGTGCACACATGCCAGGTGTATTTAAAAAGTAATGGTAATTTGCAATTTTTTGGAAAGAAGTTTATTAATTCATATACATTAATGTGTCCTCTTCAAAATAGTCCCCGTTAGTACTTGTTGATTGTTTAACCTTGCGGCACTATGCTGTTACAATTGAAGAACATTGAACCGCACTTTTTGAGCTGTTGCAGTCTTGGTGATCCAGAATGCCTCCACTCGGACGACTGAACCTTAGTTTCAATGTAATATTTCACCTGTTATGACACGTTTCAATAGTTCTACGTCCTTGTTAACTTCATTAGCGACTCTTCCATTCGTCGCTGTTTCTGTACGAAATCCAACAATTTTGGAACAAATTTTGCTGTCATGAGTTCCATACCCAAAACACCCAAAAAAATTTAATGGCATGAGCCAATTGATATGCCAACATCAGCAACTTCTCTGATTGTGATTCGGCGATTGTTCATACTAATTTCTTTCACTTTTTCGACATTTTCAACAACTGTTGATGCGTTGGGGTGTCCAGGGTCTCGTCATATTCAACGTCTTCACGGCCTTCTTGGAAACGCTTGTACCACTCACTTGTACCACTCGCTTGTACCACACCCTTTTTTTACTCACAGCAGACTCACCAAAAGCAATATTTAACATTTCTAAAACATTGCTACATTTTATTCTATTCTTGTAACAAAATTTAATGTAAATTCTCTCATCCATTTCATAATGAATAAAAAATTACCAATGGTACCAACACAAATATAACTTTTTTGACAGCTGACAACCGACTAAACATCCTATATGGTTAACCATGTACACATACATTTCAGACATGTTCACCAACACATTAATTAAAAAATTGCGCAAATCAAACTAATGCCACCCGCAAAATTACAAACTTCCTGTTACTTTGTTGTGGTTGGTTTTTAGCTGCAACGTAATACCAATTATACAGATGTGATATGAGTTGGCCCCTGGATGTGACACCACCAGCAGAACAGCAATGCACTTCTGGTTGCCTACCCCTATAGCACTTACACTTTCACACATTTACTCCAAGGCACATCCGAGGTGCGGAAGTGGAGTCACCTGACCACACCAGAGCAGGGAAGTAACTCCATGTTTCTGGAGGGTTTTCCCAGAAGTCGATACCAGCTGAGGGAGTATACAAGGGCCAGGCTTCCTGGAGTCTTCAGAATCTTGAGAGAGCTGAGGAAGAAGCTCTCACCTCCTGCCCATCAGCACGTCATCTAGCAACGTCACTCTGCCCAACATCACGACGACCTGCACACTGGACTCAGCCGACTTCGCCCGTTCAGCGCCGAGGTGCCAGCAGAAGAGGTAACTCGTTTAGTTAATTGTCGACATCACTCACGGAGCAAGTGGGTACTCGCTTCTGAAATATCACTCAGCTGATTTACGACCTTTGGGTAAGGGCAAGCCGCCAACTAGGTATAAAAATACTCGCCTACGACTTTGATTTGTTTACTCGTTGAGCGAGTGCGAGTGGGCGAGTGGAAGAGAGCATCGCTGCTAGAAGGGCACATGTCAGCGGAGGCTACGCAGAGGACTGGGGCAGTGGCTGACTTGCAAACACTGGACCTTGGTTCTGACGAAGTGGGAAGTACTGAAGTGTCACTGATAGAACATGGCAACGGCCACTACGAGTGGCAACGCCCGGTCCGTGCTGAGCGTCGCGAGGGAGGAGGGCTGCAGTGAGGCCCTGAAGTGGACCCTCCCTCTCACTCGTATGAGTCGTCACCCGAATAACCGAGGGGCTTTTGTTTAGCCCAAAACACACATTATACAACATTATAACAGTTTCAACATGGTTACATATGAGCTGCAACAAGTTGCAGTATTTTAATGTTTTCAAGGTCTATTATTTTAGATTTAAGTTGAGACACTTCGGGTGTCTCATGTGATTATGTTTAGTGTTTATTATGTTTAATTATAATTTTAACGTAATTTTTTTAAGTAATGTTTTTATATTTATTTTTATATAAGTCTTTACTAGTTTTAGTTAATATTTAATCAAGTACTGTGGTTTACCGTGCGGCCATTGACCCCTGCTCAATGGACTTGTCCTCGCATGAGAGAGGGGGAAATTAGCGGAGGGAGGTGGATGACGTCACGGGAGTGTGACGTATGCGGCGAGCGGACTGTTTGGACTCTGGGAGTCGGAGTCTAGTCGAGAGAAGCTTGCGGGGGTTGACCGACGGCGGGCCAGTTGTGAATATGGGTTCCCAGGGTAACTCCGTACACGGGAGTTGGGACACGACCCATACTTCGTTATGAACGGTTAACCATGGACATTGCTACGCGGAGTTATCGTTGCCGCGGCCCGCATCAGCTGTATTATATTTTTTATAATTTGGAATGTACGGGAACGTATTTCGCATCAACGATTTTAAACTTTTTCGCAAGTCGCGAGTGTTAATCCACCAAGCCCCGAAGTGCGTCGACCGGGGCCATTTGACCGTGCAACAGGTGTCATCTACGCCCAGTCTACAGCCCGGGTACCCGAGGCGCGACAGTTTGGTAAATTTCTACTGCACGGCGAGCACCAATGTAAGTAAAACTTTAATTTATTAATGGTGAAAGAAGAGGTTGTTTTTGGGACGGTAGCCAAGATTTCGTGTGGACTCTCCCCCCCCTCCCGCGGCGATGAAGGACAGACTTAGACTTATGCGATGGCAAGGTTTTTGTGCCGCAGGTAACGTGATCGCTACGGCCGGGCGTCACGTATAGCATTTGTAAATTTTATGTCGTTTTTTATATATTTTATTTCACTTGTCTGTAGTTCATGTATTCTAAATTATCGGGAATAAATTTAAATGTTTGCATATAATGTAATTGGTTTGAACGCTGCAATAACCTACTGCACACCCAATCAAACTTGTAATTTAGTTTTGCGTCTCTACCGCGTTTACGCAAGTAGCCTTGGCGAAGTCAAGGTTAGCGGGGTTGAAAAACAATGCTTGTAACTGGCGGTGCAGGTAGAGATGGACGTGGGCTGTTCGCCCCCGCACGGGGTAATTTTTTTACACCCACAAAGTTAATAGTAATTGTGTAGTAAATATTCTTATAGTATTACTACACTGCTGTTCAGGGCCATTTTTAACGAGTTGCAATGAGGCTCGAATACAAATATTTTTGTTAACAGTGTGGTCATTTAATATTTTTCCTTTATTGTTGCATAATTATTGTTTTACATTTACGATGAGAATAGCTTTGATAATTTTTTCCTGTTGATGATAAAGTCACCTTTTGTTAATTTGGACATTTCTTTGTTTTTAGTTGCAGTTAATGGATTACCATCAGTAACACCGCGCTACTGTAAATGTTTTATGTTTTGTCCCTTTTACTCCGCTCCAGAGTTAAAGGACACAACTACCACACCACAGAATAAATAAATGTATCAGAAGCGAACTACACCGGCCAAACACGAACTCTTCCACCTGGTTTGCTTATGACGGCCGCCATGTTGTAACTGCGTTTCCAACGTAGTCGTACGCTGTATATGAGCGGCAGATGTTGTATAATATTGTGGTGATTTTGTGCGATCGGATTTATTACTAAGATTTGTCTGCAAGAATTTCCATTCACTTGATTCTTCGAAGAATGGAAAAAGAAAAACGTAAGCCCTGCGGGACAACGTACTGCTCAGCATTTAATTGCTCGAATAATAGGAGGCAAGCGAAGAAAATAAGTTTTTTCTCATTCCCTTTGGATTCAGCAAGGTAAGTTATTTTAGCATTCACTATTTGTAAATTTGTTAATACTGATGAATAACGTGGGAAAGTTCGTAACACATCCGCAATTGGTAGATAGAGTTCATCCGTAATTGTGTAAGCCAAAAGACCCCCAAAGGACATGGCAGAGACTAGGTTTAAGCTTAACACAATGCAAACTAACAAGTACACAAAATAAAATAATACGGGCAGTACAGGTAGGCCTACAGCTTAATACGCAAATACATATTAGGGAAAATTGTGTTGTGTTCTATTACTTGCTGAAGTCTTAGAGAATCTTGAATAGTCTCTCTCTACTGAAATGTCAATTGGGACATTACCCTATTGTAATTGTTCCGTATCACGTATCCAAGTTTATCCCTCGCTTTTGATGGTGATCCTGTAAATATTTCTTATGGTACAGGATGCTTTCTGTTTTAATTCAGTACTTAGAAAGATCCTGCATAAAAAATTCATGGTATTAAAAAATTATGATCTTAAGTAGAATAAAAAGGAATTTATATCTTGTATTCAACTTGCAACAACTATTGATCGTGTTCAGGGTCTTTCGATGTACTAAATGAAAACAGCAAGCACCATGTACCACAGATCTAAATGTACAGGATCATGCCAGCAAGAGCAAAGGATAAATTTGGATACGCGATATGGAGCTTTTATCCTACACTACAATGTATTAATATTCCATATGATAAATAAACAGCAAGTATATTTGCTCAAAACAGTAGCCTATCTATTGTAATGTACTATAAGAGTGTTCAAAAGTTATAATAAAATTATTACAGTTATGTAAAAAAATGCAAGCAATGTGTTAATATATTGGAAGATTGTGTCTCTTCATAGGGTTTGTGTTTGTACAGTTGAGAATTATGTTATTTCTTTATCATTGCAGATGCAAGAAATGGGTTATTGCTTGCAGACGAGCAGATTTGATCAACAAACCTGCTGAGTATCTGCATAAGAATTGTACAATATGCAGTGATCACTTTGAAGACTGTATGTTTTTGAATGATCTGAAGAACAGACTTCACAGTCATGCTGTCCCTACAAAATTTGATGTTCCAAACCCACCTCCACTTATTCAGTCCCAGAGAAAATTGCCAAAGAAGCGAGTATCTGTGGACAGTAAAATATCTTCGGTTCCAAGTGAGTGTTATCACAAGTTTTTCAGTTAGGAGATACATGTAGAGCCCTTTCCATGCACATGAGTTCCAATTATGATACTGTCCCATATTTATTAATAATTTTGTTTGGATTGTTACAATTGTTCATTTTAGGCCTACCAACAGCACATCTAGGATGATATTACAATAGGTGAATGTGTGTCTTTGTTCTACATACCATTGTTAACATTAGAGTCTTGTTAACCGGATATGTCCATATAGGCTAATCTCAAAATTGGTGATTTTTTAAACTGTGTTGTTAGTCAAGATGTGATTGAAGTATAAAAACAAATATCAGCTGTTGTCTCATTATATTATTATGTTTAAGTCTGTTGTGCTTACATGTGTTGATCCTAGAAGATACATGTCTTCCTGATGTGTATGAATAGTTCGTGAGGTAGTTTACATTTACTTACTTTTATATTACAGTGTTTTCCTCCACCTTCTGTTGAAAAGGGGTTAGGATAAATTTGATTTATTTACATGTGATATTTCATTGTGCCTTGCTCATGTTAACACATTTTGTATTTACTCAAGTGAATACAAGCATGCATACTGGAAAGAACAAATACATCAAACCCATTGTGGGGATGAAAATAGTGTTCTAACAATTTAGGGAAGCCAGTGTAAATAATCTTTTTTCTTTTGTGCATTTTAGTGCATTCCATACTGTTTCACAGGCTTTAGCACTTAATTGGCCTGAACTTCATTGATCTACCCACAAATTTTCTTATCTTGACATCAAATTTTAACCAGCGTACTTAACAGTTGGTCAATAGAATGTGTGTTAATGTAATGTGTATTGCACGTGAACAGGTTTTCAACATGAAATGGACAAATTTTCTAATTATGTGGAGGGCAGTGACATACTATACACTTTGTGTGGTAATGCTAGTTTATAAACTAACAACCTGTGCTCTAATTTTGTACATTTCCTTGGTTTACGCAGTAATTTTTACTGCCTTCATCCCACAAACTGCTTGAACTTCATTGACCTAATTTTGTGTATAGGTTTCATATTTCTTTAATTTTGTTTGAAATGTGTCAACAATATGAACAACACCCCAATGGATCAGTGTCACACTTTTTTTTTCCTAGCACATGAGTTGCTGAACTACACTATATTGCAACTTTAAAGTATCATTGTAATAAGTAATTTGGTTATCTGCTGGTCATGAAATTTTCCATGTTTTCCTGCAGAGTATGAACAATGATGTTTTGTAACTTTCAGGTAAATGCAGCAGATTTGAAGATAGCTGTGTGGCTATGGGGAGTGAGAACACTGCTTCAAGTCTGACCTTAGAGGAGCTGGAAGCTGCCAGAATCCTTGTCAGCCTTACTACACCAGCAGGTATGGTAATCTTATTAACATGTAAGGGAGAATTCATGTTGCTTTTTCAAAGGTACTAGGGCCTACTGAAATGTCTTAAATATTATATCTAGCTTAAGAATTTCATGCATGACAGCACACAATTCATTGCCTTTTTTTAAATAACGATTTTGGAAAACTGCACTGAAAAATTGAGATAAAAAAGCACAACACACATTTTATAAGCAGCAGTAAGTTACACCATAAATTTGGAGGTAGGCTACTAGTATCCCTTTCCTCTTGTGGGTGACATGTTATGAATGTTAGTAAAAATAAAAAGTAATGACACACACTTTTAAGAAAAATAAACTGGTAATGAACTTGCAGAAAAAAATTGCCATTAAGGAAAATAAAAGAATGACTACCAAATTCTACAAGAAATTAATAACCATGTTATAAATTAATTAAAAACTGTAAAGTTTCTGGTTATGTATATTCAAAATAATCTATCATGGCCAGGTCATATATATGATTTTTAGACAAATAAACATGCTGGGTTGGGTGGAGGGGGGTGGGGAAGTGAATACTGCCCTGGGAAAACCTCCAGATTTTGGATTGTCAAGGTTGGCAGGTATGTAATTTTCCAATATGTTACGTTAGTACTGCGTTCATCTGTGTTGAAATTCGGAAATTTATGGGGTTAGAAGGGGTAGAATTTTACAACCTGGATTACCTCCAGGGTGGCCACATATTTTTGAAAATGAAATTCCCTGCAATTTCCCTGTTTTCCAGAAAATTCTAAGTTTTTTCCCTGAAGGAGATAATTGTGCTACAAGTTAAATTTCATTTAAAAAAATTACATATTATGCAATGGTGTAATCATTAACATAATTAAAACTTACTATGACTGATTAAATATCCTAAATAATAATAAACTAAATTTTTATCAAATATTTTCTTACCTATTATCAGATCTGCAACCACAATATTCTAGTAATTAAAAACAAAGTTTATGGATGGAAAAGAATGAGTTACTTGTTTACAGCCTATCTTAAGTAAGTTAAATAATGCTTGTTGAAAAACATGTCCACAAAACTTTCATGGGAAATTGATTAAACATACACTCTAAAATAAGTGTCCTACTTTAAAAAAAGACATCCTGACAAACAAACTTTTAAAGCAAAACTAAAAACATGAGGCATAAAACATATTTTTTTTAAACATTGAAATTAAATAAGAAATGTTGAATGAGATGGAACACTGAATAAATGATGACTAATAAAAGGCGGAGTTCGGCGCACAAACTAGTGTCTTATTTTGAAATTGCTTTTATCTCCTCTTCAATAAGAGCAGACTGTTTCATGGCATCTTCCATCAATTTTCTCCGCTTCTCTTCTAACTCTCTAACAAGGGAAACTGACCTTCTCTTCTCTACTTCTGCATGATGTAGAGCTTCTTTTTTTTCTTTTGCATCTTTGAGGGCGTCTGAGTATCGCAAACGAGCACAGCGATATGACTTTACCAGATCTTTTGTTAAGGTCATATTTTGAATGCCTCCTAGCGCTGAAACTGCATCATAAACTTGTCTCTGTGACACTATTGAAGATTCATGTAGGTTTTCCACTAAGCATTCTTTGTTAATAGAGAATCCTCTCTCAACACTAGAGTTCCCATGAGACAAACAGAAAACCATCTTCAAAAAGTTGACTAATGCCTGATAGTCTCCATTCTCTGGAATATGGCTTAGCCACAACTCAGCAAGAGAAGTGCTTTCAGATGAAAAAGTTTTCATTTTCTCACAAAATTCTGATGATTTACACACACTCTTGAATTGCCTGTCAACATTATCAGCAACTGTTCCTGACAACCATTTACTTTCAACAAGCAGTTTTAATGTTGTGGAAAGACGAGCATCACAGACTTTAGGAATAACAGCAACAGACGGATCCAGACATGAAATTCCCTTTGCCAAAGAATATTTCAAGGGTGACCTAATCATTATCTTCTGACAAAGAACCTGAAAACATTTCATGCAGTCATCCTTAAAAAGCAGTAATTCTTTCTCTGTTGAACCTTTTACCTTCTGCAAAGCACTTCTTGTAGCATACCCAACATCTACATACTTTGGATTAACTAAACTTTCTTTATCATTGAGTGGAACATCTTTGATGGATTTAGATTTCTCTAAAACATGCTTTACCACAAACCTCAACATGAACTTTTCCAACAAGTTACTTAAAGACTCGTAAAGGAGGGGAGCAAGTGGAGCATCAGACTGGAATTTCTGCAAAAATGGCTCCATTTCCAAAGCTATAGCTTGAAAGAAAACTAACTCTGGAATCAGAAATTTGTCCCCAATAGTTTTTGAAACAACACAAAAACTCTGGCAAGATGGAACACGTTTCATTGCTGTAGCCTTCTCCACAAACACTTTCAAATGAGGAACCATTAAAACAGCACGTTCTGCAACACCAGAATTTTCCAGCCATCGTATGGCACAAAACTTTTTTGAAAAATTTGAAGACCCTGAAAATTGAACATAATCTGCTCTTCTTGCTGGAACATTCTTAAATAAATTATACAGAGCACGAAGGAACTCAACAATTTTCCAGTCTGTGGCTTTTATGGCAGCTTTGAAGGCACAATGCAATGTGTGTAAGCCACAACTACCTATGTCAAGGAATGATGGATCATTTTCACTTGTAACTATTTCTTCTTTCAAATCCCGGAGGAACTTAAAATTTACATGAGGTCCATCCATGGATATCTGTAGTATTTTTTTCATGTCGACTTCTGAAAGTGCTTCCACAAAAGCCTTGACAAGATCACTTGCTGAAGAATGTTCTAAAAAAGCAGATCCAAAATAATGGGTGCGCAAATTGTTTTCACTCCAAAACCTAACCGTTATGTCCATTTGACCTTTTTGAGCAACTTTATTAAGACTCTCATCAAAACCGACAACACAGTATTTACATTCCTTCAACTTCCGAATCAACTCTTTATGAAAATGTGGGGCAAGACCATGCACTATTGAGTATGCCAATTTTGTTCTTTGTAGCTGCATTTTGCAAGCAATTTGAGAGTCTGGAAACATTATAGGGAAAAGATTAACACTGCTAGCAGCATTTCGCATTGAGTTGTGAGATAATATCATATTGAGACACCAAATAATTTCTGCATGTACAACAGAATCATTCAATAAAAAATGGCTTATGTTTTTGGATGTAGTTTCTTGAGAATGAATATCAGGTTTTGAATCTTGTGAAGAAGTGCCAGCAACTACTTTTTCTGAATTAACATTAATCATTTCAGAATCTGTCCCAGGTAAGTCTTTTGGTTTAAGAAACACTCCCATCAGCAGCAATCTCTTCTTAGCATTAACAAATTTAATGTGTTTTTTACTAGTCATGTGGCTAGTAACTGCTCTCTTGCCCATGTTACTCAAGCTGAACACATTCTGGCAAAAACTACACCTTGCTGCATACTGATTGTGCACAACTGGCCTCAACCATTCTGAAAAATCTTCATTCTGCAGCCATGTTTCTTTAAATGCAGATTTAGTATATTTTGAGTGTGACATCTTGGCTCTAAATAAAGAAAAATTATAATTAGTTTCCTATTACTCTCAAAAATCCTAAAAGTATTATACTTAATTCAATGTAAGTCTAACTTGCCTAACCTTTAAAGAAAATTAAAAATGTTTAAACATAACTGAATACCGGCGACCACACAGTTTGACGCAATATTTTCCCCAGTGTTATTGTGAAGAAAAAAAACACTCGTGCGGCACTCTTAACCTAATCTACCAAGACGCACGGTGATATAATTATGTGCTATTGAGATTTCAGCTTGACTTACTACCTATATGAAAATTTTTAACTAGGAACGCTTTGTAATTGTTGAATAAACTGACAAGTTGTAAAATTGACAAACCAAATAAAACAAAAGCTTACCTTATCAATGTTTCCACAAAAAATTCAAATTTTCACACAAACGCATCAACCACAACATAACTAGGCCTATAATACATTCACGGCCCGCGCTCCCGCCATTTAATCCAGGTTATGCACCCGTATTTTCACATACGATGGACTACAAATTACCGTCAAAATGGTTATAGTTTCAATTCACCACAAAATACACTTCGGAATTTGTGAAAAATTGCTGTTCAATGGTTTATTACGCAAAACAAACAACAACCACTAAGCAAATAAACCATGCACAATCCGGTCATGATATTCATGCCCTTGCCACAAAAACAAATGGCACGGCAATGTTCCGCTATTTCGGCAAATACACGAAAAATACGACATTCAGTAGACCAGAATATGGTACACTGGCCAGAAATACAGTACGTTAATTTTATTGTCTGCTTACTTACGCACGTTGTATGGTGCTATTATCAGCAATATGGTACAAATACTATATTAATGGAATGTTGGTACCGTACCAAATTCCATGTAGCCGATGCGCGGTACGGCGTGGAATATTCTGCATTTTAATAAGATAGTATACATTAAATAGCGTGTTTTATAAAATTTAATTAGCACTAATAAAAACGCTGAGATTTGCACGTTGCCCTTAAATGGTTCTATAATGTACATATTCACAGTTGACGAAATAATTACTACCAGCAAAAAAAATTCCAGGGCCCTATTTCATAAACACAGTAATAATATTAGTTCCTAAATAGTAGTGAAATAAAAAGTAGCTATTAGTGTAGAAATTTGTGTTTCATAAACAAAGTTGAAGGACTGCTAAAATAGTTCACTATTTTTATTAGTTTAATAGTCAGCTGATGTTGGTGGGTAATATTTTGATGTTTACATTTTTGAACATTGTGTAAACATGGCTAAAAGAGAACTTAAAAACAGGAAATATGAAAATTTTCTGAGGAAAATTTTGGAGAATAAAGATGTTCTGTTTGGTGCATTTTCTGGCACTTTAACAAAAGATGTGAAGAAGTTGTGTTGGACAGAAATACGTGATTATGCAGTAGCAATCGGTTTAGTCACAAACGACAAAGACTATGCATACATCAGAGACAGCACTTGGCCAAATCTCAGAAATAGAACAGTGGTAAGTACTTAGAAAATATTTAAATGTAACTGTTTATAATTTTAACACTTCAATTGACTTTAAAAAGGATAAACATTTTGCTTTTAAATGTAATGATGTATATAGGTTATGGGTTAGGTTGTAGGCATGCAAGGCATGTAACAAGCATATGAAACTTCTCCCTTCCAAAAGGAAGTACCGGTAGTGATTTATTTTTACGTTTAATACAAAATGCGGTTATAGACAGTGCTTTATATTTTTTTACAGGCAAAACTCGATAGGTCCATTAAAAGTGGGGCTGGTGGTGATGTCCACAGCAAGCTGGATGTCACGGACCAGTTGATTGTGGAAATAATTGGCAGATCGTCCCCTGTTTTGAGAGGATTAGGAGTTCCTGATTCCTTTGAAGTAAATCAGGAAATAGAAGGACACAATCCTGTTGAAAATGATATACCATGTGCAAATGTCCAGATATGTGATCACGATAATGCCAACCACGGGCATCATTCTAACGAATTGAATGTGAATGTGTATCAAAATCCTTCACCAGCTGCTTCTTCGGGAAAGACTACGAACGAAGAAATCTGTGAGTAGGCCTGCCCCAATTTTAATTAAATATTGGTATATTGTTTCCTTAAAAATATTTATTATTGTGACATTAATTTGTTTTAGGTTCAAGACCATTGAAAAAGAGAAGGGTAATCGTGAGAACCTTGGAAAATAAAAAATGTTTAGAAGAACTTAAAATAAGAAAAACGAAGCTAGAAGTAAGGAAACTGCAACTGGAGATTTGGGAAACAGAGAACCGGCTGTGTTCAGCATTGTGAACTTACACAGGATATCAAAAATGTCATTGACAATTGTAATGATGCATCCCAGCAAGATAAGACAGAGATTGTTATTGTTAACAATGGACAATATACAGTAAATGATGATGGCAATATGCTATTACTTAAAGAATGTTAAACATTAAAAAAAAGTAAATCATAAGAACACTGAAAAGTTAGGAATGGTTGGAGTTTGTTCCTAAATACTTATTTTTTAAACAACAATGTTTTTTTCCCATAAAAATTATTGTACATTGTATTGACATTATATACTTTAACTTAAATACATGACTTGAACATCTGGCCGCCCCACATTTTTCATTGTGAGAAGTGTTAAGTTTGTGCCTTATCTTCTATTCTGAAAATGCCTGTAAAAATATTGCAGTTTTTCTCGTGCTTGTATGATATTCTGCTGGACATCTTCATCATTATCGTAATCTTCTAGTTGTACATGATTTTCCTCAAATTCATTAGCAAACCACTCATTTTCTTCCAAGAAATAATTTTCTTTTGATAGATTGCTTAATACAACACAACATTTGACTATATTGCATGCAAAAACAGGATGAATGCGCATATAGTTCAAACAAGGGAATTTTTCCTTCAGTTTACCTATTGCACATTCTACAACACGTCGTGATTGCTTATGTGCACGAAGGAATCTTAGTTATGACTGATCATCCACATTTTGTAATACAGGAGGAATCAGCCATGTTTTCAAGGGATTAATAGAGTCTCCAAGAAGCACTCCACTAGGGAAAGGTCTCCAACCCATTTCCATTCTGTCGAACAAAGAACTATTCCTTAGAACACGTGCATCACTTACACTTCCAGGCCAATTAGCGCAAACATAGTAGAACTGGAGGTCTGGACCTGCTACTAACATAACATTTAACGAATGATTACCATGTCGATCAACATAAGCTTGTTCGTCTTCAGAAGGGGCATCGATTTTGATGAGGGTTCCATCCAGTGCACCACAAATAAGTGGCATACCTGCTATTTCACTGAACTTATGTACAATGTCAGTAACATTTTCGGGCCAGCACACAGTATTTGCAAGTAGGGTGTTATTCACTGCAGTGACTACTTTGTCAATTGCTCTACAGACAGTAGCTTTAGAAACATTGTGCATGTCTGCTATGCAGTGGTATTGCACACCACTACCAAGCCAGTGTAGTGCTATTTGCAGTTGTTGCTTAGGTGAAAGTGCCTGGTTCCGTGCTGTTGGATGGAATAAAAAAGGTTCAATGCTTGTGAGCACATATAATTAAAAACACCACGTGTTAACCTAAAATGTTCATTGTACTCATATGTTTCCTCTAACAACGTATAGGTTTTCCTTTCTTGAAAATGTCTCGGGCGTCTTACTATTACATTATCATCTTCACTTCCACTAGAATCTGAGGATTCCATTTTCTTTGTTAAATTTTTGTACTACACAAACAGATACCACTGCTGTTCTCTAAGAATTGATGACTCTTAAAATTATTTATTATAAAGCCAAGACTGATAAATTTCAGTGCTAATAATCAGTGCACTATATTAGTGTTTGAAGTTTATGAAACACTCTTGATTTTGAACTCATTTTATCACTCATTATTAGGAGTCCTACACTACTAGCTACTTTTTTACACTACTAGTTTTATGAAACAAAACTTATAATTAGCAGCTACTTCTATGACTCCTAACTCCTAATTATGAGACTAATAAGTTTTATGAAATAGGGCCCAGGGCCAAATCACTAATTCCCTGTATTTTTCCCGGTTTTCCATTGCAAAATGATATTCCCTGTAATTTCCCGGTTTTCCAAGATTTCCCGGTGTGTGGCCACCCTGTACCTCACATTGAGGAGAACTCAGGGTTCTATTCGTGGTAAGGCCATCCTGATTTATGTTTTCCATGGCTTCCCTGTTCACTCCAGGCATATAACATGATGATTCTTTAACAAAGGCAGTGGGTGAGTCCGTTCCCATTTCCTGTCACTTGTGCTAGTGTGCGCACCATTCTGAATATGAAACATTGATTGAATATGGCACTGTATCTCGGACACAGTAATGTATTTTGGAATACCTGATAATGTAGAGCTGCCAATTCTCCAATTTTTTTATCTGCCCACCTTACATGCTTTTATTTGTGATTGCCTTATGATACAGCGTTATTTTGCTGTTTTTGAAACATTGGAATTGTTGTCTGCAGATGGTATGGCTGTGGAACAAAGTGATCCCCATTTAGCCGGGACTGCTACTCCAGTGCCATCATCTCAGCCAGTGAGTTCACCTAAACAGACACCATGCAGGCCAATATATTCACCAAGGAAGGCGGCATTGAAGAAACTGGCTTGCAAATGGAGGTGCAGGACTGTGCGTTTGAAGAAGAAGCTTCACAAGAACCTCCCCAACGTGTCATCTGTTTGTTCTTGCCAGTCATTACCACAGAAATTGAAAACATTCATGGAGTTGTTCAAAACACAAAAGAAATACCGGTATTCTGAATCTTTGAAGAGTTTTGCACTGTCTGTCCATTTTTTAAGTCCAAAAACATAAAAATATTTGCGAAATCATTTGCCACTTCCAACACCAAGGCTTTTACAAAAATTGCTATCAAAAGTTTCTGTTGGAGAAGGGTCTACAGATTGAGTAACAAGTGTTTTGAAGGTAAAAGCAAGTGAACTGAGTCCAAGGGACAAGAACTGTGTTGTGTGTGTAGATGAAATGGCACTGAAGCGGCATCTTCAATACAATCCTGTTAAAGATGAAGTTGTAGGATTTGCTAGGACTGGTACAGTAGGCAAACCAGAATTGGCTACATCTGCACTTGTTTTCATGGCGAAGGGTTTGTTTCAAAATTGGAAACAGCCCTTAACCTATCACTTTGTTGCAGATTCATGCCCCGCTGAGAAAGTAAAGGAAATTCTGTTTTCGTTGGTCCAAAAGTTGAAGGAAGTTGGTCTGATTGTCAGGGTAGTGATTTCTGATATGGGGTCCAACTTTCTGGAAATGACTAAATTACTGTCCGTCACACCAGAAAAACCATATTTTGAACTGGACTGTCAGAAAATATTTTATTGTTTTGACACATCACATTTACAAAAGTCATCCAGGAACAACCTTATGAAGCACACATTTCATTTTGATGGTAAAGTAGCATGTTGGAAAGACATAGAGACAATGTATTTGCAGGATAAGACACGTTCCAACAGACTGGCAAGTAAACTCACAGACAACCACATTTATTTGAATGGTTTTTCGAAAATGCTAGTGAAATTAGCAGCTCAAGTGTTAAGTCATACGTGTGCGGCAGCCATTAATACAAGTGTTGCCATGGGTTTACTTCCTGCATCTGCCTCTGGCACTGCTGAACTGTTGCAGAAGTTTGACACTATCTTTGATTGTGTAAACAGTTCATCTTTGAAGTCTCCAAAGAAATATAGATGTGCTCTGACAGAAACCTCTGGTCATAAGGAATTCATATCAGAGTTCCTCGTTTTCCTGGACCATCTGGTAGTAAGGAATTGTTTAGGCAAAGATGTAACCAAAACTATCAAGTGTTTATCTGGCTGGAGGATTTCACTTCGTGCAATTCTTGGTATTTGGGAACAAATGAAAACACAGGAGAATGTCCAGTTTCTGTTCACCAGGAGATTGAATCAGGATGCACTGGAAAACTACTTCAGCACTGTTTGTCAACAAGGTGGAAACTGTGATAATCCTACACCCTACCTTTTCTCTTGTATTTTCAAGAAATTGCTTGTACAGGTTGAACTGCAGGGCTCGCCCACCAGCAATTGTATGTGAGATTCTGATAAATGGATTGTAAATGTTGCAGATCTATCCAAAAAGGTACTTGTTGATGCAAATTCATCTCAACTTGTAAATTCAAGTCTTTGTTGTGTTAATCATCAAGATTACCGTCATCTGAATGTTCCAGAGCAGAATGCATTAGTTTACATTTGTGGCTATCTTATGTCTAAAGCTCTCATGCGACATTCTTGTGGAGTATGTGAAAATTATGCAAGTGGTAATGCCAGTTTAACTGACAGTTCACAATTGTTATGTTATTTCAGAGCATATGACAGTAATCGTGGAGATTTTGGAGGTTTGATGATGCCTTGTGAAGATTTTGTTAGTTTTATTGTTAAACTTGATGAATTGTTCCAGCTGTTGTTTGAGAAACATAAGACACATGGAATTGCACACACTATTTTACAAGCATTTCAGTGTGTTGACTTCTGCCATCCTTGCCCCAGTTTTCCAAAATCATTTATTATGAAGCTCTTTCTAAGAATGAAGATATACCATTCTGTGAAACGGTACAACAGAGACATACATTTTCAACTACTTCAGAAGAGAAGAAACAGGAAAGCCAATAAAGTATTACACAAGTAATAGGGCTGGAACTGTGTATGTGCATGTAATCTTGGCTTACATGCATATGAAAGAAATTGCCAATTGTGGTACTGTTAATTTTTCTCTAGTTACTACTACATATTTTCTGTTACTGTACTGTATCGTTGTTAGATTCTAATGAGATACATTTCGTCTTTCTCTAGTTACTACTACATATTTTCTGTTACTGTACTGTATCGTTGTTAGATTCTAATGAGATACACTTCGTCTTTCAAATTTTGAACACTGCAAAGCACAGTTACATCAATTAGTTGAGCATCTTCATAGTACCTTATTATGTATCTATGTAGATTCTGCATTTATGTCAAGTGATTGTTGCACTTTATCTGCTACTGCACCAACAGTGTTTGTTCCATTATTGTCTTATAAGCAGTAAACATTTAGAGTGCAGTATAGACAATTAATAATCAATTCCAATGATTCTCTTTACCATAAAATAATTCATGAAAATTTTTTTTTTCATTTTATGATTTTTGTGATTATTCTCCATTACATTACTTTTTCAATACATGTGAATATTTATAGGTAATTGTTGGTTTTTTGTACATAAGAGGTACCAGTAACTTGTCAGGAAGTGTGTCGTAAAACACAGATACATTTTGTTTTCATTGATAACTCCTATTTGGAATTTGTGTTTCTTTCCCCCATTGTGTGGTTTGTGTTTCAAAGCATATATGTTTAAATATTACTAATTTAATTTTCCATGATTTATATGTATTGGCATAGAAGTGCACATTAATCTTGGGATTTAAAGTTAGTGTTCTAATTAATTAGTTAGTTGTGTATACATTGTACTCATAATTATCACAGATGTACTAAGGCTATATAATTGTAAGTTGTAATCACATCTTAAGTATGATCTTTGACATGTTTAGAATATCTTAGAGGTTGTACCGTATGCTAAGGGTAACTGAGCATATTAAAATTCCTGAGATATATTTTTTGAAAATTTGGTTATGAATGACCATTATAATGTAGCTAACTGAAATTAACCAAACATCTTTACTCTTTTATAGGGTTTTTAATGGAAGGAGGCAGTGGTGGTGCCTATCTTTAAGGGAGGTGGGCATAAGGCAAAACCAGCTAACTATAGGCCGGTTAGTTTGACTTCGTGTGCAGGAAAGATCATGGAGAAGATATTAGTGGGGTACGTAATGGGAAAAATTGAAGAGCGGGGCTGGTTAGAGGAGAGGCAGCATGGGTTTAGAAAAAATTTCTCATGTGAAACCCAGCTGGCGGGGCTGCTGGAGGACTTGGTAGGGGCGGTGGATGAGGAAAAGTAGGTGGATGCGATATTTATAGTCTTTGAGAAGGCTTTCGATAGGGTGCCACACCAGAGGGTGATGGTAAAGGTGGGTAAATTGATAGAGGACAGCAGGGTAGTGAGTTGGATTGGAGATTTTCTTAGGGACAAAAAGCAACGGGTGAAGGTGGGACAGGAATGTTCTGAAGAGGGAAGAGTGACGTCAGGGGTACCACAGGGGAGCGTCTTGGGGCCCCTTCTGTTCCTCATCATGCTAAATGATATAGGGGAGGGCATAAAGAGCTGCCTAAGACTATTTGCGGACGACTGTGTAATTTACGAAAACATAGGGGCTGTGTCACACCTGAGACAGGATCTGCGGAAGTTGGAGGATTGGTCAAGGGTAAATAGTATGGACATAAATGTGAAAAAATCGAAGTTAGTCAGATTCACGAGGAGGAGGAAAGTGGAGAAGAGAGTGTATTTCTGGAAGGGGCACGAGTTTGAGGTAGCAGAGAATTACAAATACAGTACCTGGGAGTTACCCTACAGAGCAACCTGGGTTGGGGGAAACAGGTACAGCGGGTGATAAGCAAGGGAAGGAAGGGGCTTGGGCTAGTGGCCAGAACTCTAAAGGGGACAGGGGAACAAGTGAAAGAAAAAGCATATTCCACGCTGGTGAGACCAGTGATAGAATATGCAGGAGCAATCTGGGACCCGTATCTAGGAAAGGAAATAAAGGAGCTAGGAAGGTGCAACGCAGAGCAGCGAGGTGGGTGACTGGAATGTGGAGGCGAAGAGAAGGGGAGACACACAGGCCAACTGTAATGATGAAGAAGCTAGGGTGGGAAAGCCTGCAAAAGAGGAGAAAGATTGAGCGCTTGGTGAGACTGTATAAGGTAATTGAAGGAGAGGGGGGCTGGGGAACGCTGGGTGATAGGTTAAGCAGAGGAGAGTATAGAGGGCGAAAAGATCATCAGTGGAAAATACATAGAAAGTGGAGACGCACGGAAAGGGGGAAGCAGGCATTTCTGGTGAGAACGGGACGGGACTGGAATGAGCTTGAGGAGAGAGTATTAGATGGGAAGGGAGGGAGGGACTTAAGGAGGAGGCTCAGAGATGTAGAGGTATAAAGTAGAGAGGGAGTTAAGGTTGAGAGGGAGTTATCCTTGCCACCGGGTGGAAGCCCAATTATAAGAGAATAATAATAATAATAATACCTAACATGACCAATTACTGGTAAACTACTATTAGTATTACAATGCCATCTTAGATAATAATTGGAAAACATATCAGGAAGTACATATAAAAAGAAGCATTTATGCATTTTGTTTTTTTATAATTTTTGCGAAAAAGTGGCTTTCATTAGAATTACTGCGTCTTATTTTGGTAACTTAATTTGTCTGCTAAAGTTCATTAGGTTTCTTACAGAATGTCATGTTTTTATTTTTGATGAATTTCGTACATGGGGAATATAACCACTAGAAATACATATAACATAATATTGCCATAACTTGGTTAAAAATTAGTTCAAACTTTGTTTACTCATTTGTCTGTAGAATACTTGCAGTTTGAAAAAATAGTGATGATTAATTTTTAGAAGTGAAGTTGCATAAAAGTTAAAAATAAGGGTCAGGGAAAATCTGGAAAAGTTAGGGAATTTCATTTGAGATTTCGGGTAGCCACTCTGTTGAAATAGGCCACGCTTCATACCTTAATGGATGGGCTTAAGTCCCTTATGTAACAGAACCAAACTTAATCCAAATAAATATCAATAATATACAAGTTTATGTAAAATCAAAGAAAACTGATATACTTGTAATGTCTCAAGTACTCACATAATTCTATTGTTTTCACATAATGTAATGTTATTAATTGTATTGTTTTCACATAATGTAATGTTATTAATTGTATTGTATTTAACTTACACAATGTAATTTTATTACCATGTAACTTGTGTTTATAACATGTACCAATTGTAAAACAGCCTAGAGCTGAATTTTGGATGTAATAAATAAATAACAAAAATTAATAAAAGTTTTGTTTAACTATGTGAACTAAAAAAACAACTCCCTATCCTCCCCACTTACACCCTAAATCTTACTTGTACAGTTCCTGTAAACACGTATTTATGTTCTTTAAGACATTCTGTGACAATAAATAAATAAGATAGGTGCCGATATTGGAAATAGTTGTGCTGTTGGAAGAAAGCTTTTTTAATAGTCAAAATGTAAGGACTTTTTGGCTCTATTCCAAAATACGATACCCGTGACGTCAAACAAAGATGGGAAGTTATGATGTCGTCGCTGAAAGAGAGAAAAACATATTTTAAAAGAAGTATTGTGGGGCTTTTGGTACATAGTATAAAATATAATTAAGAAAAGGTAAATATTGAAGTATTGGGAAATGTTAAAAGAGGTGTTGTAATATGAAGTTAAATCGTGAAGAAGTGTTGGGGTGTGAAATTTAACCATATAGTTATGGGCTGATGGAATTGCAGTTGCGGGATGTGACATTAAAAAACTGTTAGTTTTTGGCTGGAAGTGGTAGAAACGTGTGCTTTGAACTTGTGTGAGTTATGGAGTGGCGCAAGAAAGTAGAAAATAAAATTTGAAATCGGGTAGGAGTTAAGAATTATAATTAAGATAAACTTAATATTGATAGGTTATAAACATTATTATATTGATTGGAGACACAAAACAACCATTGAAACGACGGGGAAAGGAGGTGGGATAATGTGACATGGTGAAGTTTCATGGAAGGAAGCTGGTGGAATATAAAATAGAAGGTAAGTTAATGTTATAATATTAGACACTATTGCACGATACTGTATTTTATTTATCGTGATTTGGAATATAGTCCCACCCGGTGAATTCTATTTTGCGATACCGGATTTTAGTTTATTGGAATCGTGATATTTCAGTAAAATAAAATCACGGTATCGTGAATTGGAATATAGTCCCACCAGGTGAATTCTATTTTGCGATACCGGATTTTAGTTTATTGAAATCGTGATATTTCAATAAAATAAAATCGCGGTATCGTGAATTGGAATATTGTCCCACCCGGTCAATTCTCTTACGATACCGTTGGTATCACAAAATATAATTGAGCGGGGGGGATTGTATTCCAGTTAACGATACCATATAAAATAATTCAGGAACATAGAAAAGCAGTGTTTTTAAAGTTCCCCGCCAAAAACCCCCATATTCCCACGTAGGGGTGGTAGTGACGTAAGCGACGCCATCTTGGTGATGTCATTGTTATTGTTATGGTATCGCGAACTGGAAGAGTCCCGACTTTTCTTTAGTTTTAAGTCTTCCGTGAGACTTTTGTAACAGTCCTACACTTTGTACATGTATTGGTTATATTAAACTGATGTGATTGAATCATGAGGAAATGTACAAATAGCTTTTTATATTCTATTTACTGCAGTAAGTACTGTTGTCCTTAAAACTTCGCCTAGGGTAGGACTACTTTTGTTTATCTCATTTTTATGGTGTGAAAACAGCTTAGGCCAGCTTTCCTATTCTAGGGTTTTATCAAGCCAATCATTTTTTATAACCGACACTTTCAATGCGAAGCTGGAGAACACTCCCTTGCTGTGATATCCACTGTATGTACTATATAAATACCATGTAACTAATTGCAGGTAGGCCTACATTTACTATAACTACTAGAATGCATAACCTATTTATAGCAATAGGCCCTACTAACTACCTATAATTGACGAACCTGTGTTATGTTTCTATATATGCGTTTAGAATTTAAATTTCTGGTAAAAGTTCCGTATTGCGCTTCCAAGTTAACCCTTTGATCCTGATGGCATGAGCCTGTACACGTGATCCTGTGGTACATGATGCTTATCAGTGGGGAGGTGTGTAATTTATCTTATACGTAATTTATTTTTTACATCAGGTATCGCGCATGGGCACTACGCGCCTCCCCATGTACCACGGTATCAGTTGTACAGGATCATGCTATCTGGAAACTTCATAAGTGGGCATATTTGCAATAAAGTACCTGTCGCACTACACAATAATTGCACCAATCCAAAAAACAAATTCTATTCCTCCTGCAAAACCAAATTTAATAAATAAAAAAAACTTGTCTTCCATGAAACCATGTAATTATTCACGTACAATGACCAGCCGACATCAGCTACGCAGGTTAATGAAATACCGAGTTTATCAGAAATTTTATAATTTTCTTCAAAAAAATTTTAATATTACGAACCGTAAGCTTGCGCGTGTTTATTAAAGCGTAGTTATTCGTCAGAATCACACTACAAATGCACATTTGACGATAAACATTTCACACGAAAATACATTATCGTATATGAGTTGTTTACCAAGAGAACGCAGTTACAATATGGCGGACATCACTAGCCAATAAGCGCCCGAGTTCGCTGACTTCAAAGGCGCCGACTTGCTATTTCGCTTCTGATACATTTATTTATTCTGTGACCACACCCAGCCTGGGTTTACATCTATTTTGCACAACACTGCCAATCGAAAAATTTATTTAACTCGTGCAAAAAATCTGACTTTACACCCTTAATTTTAGGGTGCAGGCATGTAATTTATACCTGATACTTAGAGTCAAATAAATAAGAATCATAATGGCAGAACAAAATTATAAATAGTAAATGTAAAATAAAATCTTCACTGAGTAACTTAAACCCAATTACTGCAGCAGTAAATTGTCTAATTAGAAGTGTTACTTTACATATCACCCCAGGCATTGTACACTATTTAATACTTAAAACATTACAAATGTGAATTTTCTTAATCAATATCCACAAAGAACTATGGATGCAAAATATATAATTTCTTTATTACTTACATATGACACAGCATTCACAAAATTTACAACTTTTAACATCTTAAAACATGGCATTGTTTGTTTGGACTAAATTAATTTTATAATGACTAACAGAGGTATTAATTAGTGTTATTGAATTTTATTTGTAAAAAAATGATTGAAAAGCTACATTCTGAATTTCTATGACATGCAATCAATTAATCACACGAGTAAATAGATATAAGAAATTGGGGTACATTTCCTTCCACGAAAAGAACAGCTGTGAGGGGTGGTTGTGCACGCTAATGCGTTTTGCGATTGTGCTGAGAAATACTGGTATCAATGGTGTATCCAGCTCAAAACATGAGTGGGGCAGGGCATTTTCCAGAATTCAACATCTTTCATGGGGGAAAAGGGTTATGGTGTCATACTGGTTTGGCATATAATTTACGAGCATTGAGTTAGTTTACATGTGTTTCATAAACAACTATAACTTTGAAGGATGCCCTCAATATTAGATGTTGCTATTCCTGATGTACCTTTAATGATTTATTTACCCTCATAAAGTGTGACAAATTAAGTTTACCTTATTATATTAGTTCCAACCCTATTCACATGCTACATGTGTTATGCGTTGCCAAAGGAAGAATTTATTTCTGATCTTGTAATGGTTTTATTAATTTGAACTACTATAAAGGCACTCGAGTAGTGTTAAAATTCAAAACTCACACTTAAATAAATTAAGGGCACTTAATTTCTAGGTATTCACTATGCTCACATTTCAAGACTACTGGAAATTTTACAGTACAAATTCTTGTACTTTCAAAGCCTAGAAATAAAAACAGCAGTGTCCTACCATAGAATATATATTCAAAGGTCCTACATAGGTATAGCTGAGGGACAAAACCATTACGCCTGTGTTTCTATAGCCTAATGATGTAAGTAGATCACACTCACAAGCTGTTCAGTAACAAATTTGATGTATAACACTGGCAATAGAAAGGCTGGTATCGTAATTTTAACTTGACCCAAAAATGCTGAATTAAGTACATTTTTTTTCTCCCAATAATCAATCATAAATCATGTTCTCATATTTATATATTTTTTAATCACAATGTTATTTTGACAACAATTCATTCAAAACTTACTGTAGCGCATCACGCACTTTCATGGTTATGGTTTCTGACTGGCTAAATGTTCCATACAACATTATCACGCTCTTTCACTTTCACCATTTGTTTAGAACATAACCAAAACAACTCGGTTCTGTTGTTATAGGTCAGAAAGCTGAGCGAACAGTTGAGTCAACCATTTGCCATCCTCAAACACTGGCTCCCCTCAAACAAAAGGTAATAATACTTATTGTCATGTGAAGAATAATACTAACTTTCCCATCTATCATAGTTTTCTTGTAAATATCCTTATTGACTTGGAATTGAGTTTTTTTGCAGGCCATAAGGCGAAGGAGTAAATGTCTCAATAATGGACAGTGGGATTGAATATAGCATGGATCTTGAAATTACAACTGATGCAAATTTGAAATAATTGGCACAAATTTAGTTCTCATCTAAATTCCCTTACATAAACTTTGTTAGCCCATTGTTCATCCTGATCAAATCTTTCCTACTAGAGTCCCGCTATGTTTCCCAGCTCTGCAACCGAGAGCCTGGTGTGATTTCACCTGCCAAGTATAAGATTGCATTTATCTTCCTGCCTCAGGCCACGACCACAAGTAACAGTGTCTGGCTTCGTGACCGAGAATGTGTTTCTCAGCGTCCTCCCAGGGCAGCCCTCTTCCCAGAGCTCAGCTTAGGCTAGCAGCTCGTCATGCTCCTTGCTAATGTTCCAGGGCTGTCGGGCACCCTAACACATTTCTCACGAGCTAGCAGATCCCCAGGAACCTCACCCAGAGCTCTGACCGGGCTTTAACCTCGGCTCTCGGCGAGCCGGAATCAAAGACATCTCACTGGACGGCTAAAGGTCTGCCTTCGCCATCTCGTGGCGAAGATGCCAACTACTTTACCTTAGTTCGACGAGTAGCGATGCCTCTAGTGGCCACCACCACACCTCTATTTCCCTTTTAGCCCAACAGAGTGTGAACCAGCTGGGTCCATAAGGGCCAGGCTTACGCTAGTCCCTCTTGCGGGACTTTTGTAACTAACCCCGAGTCTGTTTCACCTGTGCCCTGACGGAGCACGCTGCTTTCGGAGCGAGACAAGTTACCTTCGATGCCCCTTAAGGTAGGCTACCAGCCACCTTTGTTATTTTTTTCTTTTGGTCGGTGGAGCGAGCCCTCTACCGCTACATCCAGCCAATCAGAGGCCACTTCCCCCACTTCCAAGACTCCGGGCCCCTATCGCGAGTTTTACCTGCGTGCAGCCCAAGAATGGATTCGTCCTTCTGTCGTCAACATGGTCGTTTCTTCCCGGTGCTTCTCACCCGCGACCCTTTATCACGAAGCAGTCTTGTAGCGACCAGCTTTAAGGGATGTGATCCCAGGGAGTCCGGAAGTGATACATATTTTATTTATTTCTAGATTGATATTCTCGTAGTTCTGATTACTAGGCAATATTGTGGCATAACTTGCGCGTAGCTCCCGTGAGCGCTAGTGCATCTCCAGAGGGCGTGATTGTCATCATTCCACCCCCAGAATGGCAAGTGGGAAATTCTACTCCTTTTTGCTGATAGTTGGCTCTCTACTTAACTTTTGCCCTGATTTCACAATCCCTGTTTCTTGTCACCTACATTTCTAATCTTGACCAATAGACCTTTTTCATTTGGTTCCAGTGGGGTACAAGAGATGGTCCAAGAGTTCGGGTTTCCTCCAGCTCAAGACCATCGCCAGATTCATCTTGAATGGACATGAATTCCACGCGTCTCTCCTGCCAGCCAACCTTTGAGTTGCCACCTCTTCTCCTTGCTTCTAGTCACCGCCAGTGAACAGTCAACGATATCAGATATTGTTAAACCTAACATAGTTACTTATATATAGTCACGCACTGGTTGGTCTAACAAATGTTTCAACTTTCTAGTTAAATTATTTATGTTAGTTTTTTTGTGAAAACTTTACTATAACATATCTTAATTAGTCAAAGGCAAATGTAAAATTTGTACTCCAGTTACAATTAATAATATATTTGTAATTGATGAGTTTGACAGCCAGGGCTCCAAAAAACTTTGCTCTGTGTAATTTTGTAATTCTTGAAACTATTAAAAGAAAATAATGAAAACTATAATTAACAATAAATAGGGTAACCTTTAAGCAAACATCTTGGTTTTTTTTTAAATTTCTTCAAATACAATCTATTTTCTACTTCCTCTTCTAAGAATTACGTTTACTTTTTTTTTAATGTTTCTCCCTTGTGTAGCTCTGAGTTTACTGCAGTGTCATTCACCCACTCACAGCAGCTTCCAGGGCTTGTATAACCAAATTAACATATAACTACACAAGGGCAGTAACATCAACTCTTGAACAACTAAATACTTCATTTGCCCAAAGCCTCAATCTAAATACTTCATTGTCCCAAAGCCTCGATGACTCTGAAAATACTTATCAAAGTATGCTTACGATCTCATTCATATTGAATATAATTATTTTGCCAAAGAATCAAATTCATATGATTTATGAAACAAAAAACTTGTAAATACCCAAAATTCCCTGACTTTTTCAGGTTTCCCAGGTTTTCCAGGTCGCTGGACACCCTGAAGAACTTTGTGTTAATTTGAACATAATTTACTAGAAAAATTAAATTTATCGCCCGGCACTTCCGCGCACCAACTAAATGCTACATAATTAAGTAGAATGTATTACCATGTAAATAAGAATATTTTGCAGGTTTGTTAAAATTTGTGTTGGTAATCAGTGCTTTGAGTTAACTTGAAAATACTTGAGTACAATATATCACCACATAAATCGAAATATTTTTTAATGTTTTTAAAATTTGATGGATTGAACAATCATTCATTGTAAAACGGTCAGTTGAAAATTCAAGCTATTGTGGTTTAAAAAACATGTACCTTTTGAGTGTCGTCTGTGTCATCTAGAATTTTGATTTTTTTCTCTCTCCATAATGTACATGTATTTCAAAGCACAAAAAATATTTTAAGAGGTTTTGTTAAAGTTCTGTTGTCTGAATTGCTGTGTTTGCGTTCACTAAAAAGAAGTTCATTTCAAGGTAGATCTGGACCAAACTATTGGAAAATTCGAGGGGAAAAAAATGTGTAAGTACCCTTTAAACATTGTCTATGGAAAAAAAAAAACATATTTTGAAGATTGTAAAATCATACGGATATAAATATTAACTAGTAAACATATATCGTTGGTACTGCACAAAAATATAAACAAGTCAATGAGTGAATGTATTTAGGCTATTTAATATTCTAAATTCAGCTTCTGATTAAAAAATTTAGCAGGGCCCCCCCCTAATGGAAATAACTGGGCACGCCTATGCACTTGACCTTTAAAACACCGAGAAGGTCACTGACTATGTGAGATTTCAAGAAAACCACACCTAAAGCAGAATTTAATTCTTCTTGATGAAATTTTGCCTTTTCATTGATGATGCTTTCTCTATTTCTATGACTATGTACGGACTTTTGCATTGTTGCCTTCTGTGTATCCATGGAAACAACTTTGGCAATGACTGTGGCATACCCCCCGCTCTCTCTACAGACTGCTGTAGCAAAGCACGGATACTGGCTAGTAATTAATAAAACATTATTTAGAAATATCATGGTAAAAATCTGAAATCATATCACCCAAAGCTGATATGCTGGAGCACTCACAAGGATGTGTACGTTAAACGTGTAGTATGCTTATATAAGGTAGTCTCGCCAGAGTTTAATCTATTCAACCCATTATTGGCTCTTTACTAGAGCTATGATTTTCGTACCATGTGTTTAGTGCATTATGATTAAAAATTGAAAACAAAAGTGTCACGAAGCAGATATGGTGAAGCACTCATAAATAATATGACATTATTTTTCCTTTAATTTTACTGTTTGACTTGAATCCAAATAATTTCACTTAGACTATTTTACACTTAGCTAAGGTTAACTCTTTTCTGGGTGAACGATAATTATGGTATATTTTCGATTCGAAGCTTGGCTTCGAACTAACATATCCTCAGTAAGTACATTACATTACATTGTTTAAAGTTGTATGCTGTATCCTTTTCGATAATATTCAGACATTGTAGCTTTCCAGAAGAGAAAGAAATTATAAAACATGATTTTCACACACTACACAAGTCCCTAAATTTACTCCGAAGGAATGATTTCGTAATTCCAGCTAGTTTGTGAAAAAATTAAGTTTTTATTTCTCACATTACAATACCTGTGCTTTTAAGCTGCCAATGCCAATCATTGTTTACCCGCGATGAATAGGAATACATGTTTTCTACATAGGTACTTGAGACGTTCCTGAAATAACCCTGAAAGGAAGGTTTCGTAATTCCTACCGGTTTGTGAAAAATAACAGTTTACTGCTTACATTACAAACCTATGTATTCACGCAATCACCGACATTCATTGATTACTCGTTTGGGGTTTTTAATTTTTTTGGAGAAATTTAGTCAATGTAGGTTGTGATGTAATAATGAAATTTGTTTAATGACTGTATTTCAATTCTAAGGATGTACAATTTCTTGTACGTAAAAATATAATAATTAACTATGATCGTAAGTCTAAAAAAAAATAAAAAAAAAAACATTTTTCAAAATACAATCATAATTCTTTCTTATTTGGCAATTTCTTGTGTGTGCAGGATCTTCCGACGTACTGAACTAAAACAAGCATCATGTACCACAGGATGATACCATCAGGACCAAGCCAACAGGATCCAGGGATAAACTGGGATACACGAAACACCAGCCATGTAAAACACAGAATATATGATGGCTGCAATCAAAGAATTCCTTGGAAAGACTGCAAAATTCAATATGTCAGCTGCTTCAATACACATCACGTATTCCTCACAGAAAATGAATGACGTTAACAATTCTATTCAAAATTTTCCTCCCATTAGACTTATTTGTTACGTCACTCAAAATAGTACGTACTTCAAATGCACTGTAACAAAACAAACTTTTCGCAATACAATTTCTTCTTCCAATTAAACAACCAAGATGAAATATAATCATTAAAAATTCCTTACAATTGCAATACAGTCATTAAACGAATTTAATTACTACATTACAACCTAAATTGACTAAGTTCTCAATAAAAATTAAAAACCTCAAACGAGTAAACAATGAATGTTGGTAATTGTGTGAATACTTAGGGGTCATTCCAGGAGATTTCAACCAGGGTTGGTTGCTGCAAATTTCTTTGAGACCCTTAGAAATGATTTTTTTATGTACACTGAATGGATCTGAACAAGTTTTTCCAAACAGATGACAGAATTTTTGTAAATACTTCTTCTCATGGAAAGCACAGATTGTTTCAATGTCACAATGCTCTAACCTTAGATTCAAAAGGCTTTGATTCTTCTCACTTAACTCACTAAACCTTTTTAAATGGTCTGTAATATTTCTACCATAGTTTTCTTGTGGCAGTCTTCACTCAAATAATGTCCAATTGAACACTCCATTTTAACACAATCATGTAAAACAATAGAAAAACTCACTGTAGGATTTTCATCTCATTCATCAACCAAAACAATGCACTAGATTAACCCGCGATCAGGCGCACTATAAATGTTCCGCAATAGGGCGCGCATTGAGCATTTTGCTCACGGCAGCAACAGTTGTGATTATTCTGTCAAAATGCGAGATTTTAGTTAAATAACATGTTTTATATACTAGAAGTTTCAAATGATGATTCAAATTAAATACTTATTTGTGTTTAATGCTGAAAAAACATTTACACATCTATAATTTGCACATTTATGAATGCACTGCAATGCGTATCTTGTAATGTAGTCTTAAATCATCACTATATTTTTTTAAGATACAATTAAAGAAGTTCACATAAAATTCAACTTCACTACTATTTATAATTATTATTATTTGCAAACATCTTTCGTGCCTCTTCATCTATAGTAATCTAACATAAAAAATATTGTTAGGTAAAATCCACATTTGAAGTATCATAATATTGAAAAAAAAAATGAAACTAAAATACAGCCATGCTGAATAGCTACAGAGGCCCTAGTAAAACCTTTAAAAATATAACTCAAATCAACATAATAATAGATAAATAACTCGCAAGAGCTAATTTTTAGTCTGTCCCTATAGATCTCATTGTGTCACATGACTAGTGTCTTAGTCTTCATCACTTTACACCCAAAAGTCAAAAGAAACCGCGCCAAAACTATCGGGGATACACGAGCGACATGCACAGACTGTAATAACATGCAAGTGTAATCGGATGCGCATTTGATAGACATTCACACCCGATACGAGGTCAACATACACTACCTATCGGGCGCGCATAGAGCAAACTGCTCACAGAGTGAAGGTAGCTGACTTTGAATGTTGACACTTTCGATTCCTTTGTGTATTAGGGGCTATGAATGGCTCTAGGCGAATCACAAAATGCCGACTTGAAGGTACCAAGAGACCCGAAGTCAAATGTGAAGATTTCATAAAATGATGTACGATTATTTGCTGACCGTGAGCAATTTGCTCATAGTGCGCCTGATCGCGGGTTAAGCAGGATCTAAAAAAGTTGACAATAAATGTTGCAATCCTTCATAGAGATTACATTCCAAAACTCACCATTAGTACTACCTCACACTACTTATTTCTTTGTTTGACAATCTCTTCGCTTTGTTGGCTGAGAATAAAAACACGCCCTATAGCAATTTAAAATTTGTTTACATTTTAAGGAATGACATCAGTTACAAAGCCACTGCTGGTGTAGTAGTTTTCCTTGTGTTTTATATACCAGCAGCTGTAGAAAGATATTACAGAAGTGACATTATGCATTCTCATTAGGTCATTCAATTTTCTGTGCAGATAACATTATTACAGTTATTAATTTATTTATACACTGCATTGTACTTTAGTGTTTGCACACCTTCTTAAGCATTGTGTTAAATAAGCAATTCGCTGCTAAGTAAATGAATAATAATTTTCTGCTAAAATTCAGAATTTTTTTTTTTTTCTTGTTTTAATTTTCAAAACACCCTCACCAATTTTATGTATGTTAAAGTACCTCAATAGAACTACATTCTGTGTAAATTTCCAATTTTTCACGTGTGTCCCACAGTCAAAAATCCCGTTGAAAAGTGCAAATTTCAGAAATATTCGATTTATAACAGCCTGTAAATATGAAAGGACTCAAAACACCCAAATTTTCACATATCTGCCACATAATACTAATACTATAGAATACACATACAAGAAATCATTGGAATGTTTCATGTCCTTCATGGAAGGTTTTAGGCTTAAAGTTGGGAAAAGGTCAATTTTGTTGGTGCACTTTGAAAAATAACAGAAAATATGTTAATTATCACAGCAGGAAATGCTTGTGACAAAAATAATCAGCATTTTGAGCTGAGTAAAATGTAGTTTTTAAGAAGTTGTTAAGATAAAAATTGAGGGAGCTACAGCATTTTTCGTAAATGCTTGAAAATGCTTAAATTTTCACACGCCGTCATCTTCAAACAGGTGCCTAGGCAAAAATTAAAGGAAATAACTTTTTGTAAAATTGGTTTTGAACTCTCAAAACATGTACCAATGAATGGACAAATCTTCAGAATTTTTGAAAAACATGCAGCAACCAAATATTTTTTATTTGGTTGAAATCTCATGTAAGCAGTAAACTTTTTTTTCTTCTCGAACCAGTAGGAATGACGAAACCTTCCTTTCAGGGTTAATTCAGGAACATCTCAAGTATTTAGAAAACATATATTTTTATTTATCGTGGGTGAACAATGAATGACAGTAGCAGCATTAAAGAACAGGTATTGTAATGCCAGATATAACTTTTTAATTTTTTCACAAACTAGTAGGAATTACAAAAACCATTCTTTGGGAGCAAATTTATTGACGTGTATAGTGTATGAAAATCATGTATTCCAATTTTTTTTTTCTGTTCTAAAAAGCCGCGGCGTTCGATAATTACTGTCCAAACAATTAATTCATGACTGAATTTTCCGGATACATCCTAACACAATACGTATAGACAGGAATACTACATAAATAGCCAATATCAACATAAATGAAACATGGCTTGTTGGCAGTATGGATTTTGGAAAATATTTTGAGAGGTGGATGAATGTTGTAAATCGCCTGACAAGATGCGTGGTGCTAACAGACGAAAAAGGGAACAGACAAAAAAAGGTAAGGGGGATGTCTATTGTAATTCCATCACACGATTGACAGGAAACCCATTTCCCAAACGTTACTGCCCTAAATATACTACGCTAAAATAAGCACCAATTTATTCAAAGAAATTCTCACCTCTTTATCCTTAATATACATTGCGGTGATGGGGTTTCTTTTTGCCAATCAGTATTCGCTATCGGGTCCCAGTCTGATGACAATGTTGTCAAAGCTGACATGCTGGACATTCTTTTGTTCATCGGTGATTTCTATAGCAGTAAACGAGCACGCATTAATTTCTACATCTCAGCATAATCGCAGCAACTCCAAGTGTCAGTACAGACATCATTATACAAAAATTAATCCTGTTGACACCACCGGAGTCAAAAGAATGGATTTGGACAGCAACAGCAACAGTTACACAGACACATGGTTGCCATGACACTTTCGCTACAATTTCACTATTTCAAAAACATTATCCCCAAATAACACAAAATAAAATAATATTATAAAAAGAAGCAAAGGAAATAAAGTAAACATATATGTAACACAAAATAAATAAACCATTATAAATAATTAAAACTATATTAAAATTACTAATTTATATGCATTATATCACACTTACTAACGATAGAGCTAGGATAGCCTAGACATACCTAAGCTACATGGCAAATGAAAGTTATAATCATCCTTAACAACATGTATATTTTAGAATTACTGATTGGACCGAAATTTTTAATGCTGACGGACAGCAACAAATTATCGCACCCTTTATTCTTTGAAGGCTATCGAACCACAAGCCTATTACAAGACTGTTAAAAAAATTATTTTAACGATCAAACTTTTAAAATTACATATGTAAACAAACTGATATATATTACAGAAAAGGGTCAAATATGTATAATAATCTTTATAAGTTTATTTTTGTAAGAAATTTTTTTAAGCATGACCAACGAATAACGTCCTTTTTAGAAAATATTTCCTTATAATGAATCCACCACAGGGCTCATACCAAGGATTGTCCCAATATCAGACACTATGCAAATGAGAGCTCAGTGGCGTAGCGTGGGTGGGGCGGAGGGGGCGGCCCGCCCCGGGCGGCAGCCCGCGGGGGGCGGGTCGCCGGTGAAGCGGGTTGAGATCTGATCTATGATTCATTCATTACATGTGTCAGACACACTATAATGTTCCATTTTTATCTAACATTTTGCGCACCAACTATTTTTTAATATTTATTTAAAAGAAAAACTGCGAAATCACTGACAGAGCTCTTTATAACGTTTGTTTGTTTACATACGAACGGCAACATCGCATCACGCCGCGCCGCCCGGCGCGCGCGAGCCGAGTTGAGCGGCACTCCTTATTATGTTAATTACTCATACAAAATCTTTTGTTTCACGCGTCGGCCCGTGTCGATGCCTCTCTTTCGCACTCATTGAATTTAGTACTACGCATTGTACTGTAAAGTTTGACCTTAACCCAGGGCAAACCAAACAACTTCCGCGAACCGGGACACAGTAAAACTCCTATATTGCCCCGTACCGCGAGCGCAGGTAAACCCAAAAAAATATTAAAACCCAAACTAATAGCAGGCTTAAAAAATACTAATAAGGTTGCGAACAGTGAGAGGAGGCAGCAAGTTAAAAAGACGCAAAATTTATATGACAACATTTAATAAATATATATATATATATCATAAAATCGTTTCATCACAAATCGGCGCATCCATCATAAAATACCTACCCTATTACTACTTATAAAAAAATAGCTATATAATAATACTAAAAAAATACTTTAACAATTCCCCCAAAAAATTATAATTTGATCATATACTTCGGAGCTCCAAAAATTAAATATAATTACCAAAAAGGCATTAAAAATATATACAAATATAGATACGCACCGGGCGTATCACCGCTGTAAATACTAACTAACATAGGCGAAATCTAGCAAAAAATTGACACACCTTAACATGCAAATAAATATACCAAAAATTTAGCAAATTACAAATTATGGGTTTACAAGCCCTTCTCAGTTAAATCATTTTCTAACGGTCGACGCCTTTTTTCTTCTAGGTCTGGCAAGGATTGGATGAAACACGCTGAACGTAAAATCCCAGTTTCAGTTTTATTAGTCCGTTAATTTAAATCCCGAAAATCCACAAATTATAGTTTCGCACCAGGGGTCTAAAGGGTCAACGGGGCAGTGGCACAATTACCTCAGATCTACTATGAGCTCCGCTAGACTATAAACTTGGCTATATTGTCGATTGAACAAGAATTGGCTGCTAATATTGATTTTGACAAAGTTATTTCTGACTTCGCTGCTCATAAGGCCCGTAGAATCCGCTTGTAAAACCACTCATCCTATTTTAACTTCAATAAAAGGTACCTAATTGCATGTGAAATTTAATTTTAACTAAGCACCTATAGAATGGGGGCGGCAAAATGGGTCTCCCGCCCCAGGCGCCGAGATGGCACGCTACGCCACTGTGAGAGCTCTAACCTTCCCTTACAATATTTACATATCAGAATTTCTATCTGGGCCGACACTTTTAATGCCGACGGACAGCAACAAGTTCGCGCGCCCTGTTTTCCTTTCATGCTGTAGCTTCTCCCGCCGATTGCAGGCTTACAAACAAAAATTTATTTATGACATTCTATATTTATATTTTGAAGAAAAAATTGAGAATATTAAAGAGGAAGGCAAATTCTTCATGAAATATATGCAATTACTTTTTTTTCATTTTGTACATTTTAATTGCATGCCCATTGAATAAAGCAATTTTTCGAAAAATATTTATTATATTAAAACCACCACAGGACTCATTCCAAGGATAGTCCCAATATCAAACACTATGCAAATGAAAGCTCCAACCTTCCCTAACAATATGTACATTTCAGAATTTCTATCTGGGCCGACACTTTTAATGCCGACGGACAGCAACAAGTTCGCGCACCCTGTTTTTCTTTTATGCTGTAGCTTCTCCCGCCGATTGCAGGCTTACAAACAAAAATTTATTTATGACATTCTATATTTATATTTTGAAGAAAAAATTGAGAATATTAAAGAGGAAGGCAAATTCTTCATGAAATATATGCAATTACTTTTTTTTCATTTTGTACATTTTAATTGCGTGCCCATTGAATAAAGCACTTTTTCGAAAAATATTTATTATATTAAAACCACCACAGGACTCATTCCAAGGATAGTCCCAATATCAAACACTATGCAAATGAAAGCTCTAGCCTTCCCTAACAATATGTACATTTCAGAATTTCTATCTCGGCCGACACTTTTAATGCCGACGGACAGCAACAAGTTCGCGCGCCCTGTTTTCCTTTCATGCTATAGCTTCTCCCGCCGATTGCAGGCTTACAAACAAAAATTTATTTATGACGTTCTATTTTTTTATTTTAAAGAAAAAACTTGAGAATAATAAAGAGGAAGGCAAATTCTTCATGAAATATATCAAATTACTTTTTTTCATTTTGTACTTTTTAATTGCACGCTCATTGAATAAAGCACTTCTTCAAAAATTATTTATTATATTAAAACCACCACAGGGCTCATACCAAGGATAGTCCCAATATCGGACACTATGCAAATGAAAGCTCTAACCTTCCCTAACAATATGTAAATTTCAGAATTTCTATCTGGGCCGACACTTTAAAATGCCGACGGACAGCAACAAGTTCGCGCGCCCTGTTTTCCTTTCATGCTGTAGCTTCTCCCGCCGATTGCAGGCTTACAAACTAAAATTTATTTATGACGTTCTATATTTATATTTTGAAGAAAAAACTTGAGAATATTAAAGAGGAAGGCAAATTCTTCATGAAATATATGTAATTACATTTTTTCATTTTGTACTTTTTAATTGCACGCCCATTGAATAAAGCACTTTTTCAAAAATTATTTATTATACTGAAACCACCACAGGGCTCATACCAAGGATAGTCCCATTATCAGACACTATGCAAATGAAAGCTCTAACCTTCCCTAACAATATGTACATTTCAGAATTTCTATCTGGGCCGACACTTTTAATGCCGACGGACAGCAACAAGTTCGCGCGCCCTGTTTTCCTTTCATGCTATAGCTTCTCCCGCCGATTGCAGGCTTCCAAACTAAAATTTATTTATGACATTCAATATTTATATTTTGAAGAAAAAACTGGAGAATATTAAAGAGGAAGGTAAATTCTTCATGAAATTAATGTAATTATTTTTTTTCATTTTGTACTTTTTAATTACATGCCCATTGAATAAAGCACTTTTTCAAAAATTATTTATTATATTAAAACTACTACAGGGCTCATACCAAGGATTATCTTAATTTCAGACACTATGCAAATGATAGCTGAAACCTTTTGTTAACAATATGTACATTTTAGAATTTCTATCTTAGGCGACATTTTTAATGCCGATGTACAGCTACATGTTTTCGCGCCATTCTTCCTTGACAGCTTATAACTCTTACTAAACTTTAATAAATGTCGTCAGCTATATAAATTATTGAAAACAACGGCGTTATGTTATAGATAAGGGTTATGGCTACACAAGGCCGGTGCAAGGTAAATCGGCGCCCTAGGCGATAAACCTTAATGCCCCCCCCCCACCCACCCCCCCCCCCTCATGCCCGAGGCCGGACACCACAAAAAGAAATTTTCCTTGTCTCAAAATACGTCACGTAAGCCTAAGATTTTGTCAACAATCTAATGTAAGCAGGCTTGTGTTTTTTTTTTTACTTTTTTAATTACCTATTACAAATCATAAACAGGTCACCGTGGACTTTAAATAATTACTTATATCAATATAACATTCCATACTGTTACAAAAATCCATTTTCATCTTTTTCAATAATCGTAAACATATTATATGAGCTGTTGTGTGTCGTGCTGCGCCGCCCCCAGATACTTGGCGCCTTAGGCGGTTGCCTAGGTCGCCTTTATGGACGTGTCGGCCCTGAGGCTACAATAAATTTTCTCGATGTGCTTTTTTTATTGCGGGTATTTAAAATGCAGCGACATATGTTACCACAATTATTGACATAATTTGCACATTTAAAATACTACAGATATCATTCCAATGAATGTCTGAATATTAGATACATACCACATGAAAACTGTAACCTCTACCTTAGCAAGATATAATATTTAGAAGTTAATTTGCCCCTACACTTTAAATGTCGATGAACAGCAACAAGGCCGCGCGCCATATTTATTTGAAGGCAAATGCTTTATCCACCCACCGATTGCGGGCCTCAAAACAATCATTTTAGTATAGTGTTGAGTTGCCTAACAATTATTAATACTAATTATTAAATTTTAAAACAAAGGTCATGATGTATTTTTTTATTTGTATAAATTAATATTTATGTGAGTATAAGTTTAAATGCAGGAACGGCAAATATCTAATGTGTACCGAGTACTAGTGGATAACATTAAATGATACGTATACATATGTACAACTAATCTTTCAATGTTATTTACTTTCAATGCTAGTACGCGAAATGTGCAACTATTCATGCAATTTTAGTAACTGTTCAGCTTCTTAGGTCAGTTGCTATATATGTGGTGATAATATTTTGTTTCGACTCTTTTTATAACTTTCAATGTGTGGAATTTAAATCTGTTTTCCAAAACTTACCTTAATCAGAGATCTAATTCGAGGCAGTTATAAAATTATTTATTGTAGCTCTGTGTCTTGTGATGGATAGGTACTTATATTTTCGGTATAACTGTAAATAACTTCTGCAAAGTTGTAAATTTGGTAACGTTTATTTAATAAGATACAGTTCATTCTTAATTAGCAGGAAAAATTATTTTTTTATTATTAGTAGCAAATTTTGGGGTGGATTTAGTCAATGTTATTACAATGTGTAGACCTGTGGTAATTATTTTAATCGGAAAACGTATTCAGATTTGCGTATCCTATTACCAAGATTCAAATCGCAAATATAACCTAATTTTTTTTTAAAACTGACTAGTGGGTCGCGTCTATGAAACATTGTTTAGTTAAGCACTTATCGCAACTTGCTGAAGGTGAAATGTTGCTTTGCTTTAGCGCGCAATTTCAAATTTTTGTGACTCGCTTCGTTAGCCGTTGTATCAAGCTTCGGCTAACTTCGTGAAGGCTCGGCTCTGCATGCCAGTTGGCTGGGGGCTGGAGGCTCGCGGTCGGATAAGATTGGCCTGAAACATGGGGGAGGGGAAGTGGAACAAGCGGGCCCACTAATACGGCCTGGCGCCTGTGGTATGCGTGACGTCAGCGGATGGCTCGTACGCGCTCGGCCTGGCCAAAGGATGATAAGCTGAGGACGCCACGAGACCTTAGATTTTTTAAATTTTTCTTTGCCATATGCTTAGTTGTAACATCGAAATTGAAATACGGTTTATGAAATATTGTGGCTAGAAAATTTGTTTAACGTATTTCGATTACAACAAGACTCCAGACAATGTCACACTATGTCAACGTATTACAAATTAATGATAACTAACACGATGGTATAGGCCCTACTCTGAAAAATTACGTTTTTATATGAAAGCAATGGCTGAACATAAAATGGAAATGTTCCATTTAAAACTATATAAAGGGAGCAGTAAAATATTGTCAGCATACCGGTTATGTTACTTAACAAATACACAATATTTAATTTATGTAATTTTGTGTTAAATTCATGCAAACTAATGATAACAATCAATTTGCTTCTACGATATGTGATCCAACGAGCTACATCATTTTTCTTCACCAATTACAACCAAAGTTAAGGAAAACTCAGTTTCGTATTTACAAACAGATTAAGTTTGAATGTTTTCTTTAAGTATTTACGTTTACAATAAAAATTTCGAACTGAGTAGGTACTGAAAATCAGGGGCGTAGCCAGGTGGGGGTTTTAGGGGTTCAAACCCCCCCCCCCCCTTTAGCTCCAAATAATTAATTAATTTCTTATTCATCACTCAAACAAATTTCATATTAAAATTAATAAAAATTTTACCATTACAATATTTAAATTTAAGAACCGAAAACTGCTGAAATAGCACTATTTTACACCTTAAAATCCAAATTTTCCCGGGGGAGGATCCCCGGATCCCCCCTTTTAATACGGGGGGCCATGCTTCTTAACACCCCTCATACACAAATCCTGGCTACGGCACTGCTGAAAATACTTTCCTCCCTTTCTTTTTTCAAATGCACATTTGTCGATGTTTTAAGATTTTATGGACAACTAAACAAGTGTAAAATTTTAATAATTTACTTTTGAGCAATATTATCATTTAAATTAGGACGTAAACAATGCTCCCCAAAACGTTTTACACATAATGTGCAGAGCTAGACGAATAAACAATTTTACCTTTAGAATGAGTATTTATATTCTATAAGCAATGTTTCAGAAAATTTATTTCACAGCATATTAATTACTACTGACACAATTTACACTGATTGTTATTTATATCTATTTACATATGCACACGAGCTAATTATATAATTGAATTGCCCAGTATCGACAAGTTACCAATTGTTAATAAATATGTTTCAATAGGTAATAACAATACAAACTTTTAATATATTATTTTCGAAATATATCTTTTGACTTTTTTAAATAGATGTTTCCTAATGTATAATGATAAACACACTAAAAACACGTTTAACTGGGAAATGCGTGAAATTCACTTTGAAAAAGTTGTTTTAATTACATTTTTTACTTGTTTTCACATTGCCTGGAAGACATATGGTATCAATATTATACAAATTGAAACCAGATATGAAATTTGCATTTTTATTCATTTCGCAGATTGCGTGCCATATAACATGCATATTTTCTTTGAAATTCTATCGAAATCGGCTACAGCAAAAGACCCAACTGTAAAATGGTGTTCACAATTTTTCGTTTTAAGGCCGGGCTTCAACCAAATTCACTCCGGCCGCGGGATAGGCATTTACAAGCAAAACAAATTCCCGCGCGATTTCCACAATTTTTGTGATAACGGCGTCAAACAAAAACCATGTTGTAGATTTTGAAGACCTTAACAGCTCTATAGCTTTAAAAGTTTTAATTTTTTATTTCAAGATGGTGATATCATGTGATATAATATTTAAAGTATCATAGTTTTCAGGCTATTCATTTAATCGCTTAAACAGCTGTATTGAAACCTTGACTGAGTTGAATTCTTTAAAAAAGTCAGCGTGGCTGATACTCTATCTCTAAAAACAAAGACACAGCATGGTTATTTGTAATGGAAACATTGAGGCCGCGAGGCCCAGCACGTGGTTGTGGACGAGGGGCGGCAGGGGGAAGAGGATGACGCGCGAGGAGGCGGAGACAGGCTGTCGTGTTGCCAGCTCCTTCCTGGAAGGTCGCCCACCCCTCGCGACTGTGAGCCAGGGAGACGGACACGCCTTGCGCGCGGGGTAGTGACAGTTCTGCATTTACAACTTCAGTGGTTAATGTTTAACTCTTTACAGGACAGCAAATAAAACAAAAACTGATAGCATGATGGCATGTATTAAAAACAGTATAAATTGTGCTCGCGCAGTTCGTCTTCACAAATTAAATTCGTTCATTATTTTAAATAGCTTTTTCTGTGGTCGTTTTTTCGTATATAATTTAGGAGGATTTTTATGTCACACTGTTATGCACACCGACGCTTCATCAAAACAATCCTGTCTAAACCAAATGTTTATTAAAATTTTTAACTTCACATTTATTGTGACACAGATCTCAAATTCCTATCTGAATATCTACACATACTTGATAACATTTTATTTTAATAACGAGTTTAAAAAATAACATAGAATAGCTTTTGCTATCTTTAGGTTTAGGCTTCTCCTGAAAATGCAAATGTTTCTGAAGACGCACAAACTATTACATTATGATTGTTTGCTTCAAACTTTGATATTATTGGTAGAGCTGAGTAGATAAAAAATCTAGCGACACTCACATTCTGTCAATTATAACTTTTTGTAAGAAAAATGTTTTATGGCGTTGAGGCCCGTGGTTAGCTGCGCCCTCGGCTACCGAGCATGAGGGGAAGGGATGGGGGAAGGTGTTTGGCGCCAGCGTCTCACCGCGGTCACTCATTCTCTCTTGTGTAGTATTAGTGTTCGGAACGCTCGACTACGTGTGACTTATTCAACTAAGTTTATGAAGTCTTGGTACGTAGTGTGCGATTATCGGCAGCACAAAATGTCTCAAGAAACGGCCACAAATGTCAAAGTGAAAGAAATCCGCTAAAAAAGAAAATGCTTCTGGCACGTACTGCTAAAAATAAAAAGTATGTACATGTGTTATATATATTATTATACATACACGGATATGAAACATTTATATGTGACCTACTGTAAAACTTTTAAAATAATATTGAAAACTGACTCCTGGAAATTAATTTTTAACATTTGTAAGAGTTTATAAATATATTTGCTCTAAAAACATTTCAAACGTATTTAACGTTTCCTTTTATGCGTAAAATAAGCCTATAGTTTGAAAATTTATTAATGATACATTACACTGGTGTGCTAGTGACAATGTTAGCCGTAAAATTGCGGATGCATGCGGGACAATTTTGATTTTATATGCAGCTATAAATACCATTTTTATTAGGATGCAATTTCGTCTATAATTTTTTGTAATGTTTACTGTCAATAACACGTGCTGGCACTTATTGTCAGCGACAATAGATTATAAAACAGAAACTGAGAAATTAATCCGGAAATATTTCTGTAAAATATGCTTTGTTATTCCATTTTTAAATTTTACCATGTATAAATTATTTAGACGTCTATGTAAAACAAAAAATTTATTAAAAATGTTAATTTAATGTAAAAATCAACTTACGTTAAAAAGAGTACTAAATTAGAATTTCTGAGTTTCGGTGACGCTTTTGCCCACTCACCGTTGGACTGCCATTGTGATTATACACACGTCTTAAATTTACTATAATGTGACTGAAAAACGTTATATAATTAACGTTTATTTTTATTTAATAGTAATGAATAGTATAAAAATGTATATTATTGTCATGTTATAATTGCATGTCTGACATCTAACAGGTGCACAAGTTAGTATATTTAGAAGTATTATTTCTGTGACAAAACAACTTATGAAATTAATGTTGATTACATTGCATCACTGCAAGTCACTTTTGGAGAAAGAACTAATATCGTGGAACGAACAAAAATGCTAGCTGATTGTGAGCTATGGCACAAAATGAGACGTGTGCGGTTAAAAGTCAGTAATTTCGGCATTGTTTGTCGCCGGAAAGAATCTGTGTCCTGTTCAAATCATGTTAAACAGTTACCTACTTTACACGCCCCCGTTTTAGACACTGGCAATGGAGTACGGTGGTCGCAATGAGCATATTGCCATTCAGAGGTTTCAAGCACAAACTGGATTAGTTGTACAGAAGTGTGGTTTATTTTTGGATCTATAATACGGATATTTCAGTGCTAGCCCTGACGGACTTGTGGTCGAAGAAAATGCGATTGTTGAAATCAAGTGTGTGCCTTCTGCAGTTGACCAAGGGCTCCAAGAAACTGCAATAAGAAAAAGAAAGTTTTTTCTACGTGTGAATGAAACTGAAGTTTAATTCTTAAACGTTCACACCTTTATTTTTATCAGCTGCAAGGTACTTTAAACATACAGAGCGCGAATACTGTTACTTCATGGTAATGTCCGTTGTTCGTCAGAATTTACAAGTAAATGAGTAGAAAGAGATGAGCTCATGCGGGAAACAGAAATGTTGCCGAAACTGACTAGATTTTATCGTAGGTGTTTTCTGCCTGAGATAGTGGTGCAAAATCAAAGCATAGACAGAGCCATTAGAGAACCAGGCTACATTTTGGAAGCTGAAAGAAGCTTGGCAGATAAACAGCAATCAAGACGTCAAAACTGACCCGGAAAAAGCAAGGGATAAATGAATGTAAATATAATTGAAGTAAGATATTTTTTTTCCTTTGAAACCTGGACGATTGCCATAAAATGTTCTGTTGTGTTCAAATTTGTTCTAACATCGAAAACATTAAGTTAAACGTAAGAAAAAATTTTTTTTTGGAAGTAACTGTCCATGAGTTTTATATAAGGTTATAATTTTATCTGAAGTTTACATTTTAATTCTGTGGAGACATACCTTTTAAAATATTGTTTATAATGAATTCCGAAAAAATGATTATAGTTGTTTATTTTTATTATAGTTAAGTATTTATTTGTTTAGTATGTTCCAGTAATATACGTGTATTTTGGTCTCTATGCTAATATAAAATGCGTTTATACTATCAGTTATATGGTTTTTCTTCTCATTATTCTATTTTGTATGATATATTATACTGAATGAGTTAATGTCACTATTATTTTTAATTCTTTGTAAAATATGAAATATAAAAAAAAAATTTCAAACCTAATGTATTTTCTTTAACTGTGGTTCACATTTCGCAGCAACTTAAGAAGTGGTCATTCTACGTAATAACTATTTGTAGTACCGGTAAATGTAATAATTAATACACGTTTACCAATAATTGTACAATCATTAGCATTAAATATTATGGCAGAGGGTAAATACATTTTTTAAAGAAAAGTAAATCTAATATTGTGTTAATTCTGATTTAGACACATTTTTCACAATACCAATTTTTTGAGCATTGTCATAGCCACATCCTCTGATAAGATCCTTCATAAAGATTAACTCATATCGCTGCATTTACTGATCAATAAAGAAAAATATTTGTAAAATTTACAGCTTTGAAACGTATGGAACCGTATTTATGTTTCACAAATACATAAAACAATTCTTTTAATTATTTTGACACACTCTCAGCTGCTATTAATTGCCTGAAAATAATTTTTAAAAATCAATGCAAACAACTTCAATTAAGTATTATGTAATACTTTAGCTGTGAAGTTATATGTGGATGAAAATTATTCAAATTCTGGCAGGTTTTATTAAAGTTTTATTATTATGAGATTTGTTTTCTTGCAGCAATTGAATATTAAAAACGTAAATCGGTTTCAGCTAAGAATGCCCTACACTTAACTGAAATTAATGATAAAAACATATAACTACGTTAATGTGTAGTTCTTACTAACTTATAACAAAGTTCTTTATCTTGGAGAGATCTCAGTTTCGCAAAAAAATCGTTGTCAAAGTAAAGTTATATTTCAATGACACACACAAACACACACACACACACACACACACACACACACACACACACACACACACATACATACATACATATATATGTATGTATATACATATATATATAATTATTTTTCATGCATTAAGCACAATTTTACTCTACTGAAAATCTCTGTGTGTATTAATAAATGCTGATTTATCATTATTTCCTTGGTAATGGGAAACTGAAAGGAAATATATATTTTTAATGAGGTTTGGATGGCCACTTTTAGAAAATTGATAAAATGACTAAGTGAATACGAACCTTCGTACAAACGTACTGATTTCACGTTACTTCTACGTAGGGACTCGAAAATTTCGTGAATTAACCTGGAATCAGGATAGAATTAAATGTCTTACATGTGCTCAACCCATGTTTGCTTTTCCTTTGGCTGATTTCCTATCCTAGTTGATCAGAACTACCTGATTTGCTTTTTTTCTCCTAGTTGGGCATCGCAGAGGGGTAGCCAAATAACTGTCGCCCAAAAATGAACTCAGTGGAACAGTATAAATGTTTTCATACTAGCTTTCGACAAATTGAATGCAAGAAATTTACCTATCTCTATTTATAGGCCTATCCAGGCTGATAACACTGGCTGTGATTCGATTCGCCAGTAGTATAGGGATGTATGTCCGGGCACAGGGGCCAGGCGCTGGTGCCGGTGCCGGGTCAATGATCGACCGACCTCTGACGTCACGGCGGCCATCTTGGACTCAAAAATTCCTTAAAATTTCTCAAAAATGACTCAAAATGACTCAAAATGACTCAAAATGACTCAAAATTTCCCGTTTTCCAGGGAAAAATTCCCGTCTCGAGGGAAAACTTACCGTTTTTAGATCTTAAAAATACCAGCGGCTAGAAATATCCATATTGAGGCTTAATCATCCATGTCTACAGCTTCCGAAAAGCCTCTGACGTGATAATTGAATATGTCATCATGTAATATGACGTCACAGTTGCAATTTCCGTTACGGCAGCCATCTTTAAATCATTATTTATCATCAGATTTTAATGAAAAAAATTAAAAATTTATAAAAAGTTATATTTATAAAAAAAATATTTTTTTTTTCATTATAATCGGATAACAAATAATGATTTTCAAGATGGCTGCCGTAACGGAAATTGCAACGGTGACGTCATATTACATGATGACATATTCAATGATGTCAGAGGCATAAGGCCCGTCTACAATAGCAATGTCCTAAACTGTGTCCGAAGGACACTCGTCGCTGATTGGTCCACGTGACCCTCTGACGTCATGCGTCAAGTGGGCGAAGGTCCGAACCTACCTGGTCCGAAGACATTCGTCAATTTGAACTTTTTGTCCCGACCTGTGTACTGCGGACACAGAAAAAGAACAGAACACTCACGATATTTGAATTTCCGGTTCCCGTTTGAAATGTGATATGAGATCATTTTTTAGCTTTTACATTTGCCACTTTTCCTTACTGAATAAATATATAATATTGAACTCCCACAACTTTCATAAGTTCAATCTCAAACTACAAAGCATCAAAGCAATAAAGAAAAACATTTGGTTTGGCACATTTACTGCGCTCTGGTGACAACTTTAGAAATCAATACATTCGGACATCGGACATCGCAATTTTGGACAGGACAGTTTTCGGTGAGACAATGTGACGTCACTCACATTCGGATAAGGACACGGACCACGCACAGGTTCGGACTATTGTAGACGGGCTCTTATCGGAAGCTGTAGACATGGATGCTTAAGTCTCAATATGGATATTTCTAGCCGCTGATATTTTTAAGGTCTAAAAACGGTAAATTTTCCCTCAAGACGGGAATTTTTCCATGAAAAACGGGAAATTTGTAGAAATTTTGAGTCATTTTTGAGGAATGTTGAGTCATTTTGAGGAATTCTTGAGTCCAAGATGGCCGCCGTGACATCAGAGGTCAGTCGGTCACATTCCTATACTTCTTTTGCCTCTTTTTACTTTTCCGTCCCTGTTTCAGGTAAAAGGTCTAACAGATTTGGTAACCAACCTTGTTTTGTCTAATATGGTCATTTGTCAGTCCGCATTTGCTTGTAGGTCTTGTCCGCACTGGCTTGTAGATCATAAAAGACAAACTATAAAAATTTCCATGTTCACATACTATATACTTCGTTAGGAACGCTGCATCTGCAAAGTTGACAGCTCGTCAATCATATTAACTTTACCGTGGTTACAGCCAATATATGACTGAAACACTGTTGATTCTTATACAGGAAAGCTTAAACAGTACTCTTTAATTTTTTTTCAATCAAACTGAAATATTCATGCAAACAAAATTACAGATATTTGTAAATCTGTACATTTGCATGAAAGCAAATCGCTGCAAATGTGGGATTGTATTATTGCCCGGGCATTTATGCTTTGGGTTGTCCCAGTACCTGAATTAGTTAAAGTTATTTGTAAACCGTTCCCTGGCTAGCTTTCCACGACTAAATACGCACATACAAAAGCACAATAAACAATTATGAAGTCCAATTGCTAAATATTATTATATTTTCCAAGGGTTCAAAAATGTACTCTTGTACAAAAAAGTCGATTTTTAATATTATATTGCAATATTCGTAAGCGCGACAGTAAATATCCAGCTTTGTTTCGAAAAACGCAAATCATAAATTCAAAAATAACCATAACAATGTTTTGTAGAAATTTACTATATTTTCTCTTGTAATATTACGAAATATTTCTTGGCAACCGATTTCTAAAGGAATTTTGTGTAAATGTCCAAAAACATTTTTTTTTCTGTGTAAGGAATACGATATTTAATTATAATAAATTATTTTTATACTACTAATTAACAGAATACTTCAGTTTACAAGTATGCAAGCTAAGAACACATATCCATGAACGATACAGAGTACGTAGCCTACTTGATTTGCCTATTGTACTTGCACTTGGCAATTCTTTTATAAACTTAAGTTTTAATACATCCTTGTATTAGGTCCTCATTTTTTACATTTCGTTACATTGCCAACGTGTAGCAAGTATATGTATGTATGTACATTGTGTTTTATTTCTTACGAAATATTTGTGTCTTGAAATAAATAAATATATAAAAATAAAATAAAAAATAGATTTATTTATTTCAAGAAGCGCATCTCGACAACTGTAAATTTTTTAAATAAATGACAAATTGTTTAATATTATGAAAATAGTCCTGTCCTATAACTCGAATATATATATATATATAAATATAAATAAACGTAATTCAAACATTTGGTCACAAGTGTAATATTCGCATACATTATGTGGATAAGTTAAAATATTTTAAATTAAAAAAAAAGGTTTGTTCATAAAATGAAATGTGTGTGTAGGCAAACCCGCCAGAGTGACGGGGCTTATGTTATGGGACGTGTAAGTGCACGTCATCCTTGAACGTGACATGCGATAGATTTCAGTTTAACTGACCAATGGTTGTAGGATTATAATTTAAAAAAAAAGTTATCAATGTCGTATTATCTGAATTCATCTCCAAAAAAATCCTGCTCTATACGATGCTCAATGAAGATTCCGGCTGTCCCGGGCTTCTAGTGCTGAAGCTCTGCTGAGTGGGTGTCGCTCGCCTAACGGTCCATCCCTACCCAGGCACGCGCCTGTGCTCCTCAGTGGGACACAGAGCTGGCAACACCGGATGAACACGTGATCCCGCCGGCGCCCCCCTTCCACCCTTCAGCCCACTCGCTGCCGCAGTCATATCTCTGTCTGCGATCTCTCGCTCTCAGCTCCACCCCAGAGCTATCTGGTGACCGTGATTCACAACCGCGACCTTGAAGCTTGCCCTTAAATTACATCATTCTGGAAAAGACACTGAAATCTCTACAATTTTTCTTTCTATGAATATAGTATAATTATGCATGCAGAAAAAATTCTCGGTTCTATCTTTAAAATACTTCGCAATGAGAAATCTGATACATCAAGTCACGGTTAGGTTTTTTAAGGCCTCCTAGATCCAAAAAAAATATTTTCCCCATTGCATTACTTACATTAAGAAGATTAATGGATAGTTTTGTTGGCAGAACAGTTTACAATTATACTGACAAATTTGAACGTCGTTTGACTGAATGGTTTTTGAGTTATGGCGAGTTGAGTTTGACAACTTTTTTGGGGCGCATGTGACAATCAAAAATAACGGATGCACATACCCACTCCTTGTGCATTACACATCCCAGCTACGTCACATGATGATGTCGCTCCCCCTTCCGCTTTTTAACATCATGTCGGCCCAACCGTGGTGGGAAGAATAAGAGGTGTAGTCACGCGCATGTCAAAACCCCCTCGGCGGGAAAAGATAGCTAGCTACCAGCTCCAGCCTCGGACCCAACTGCTATAGACAGACACAGTGGCGGCAGCTATTCCTGGTTGATTGTCCCAGCTACGACAGTGCGCTCTATGAGGATATGCTTCAACGTTTTGCGAGGCTATGCTGTGGCCTCCGTGGCTCATCACCTCCTACCACCGTCCGTCTCTGGACAGTTTCTGACTCTTAAAGGTGTTAGGCCCAAAATTATTTATAGAATATTACTTTGTCTTTATGTTGGCCTCGTGCATACATGTTTCTGTGCAGAACCGATTTTTGCTATAACTTATAGTTTTCTCATAGCTGGCACTCCAAGTTAAAATATGACATTTCTTGTAGACATTATTTCAGTAGCCGATCAACGTAATTTATTAATTTTTAGTAATTTATGGGTTCATTATGCATACTATTGAGTGCTGTATTTTAAAATATTTGACGTGACAACGTCTAATAAATCGATGAACGCTGGCTGCACACACGAAAAATTGTCCCACTTCGGATGTCCCACTACGTATGTGTCCTGTTTTGCTCATTGTACGCATGTGTGGCATCTCTCTTCCACTCCATTGGAACAACAATCGATTTGACTTTTCAATCATATTTTCGTCGTTTGAATTATTAATATTATGTAATTTAACGATCGTCCACCGATTTGCAGCCGACAATATATTTTTAATTTCCCGCCTACCACTATAAGAAATAAATATGGCGGACTACATAGGTTTTTCAAACTCCCACAACACAAAATATTTATAAATATCTATATATATACTATCTGAAACAACAATTTAAAATATGGCCTCGTGGCTGTGCGGTCAGCGTCGCAGAATACAAATTTCAAGGTTGACAGTTCGAAACTCGGATGCGAATTTTTTTGTACTTGTAAAAATAAATACCGCGCGCGACACTTCAGAAGTAATAAATATATTTGAATTAATGAATGCAAATAAAAGTAAATTTATTAATTAAATCGTACATTTCATTTCACTACTTTGTATCCATACCAAATAGTGATAATTCAATAAAAATGATTCAATTTTATTCATAAAAGTATGCAGAGGTAGATTTTATCATACAAAAGATAGAAAAATTAAAAAAAAAATTCTTCCTCAAAGAATATAATATTTTTAATGCCTAAATGATTTGGTTGCAAAAAACTATTACGGCTCAGTCTCAGGCCGAATATGATATTTCCTTTTCTTCTGGATCAATCATTTCATCAATGTTTTGTTATGACGTTGGCACGTTAAACTATCGTCCGTAAACCGACTTTACAGACAACCAATTTTTTTTAAAAATAATAAGTTATTCGTGTGCTTGAGTCAGAAAATAAGAAAATTAAACTTTTTTCTAGATCCAAAAATACTTGTTTAAAACATATTAAAATACAATTGCGAAATACATATCTGAATACTCGTTCATCTTAAATAACAAAAATGTGACTTTCACTGTATCAAAGTTCTGAGCCTCTACGAGAGAAATGTAGCCCCTGGAATTCCAAAATATATTGAATGCAACCCGCCACTCTAGTGGTGCCGCACTGTCTGGCTCGTCTTTCCCTCCTCCCGGAAAGAGCACGCGGACTTGGCCCGGCGTTGCCGAGTACCTGACCCGCCTGTGACAATCCTCTCTACCTGCTTCTAGACCAGCGGGCCTTCTTCCTTTCCCCACAGCAGTTTAAACAAGTTGTCAAGTGTCGTGGTCAGTGGTTTAATGCTTCAATGTATTAGAGTAATTAAATTAATTTAACTTCTATACAATAGTTATTTTTGCTGTTGCGATGGCACCGTAAATATTAAATACGGCAGACGTTATCACAAAAGTAAAATGATTAAACGTTCCAAAGCAATGAAGAAATACAGAGCTGAAATTGCCACGTTCCAGACCACAGTCTCGCTACACGGCACTGAGGCTCTACCAAAATGTCAGGATTATAATCATCAACACTGCTGGTATAATGCCAGATAATTAACTAAAATGTTTTTGATTCGTAAAAGTGCAAAAATAAAACACATTAATAAATCCTTTGCCTCTCATATAGTTATAGACGTAACGTTAATCTGAATCACAATCGAACATGAACATATTTGATAATGATATCTGATAATGTTGCTGGTTTATCCGTTATCAAGGATTTGTAAAAGAGGACAAAATGTAACTACTCACTGTAAATGCGTGACCAGCTGAGAACATTGTTTGAAGTTTTTAAAAAAAAAAGGAAATAAAATAAACTTGTAGCCCATCGTTCAATCGTAATTACGCCCCATGTTATTTTAACAATACAACAATGTTTGCGGCTATACAGTCAGGCTATAATTTATTTTAGGCTATTAACATTTCTCCAACTTGATTATAGTTTCCGAAAAAAGCTGGCGTGGTGCCATGGTAATGCACTCCACTTGCATTCGGATGGACGTAAGGTTTATTCCTTGGTGTTAATTTTTCCTCTTAAGGGCGTGGTTCACGTCTGAAAAATCATCACTCTTTCAAATTTTAGTTCTACTGTTACAGGACGATAGTGGGGGCCGAAGTGGTGTTCCTAGCCACTCCGCTAGCACCGGTGCGAAGTTAACACCCCCACTTTTGAAAACCACACTTTTCTATATGTCAATCGTTAGATCATCATTATATCAGTTTTGATCAACAAAAAGTTTCGTTAGATTAAATCAGTTATTTTCGGGGAAGGAACAAGAAAATTTAAACTTTCTTTATGTCGCTCGTTAGATCATCGTTAGATCAGTTTTGATCAACCAAAAGTTTTATTTGATCAATATTGGTATCTTGATAATAATCATGTTTAAAAAAGTGTGAAGTCAGCACCCCCAATTTAAAAATCGGGGAAGTAAAAGGAAGATTAACAATTTTTTTTATATAAATCGTTAGATAAGTTTTGCTCAACCAAAAGTTGCGTTTGATCAAACATATTTTACCAAATAATCATGTTTAAAAAAGTGCGTAGTTAGCACCCCTACAATTAAAAATTAGAACTTTCTTTATTCCATTTGTTGGATAATCGTTAGATCAGTTTTGATCTACCAAAATTTTCGTTAGATGAAACTTATTTTGTAAAATGAAATTCTTTAAAAAGTGACAAAATGTGAAAAAAGAGGAAAATTGAACTTTCTTTATGTCAATCGTTAGATCATCCTCCTCCAAGTTTTACCCGTTGTAGGTAACAGAAATTTAAGAAATAAAGCACGTGACTGATTTCTTCTGTTTTATAGTATTAAATTCCTTACCTTGTTTATTAATTTAAATATATAAATTTTTTCTATAGGTCACCAGACACCTGTATTTTCCGCATTTTGTTCCATGAGTAAAGTGACATGAGTTAGTTTTGGATTAAATAATCTGGTCGGTATCGTAAATATCACGTACGTCTTCCACCCCTATACAGTACATGTTAGGTACATATTTTCTCTTATGTATGGACTGTGAAAAGTAATAATAACGTTAAATATATTATTTCAATTTAACTTTCAGTGATGCAGATGAATTTGTTCTTATACCAGTTTCTCCCACTATCAGTGCTATTCAGACAACAGATGAAGACGACGATGTCAATTAATAATGGGAATAGGGTGGATTTGATATAAACGTACTGGATAATCCACCTCTCACCGTTGAATATCATCCATATCCGTTGCAACTCAGCGAAGTGGTCCCTGGACGACGCATTATGAATCCATCATTTTTGCTCCCACATGTGGAGTCCATATCTAAACACCTTACAGTATATACAACAGGTCGAATGAAAATACAGAATGAGATCCGTACAGGGCTTCTCTGTATGTGGGCGTATGAATGTGAAAAATGTGGCGCTGAAGAAAATGTCACAACAGATGAAAATTTGTACTCAATTGTGAAATTAACACTGCGTTAGTATGGGTAGCTGTGGCCACTGGAATAGGTCACTCACAAGTAGAGGAGCTTATGGTAGTTCTGAATGTACCCATAATGACGTCAAAAATGTTTATAAAAGAAGAGAATTGAAAAGGTAAAATAAAATTATATGTTATAGTAATTTATGGTGATGATATGTGAATATTTTGTTTACGCGTGTGTATATATGTGTTTCCGTGAATCCTATAATATATTCTCTAAGTTGCAACATGCCATTAAATGTTTTCATAAATCAACCACAGAACAGTAGGAATAAGAACAAACAAAGGACTTAAAATCCGTAACATGAAGACTTGACAAATATATCAGTATGCCTAATATGTATACGCTTATCAGTTTTTCGAACCTAAACTTGAAGATTTGATGAAACGAAAATAATACTCTTTTAAGGAAGTTTACTAACCAAACAACTAGAGACCTGTCAAATTTGTAGATTCCTTTACTGACATAGGTGTTTTGTGGCTGTGATCGCTACAGTGTCATGTCCACGTTGCGGGGTGCCGTGGTATGTGAGTTTGATCCCAGCCCATGGCATGGCTCAAGTATAATATGAACACAGAGTATAGACGCATGCAGATCAGAACATACATCAATTAAGAGGTCCCATAGCTTTTAGCCTTTCTGTGAAAAACTGTGCGATGTCAACCTCTCCCTCTCGCTCCCCCTCATCTAAGGCAGCTACGCTTCTAAGCATTTGATAACTTTCGTATTTGGTCAGTTGATAATTTAAAACCACATACAGGATTATGAACTAATATTAAACTCAGGAAACGAATATAAAGTCTAATGTTCAAGTGACTGAAACCTGGAATTTTAGCAGGACCGTTAAAATAACTTAGATTTTTTCTTTAAAACTAAGTCTATTTTTGGGCAAACCGTAACAAAAATTAGATAACCTATATGTTTTAACTGAAATACGCTGCATTGGCATCGATTTACTGCACACTCAAATGACATGTAATGTTTCGTGTAAACATGAATAAAAAATCATCAGTTCGACATATGAGGCGCTCAGAATACAAGTGGTGTAAGTCCAAAAAATAAAAAAGATCTGTATTTTTGTTGAATATGGGTGCTAGGAAGCTATTTTTTCAGATTTTTTATGAAACAAGTCTATATTTGAATTACTGTGCCTCTAGATGCAATACTTTACACAAAATGTCAGCAGAATTGATTATGTTCATAATACTTTTTGACCAATTTACATCAATATAGTTTTTATGGACTTACATCACTTTTATTCTGAGTGCCTCATATATGAATCCCGGAAAATATTAATCACGAAGCTATTTACAAATCATATATACAGTGTTGTATGCTTAAGACATTTTAAGTGGTAGTATTCGCTGGTTCAATGACCGGTCGTCTATGCTCCACACGAATATGTATGTATAATGAAGTTTCTGCCAGTTTCCATTTACTGCTTCAGCGTTTTCCATTTTCACACAATCATATAGTTTATCTCGGTTATTCCGTGCAAAATGTGTTATTAGCTTAGAGGTGTTCAGGGTCTGTCTAGATTACAGCGAAACAATAACAAAAGTAACTAAAATGTAGGCGTGTTTCAAGTGGAGCTTGTCCTGAAATGATCTCGCAAAAATATTTTTAATCCTAATTCATTACAAACTTATGCTTTCCATAGGAGTTACACACAATGTTGGTTATTTGTAAATGTTGTGAATCAATTGTATATGTGTCGTGCTTTAAAATTTTTCAACCGAAATTACTTTGTAGAATTTGAATTTAATTAAATGTATTTCCACACATAATATGTACTAGATACTCAATACATAGTGAATTGCATCATGCCAAATTTATAAAAATCCTTGATTATCTGTGAACATTTGATCAATTTACTGCAGATAATTTGAAAGATTTTTCATCTTAGGACTTACTATTGTATGAAAAATTACAGTCACTGATAGTTTTTAATTTGAGATATTAGAAAAGATTATGACCGTGAATCAGAGTTCCTTGTTGATTATTCAATCGAATAATCTTTTGAATTGTTCCTGTGTTCATAAAATGTTATCTAAAAGGATGTATGTACATAAATGTGTGTACATGTAATAAGTTCAGGCGCACTTTATTACATTTACCAATTTGGTACTATCAAGAATTCTATGATAATCATGTGTTTTAATAATTTTATACATTCCATAAAAAAGGGTGTAAATAAATGTGTTTGTTTCCATGAATTCTTGCATTAGAACCATGATTTTTTTTTGTTGTTTAATTTAATTTGCACACAGACATAAACCTTGAATGGGATATGACTCTAAAACAGTGCATTGTGTACTAATTAACTCTTTTATTACTTTCAGCATGCCTTATGAATTCAGAATCGTAAGATAACCTGAGCTTTATTTTAATATCATTAAAAAATCTTTAATTGCGCTATCCTTTTACGAACCCGGTAAATCGTAACAATATTAAGCTAAATACATGCTTTCTTCCACAAAATAATTTGTCAGCTTACTTCTGAAGCTCCAAAAAATTAATTTACTCGAACTGTTACTCTGACAATCTGAAAGGATTTGTTTTATGTGTCTTATAATTATTGTTGGCATTACTTTTTCTCACTAAATAAACACTTCAGTTATGTTTAAAAACAATTTATTGGGGCGATATATTTCTATGTCCATTGTGCGCCTTAGGTTGCCGAAAGTTGCCAAATGGAATCTCGTACAAAAAAACCTCTATCTTGACATAATTAAGAACAGCTGACCTGTGTTTTGTAGTTAATTGTTTGTTAAAAATTAGTAGGGGCATGCATATGGTACATGTAGTACATATGGTACATATGGTAAATGTCTGTTGCAATACCAATCACAGTAATCTAGTGCGGAAGCAAACTTGTCCTCAGTAGCTCGGTCTTCTCTTGCAGACGGCCGCCAATCACGAGGAAGAAACCGCTGGAGCAGGTTTACCTTGTAGCTGTCTGATCGACGTTCCAAATTTTTTGCGTAAAATGCTTGCCCTAATAATGAGTTTAAAAGCTGGTTTTATGCCCTGAGTAATAATATATATTTTAGATTTTTAATTTGACATTCGTGTGGTTTTAATACCGGCCAGACGTGACCCCTGCAATTGCCCAATAGAGATTTTAAAAATGTGTGTGTACGAGACCCCGTGCATTTCTGGTTTTGTTGTGGAGTAATGTGAAATGAATTTTCATATTCACAAAGATTTATTTCAAAACCTGTAAACTCAATGCTGGAGACTTACTTACTAATAAAATAATTCATGTGCAGGCAGTATTTGAGATGAAGCTTTTTATTTTTAGATACGATACGAGAAAATTGCTTAGGGTAAATGTTATTTCAAAACTTATTTCCCGAAACGATTTAAATCTTTGCATGGAAACAAATGGGGAAAAATTTCACGCCATTTTAATCTATAAGTCAACGACGAAAACCTTACATTTTTCATTTCTGGAATTTCGTATATTCTTTACGAAACTGGCGATTCTTCACATAACCATAACATGATAATACATAGTACAAAAATATTTTCGGAGTGACTATTTACACGCAGAACAATAACATTCATTTTTGGTCACCCAACGAAGTTTCGAGGTTTTAATGATACACAACATGCAACCACATTAAAACAATATATGTTTGGGATATCACACATAATTTTGTTAGAGATTACTTCTGGCGATAGTGAAAGTTCATTCTATTCTCTAGGCCAGTGTTTTTCAATCTGTGGGTCGCGACCCCGAGGGGGGTCGCGAAGCCTTACTCGGGGGGTCGCCGGCTGAAGCTAATAATGCTGACTCGTTAACACTGGATGCCTGAAAATAAACCAGACAATATAAAAGTGAATAGTCAATAAAAAATAAGTACGTGGAACCTTTGCACACCAAAATGAAGTACAATAAAAAGTTGTATGCAAACAACAAAGAAATAAACTATTATCTTTGAAAGATTCGTGCAATGGGAGTGCATGACTTGATGTAGGCTTTTGGACATACGCCATTGCTAAGCAATGGCGTATGTCCAAAAGCTTACATCAAGTCAAAGAAATAAACATCATAAAACATCAACAGTAAAAACAGCAACAGAATAGACTCGACTTGAACTTATCGCTAGCGTTTTGAGGGTCTTAACAACACTTTGTGGAGACTAGGGAAACACTATTTTATTACCTGAATCATAGTATTTTGCTGCTGACTAAGAGCTTTCAACTTTCGTTCAAAGAAATCCAACGGCTTATCAGCTTCTTTTTTATGCTTGGTTGTGAGATGCCGCATAAGCTTTAACGGTTTCATACTCTCACGTGATAAAACATCGCCGCAAATTACACATTGAGGTTTATTATTTATGACTGTAAACCCGTATTTCAAATAACTGTCATCGTAATGTCTATTTTTTTTTTTTGGGTTTGTTTCACCACCACCGCTATTGACACTCGTACCAGATGTTGAAGGCTGCGATCTTTTGAGAAACTTATCCATTTTACAAACGCGCCGAGCAAGTGAAAAACAAAAGAATTACGTCCGTTCTCTTCGGTGACTACTCTTAACTGGGTGAGATGAGAGTTGAAACAAAAGAACATTGCGGGCGGCGGCGGGTAGCGCGCGCGGGTCGCTTCCTGTCGCCGCAACGACAATGCGGCGTGGCAACGTGGCCTTCGCCGACGCAGTTTGGCCCGCGCGAGTTGGCGTCCAAGTTAAGTCGCACGTAGCCTTACCAACTTACCTCGTACTTACTTTCAAAACTCTCGCGGCTTCCTGCAGAAATGTAGATCCGAATAATAGATAATTGTACCGAAATAGAAAATACCATTAACGTAGTCTTTTAATTAAATAATTTCTTTGTCTTTCTGTGACACAAGGGGGTCGCCGGAATTTTTCAACTTGTAAAGGGGTCGCGAAATCAAAAAGATTAAAAAACACTGCTCTAGGCTATTGATGAGATTACAAGGTATTCAAATAAGTCTTGGAGGCTATTGTTTGTCTCAGAATTTCACAACAAAAATTATTTCATGGAATTAAAATACAGTTTGCAGCAAATCCAAGGTGTCTTTTTCAGCTTATTATATTTCCATGTTGGCGCTTACAGCGACTTATACGCCATTAAATCTGCCTTTTACCAAAAAAATATAATATTTAGTATAAAATTAACATTATAGTCAAATACGAAAATAAACGTACTTTCTATAGTTACCTCAAAGAATAAGCATCGCTTGTTGTTGCAGCAACTACGCATTATAAACTACAGTGTAGTGAGTCATCATATTTTTTTTGTTTTGCTATTGGTTTTAGGTGTTTTGGGTATAGATTATGGCCCTCAGAATTGGTGAAATAAATGTGTACACTGGAAAATACTTTAAGAACTAAAAATCTTTGTAGCATGTTTCTTTCCTACAAATATGTTCACAAGTACATAGAATATCCATAACTTATTTGGACTAAAGGAAACACAATGTAACAAGAGTTATTTTGTCACCACATAATATTTTCTTAGTGTGTCATTCTGTGTATTTTCTGGCGGCTACTTAGTAATAAGTTTAAAATTGTTATGGCTTAGCTAAAAACTTTTAAAAAAACCTTGCTTGGGTACTATCTTCTTTATCTTGTTTTCTATAATTTATTGTGCTAAACGACGAAACGTACGTTGTACTTGACATAGTGATTATGTTCATACATCACGGAGAAATGTGAAATTATAACAAACTTCAAAATGCTGCCAACATACTAATTAGGTACTACTCTAGTTCACCAATTACAGAAGCCGGCAACTGAAACATTACACCTTTTACCAAACGTTAATACACTGAACTATACTTTTGCGCTTTCACTGCCAACTAAATCGGATGTTTACTTGTGACGCCCCTCGTGCCTCAAAGTTGAATTATTTTAAATTAATTAAAAAAAGAGCCGTGGAAACTGCTGGGTAAGAAAAATGAGACAATTAAGTTATTGACCAGAGGTGGCACGAGGTGGAGAACAAGATAATTTGGAACTCCCTGACACAAGCAACTGGGGAGCTGGTGGATCTTTTAAGGGAACAAGGTATATCATAAATAAATTAACACTACACAAGTAGCTTGGTCTATAGGTTCCCTGTTTTATTATTAAGGAATTTTGTGTTCGTATTATTAAAACCTGACAATAAAAATCTTAGTAAATAACAAAGTTAAAAGGGGGCGCCCCAGGAGTAATTAAAACAGTACATGTTACACCTTAGCAAAAATTATTACATAATTAAAATTTAAAAATTGCACCAAATTTGAATGTCCTAACAATTACATCGCTGATTAGTTTTGTTGATTCTACATATTCTTGAGGAAAGCACTGTTCGCTGGTAGGCTATTCATTTGATTTATGTAGTTCGTAGCTAGAAAGTGGGGGGGGGGGGGGGGGGGATGTTGATTTCACATTACCACCCGGGTCTTCAAAAAATAACGTCGGGTCGCGGAAACCTCTCTTCTAACGTGACCCGCAGTGGAGGTGCAGGACCACGAGCTGGGAGCGATTTCTCTCTCCAGCACTTCGACCCTGTCTGAAACCCAAATCAAATCCAAAACGAATTAGACTTGCTTCCAGACAGTCCTATACCGTCGGCGCAAAAGGCCAACAAACGGGAATGGGGGGGGAAAGGAAAAAAAAATTACTCACCAACCAGGGTGTAGAGTTCGGAGCTCACTAGGTGTCTCGCGCCGACATCAGGATGCCGCGGACCGAGAAATCAGGATGCGCGGACGAAACCGGAATTTTTAGAATTAAATAAGAAGAAATAAAAATTTAACTACGCATGACTTTTCTAAAAACTACCTCTGCCTGGCTACTGTACAAACGGGATCACATCCCTTAAGCAAACTGACTACATTCTCGTGCACGCGAAAATCACCGTTCCCGCAAAAAGCCTCTTAGCGCAGAGGACGTAGATGAGACGAGGTCAGTAGCCGAGGTCAGAGGGCTGAGTGCCCCGCAATCGGCCAAAACCCCTAATTAAATCGGGCGGTAAGGCCCCGGGTCAAAGGAGGGGGTAGGTTCGGTTCTAAGCCGAAAATTTCCGAAGGAGTCCGAGGCGCTCGTGGCAACAACACGACATGCGCGCTCTCTACCGGACCGAAACGAAAACAAAGAACAATCGACTTCTCCGGGCCGCGAGAGGAAAGCATAGTGCCTTATGGCACCGCGACGCTGCCTTCTAGCGGCGTAAGGGGGAACTACTTGAGGTGGTGAGCAGACTTGCCACCAGGTGTCATGAGGGTAAGCTCTGCACGCTGGCGACCAGGCCCGCGGTTACTCTTTTTGCCGCTAGATGTCAGGGATGTGTCTGTCGGACCCGGGAGAAGGTTTTTGCATCAGGTCATCGTCCCGTCCGGTCACTGCTCTTAACTTAATTTCTCAGAACTACAGTGAGGAGGAGAGAGAGGAAGGGGGGGCAGAAATAGCCACTAAGGTGGGAACGCAGCTCCACTGGAGACTGCTTCGTGACGAGACATGCTTTTCTCAGCAGGCCTCTACAAGGTAGCAGCTTGCAGCCCAGGAGCTGCTCAAAGCAGTTTTGGTCATGCAGGGAATTAAAATTACAAACTCGGGACGTGACTGCAGGCGAGAGAAATTTCAACCGGGCTGACCATGTCCACATTAGACAGCAAAATATCAGATTGGCCCCCTGGGAAGGGGCTTCGGTCCACTGGCACAAAGTTTAAATCGGTGGCGTACACCGGCCTAACAAAAGTAAATCACCCCCATTAACAACCAGATAAATTTAAAAAAAAATAGAAACCCCGAAAAATTTTAAAATTATAAAAAAAAAATTAAAAAAAGTGACGAAATGCCTAATTTCCGGCACATACTCCCCCGCTTGAATGCGGAGCATATAGGGAAAATAAAACAAACACTTACACTGCTCATTAAAACTAGTACCAGGTTCGCCTGTATCCTACTACTTATATTCTAACACCTTTGAGACGCGTCCGCCTCTCAGGCATAACATATCGATAACCCTTAAACAATATTATTAACTAAGAGCTTATTAACTAAGTGGCCACTTAAAACTAATACAACGTAAAGCTAGCATTCTTATTTCTAGTACCATGGATTTTTAAGACCTCGAGGATTTCTGGCATGCGTAATATTAGAGAGTCCCCTATGTTAGGGGAAAGAAATTAAACACATCTACTTTAAGTCAGCCTGTGTTTTCTTTAGATGGGAGATGTGCGCTCTGGTCACGAATTCTCCTGAACTGGGGTCAGCTAGGCTAACCGTCACTGGCGTTAAAAATCGCTGTATTTGAAAAGGACCTCTCCAGCGGTACGCCAGCTTGGCGGAAAACTTATCCACTGCCTTGCTGAGTGGGTGTGCCTTACAAAGCACAAAATCGCCTACCCTGTAAGGGTTAGGAGATCGGTTTTCGTTGTATTTCTTTTTTCTGCTCTCATGAGCCAGGTTGAGATTTTTACGAGCTCGTCTCCAAATCTCCCTGATGTCTCTCGGATCATCGGGCAATAGGTCATTCAAAGACCAAAGATTTGAAAGAGGGGTATTAGGTCGGTAAGTGAACATGAGTTCGAAAGGAGTACTTTTGTGTCCTTCATGATGTGCATAATTAAAGGCCATTTGCAGCCACACCAAATTCGAATCCCATTTATCCTGCTCCTGCGCATGGTAAGCTATTAGAGCAGACCGGAGATTGCGGTTGAATCTCTCAGCATGCGAGGGCTGTGGATAATAAGGCGAGGTTGTGACGTGCAGAATGCCATGTGAGAAGCACATGTTCTTAAAAATCCTAGCCGTGAACTGGGTTGCATTATCTGACACTACTATAGACGGGACTCCCGACGTCTTGAAGATCTGATTACGTAGTGCAGATACAGTGTTTTCTGCGGTGGCTTTTCGCATGGGGATGAGCCAGACAAATTTTGTGAAGGCGTCAATACACACCAGCAGCATAGTGTTTCCTGTCTTTGAGCGCGGGAAAGGTCCGACAAAGTCTATAAACATCTTTTGCATGGGGCGCTCGGCCACATCTGAAGTTAAATAACCGAAACGAGTATTCTGCGCTGGCTTACTCAGCGCACAGATTTTGCATAGTTTCACCTGCTTGGTGATGTCCTTGTGCATGCCGTCCCACACGAAATGACGTCGGATAGCCTGAATGGTCTTATATATACCGAGGTGTGCGCCCACCGGCGAGGTGTGATAATAATGGAAAATCATATTACGCAGATTTTGTGGGAGCAAAATTTTGTATGTTTTTGATTGGGGGGTGCGTTTTTGCAACAGCCCCTTAGACATCCTAAAGTATTTTGGCGCCGTTCCTAAATTAAAAAGTTTAATTATACTGGAAATGTGGGGATCAGCTTCCTGCTGGCTCTGTAAATCCTGAAATGCCAACGGAAACTCTGTCAATAGGGCTTGACATAAGATTGGTGTTCCTTCGGGCGGAGCCTGAGTTGGACTTTCGAACATGCGCGACAGTGTGTCCGCTACTATGTTCTGTGTGCCACGAATGTGTTGGATTTTGAACTTTAAAGAGGAAATTTTTGCAATCCATCGCCCGAGTCTCCCTAATTGTTTCGGGTGTGCCAAAAGCCAGGCTAATGCCTGATTATCTGTCTCTAACAGGAATTCCCTGTGTTCTATAAATTGGCGGAATTTGTCGATGCCAAATACCACGGCGAGGCATTCTAATTCGTAGATCGAGGAAGCTTTCCTCTCGGCGTGGGTAAGTGTCCGCGACGCAAACGCAATGGGCTGTCTGCAGCCTTCGACTTCCTGTGACAGTACTGCGCCTATAGCCACACTGGACGCATCAGTCTGTAAAATGAAAGGTTTGGTGAAGTCTGCCATGCGGAGTACAGGCGGGGAAGAAATCGCCTGTTTCAGGAAATTAAAAGCTTTTTCTTGTTCCGGACCCCATGTGAAAGGTGTGTTTTTCTTACGCAACGTATTTAGTGGTGCTGCGTGCTCAGCGAAATTAGGAATATATTTTGAGTAAAAATTTGCCATACCGATAAAACGTGAAATACCCTTAGGGTTTGTGGGAGGCGGAAAATCACGAATAGCTTGAGTACGTGAAGGATCAATGGTGACTCCCTTGCTAGAAACCAGGTGTCCTAGAAAAGACAGTTCTTGAACTGCAAACTTAACCTTTTTTGTGTTGACAGTTAACCCTGCTTTACGAAATCTACTTAGGACTTCCTCTAAATGTTTGATGTGTTCTTCGAATGTTTCTGAATATACGACGACATCGTCTAGGTAGTTGTACACTGTTTTGAATTTTAGATCTCCTAGTATCTGATCCAGGAGTCGAGTTAGTACTTGGGCTCCCGTGGCAAGTCCGAAAGGTACTACTGTGTATTGGTACAAGTTCCAAGGGACACAGAAGGCTGTGATGGGTTTTGAATCCGCAGTAAGGGGAATTTGGTGGTAGGCAGAATTTAGATCAAACACACTAAAATATTTGGCTTTACTGAACCAATGAAAAGCAGTGTTTAGGTCTGGCAAAGGTATGTTTTGTATCACTATTTTCTCATTAACTTTTCTATAATCAATTACACATCGTTGTTGATCCTTGCCCTTAGGCACCAGAAAAGCTGGGGAACTGTAGGCGGAGGTCGAGGGTTCGATTACCCCTTTTTCCAAAAGCTCCTGAACATGATTGCGCATCGTCTGCATCTTAGGGCCTAAAAATTGATAAGGGTGAGATCTCACTGGTATTTTATCCGCTAACTCAATTTGGTACTCGACTAATTTTGTGCGACCTAATTTACTAGTCAAGACATCTGGAAAAGTTCTGCATAATTTATCAATGGCGGCCCGCTGCTGTGTATTAAGGTGCTCGTGTGAAGTGGTGTTACCCTGATCCAAGATGGCTGCCGTTGGCTCGGCCGGAGCTGAAACTATTTGTTCAGGGGTCCCACAAGGAATAGGATTACCCATGTTGAATTTGAAAACGAAATTCTTCGCCTGAAGATTAATGATTAGACCTGTCTTGGCAATGAAATCAGACCCGTAGATTAGGTCTGTGGCAAGTTGATCAGACACCAAAAATGGGAAATTCCATGAATATAAATCAATCTTCACCTTGATCACAACTGCTAACGTAATATTTAATGGCTGCTCTGAAGCTGTGAAACATTGTAACTTAGTGGTCTCAGTCTTTAGAATTAATTTGCTCTGTTTTAACTTGTTAAATAACTGCCCAGAAATCAGGCTCCGCGCTGATCCCGTATCAATTAGTCCCGGTACAGTGTGTTCGCCAATCGTTGTTACTGCATACGGAATTACTGTAGGAATATTACCAAAAATTTGGTGGCACTTTCTCTTGCCCTTATTTGTAGGATCAACACACGTTTTACATGAGTACGTGTGCGTTGTATTACCATTTCCCTTATTTTTGTTATTTCTCCTGCTATTGTGCTTTCTTTCTTTATGTTTGTGACCTCGCTTGTTACTTTTATTCCTGGACTCCTTGTTAGGATTATTGTTTTTGTGTACTGGTGTTTCTTGTGTACGGCCATTACTTGGCGCAAGTTGAACTTCCCACTTATAAGAAAAATTTTTAACACTTGAATTTTTCGGTGGCCCTGAATAAGGTTGTTCAGGCCACCGCGTTATGCGTTTTTTGGAGTGTCGCCATTTTGTTTGTTGTTTTTGTGGTAACACTGGGACAGGGAATGTCCGTCTCTTTTACAGAAAGTACAATGTGCATTTTGTTGATATCTCCCTTGTGCCCTTGAAGAGAAAAATGTATTGCCCTGATGTTTCTGTGCTGCATTCTTATGTTGCGAATTACTGCGCTCCGTTCCCGCGCTGCTACCTTGTTGACTAGCGAATGTGGCTTGTTTATTTCGCTGAAAATCAGCGTATTCTATGTTTGTGGCGTGTACGCAAAGTTTGTCTAGTTCAGCATAATTTTGGGGGCGTGCCTGGAACACTGAGCGCGAGCGCTCCGCTGGGTTCAAACCGTCTAGAATCGTACTCACGACCTCTCTCTCGGAAACCTTTAACCTGAGTACCTGGTTGGCTTCGCGTATGTCAGCCACGTAATTTGGCAAGGCTTCATTACGCTGCTGCAGTCGGTTAAACCACTCCAACCGGATGTTTGTGAGTAGCCGACTCGGTAGACAAAAATTTAACACGTCTTCATGAAACTCGTCGAAAGTGAGGTCATTCTCAATGGCTGCCATGATCCTCTCACTTAGGGGAGCTTGGGTGTACGGGTAAACAATTTCAAAAATTTGTTTGTCGGGAATCCCTCCCTTTTGTCGTAGCTTTAACAAGACTCGAAGGAAATCAATCAGTTTGTTTGCGTCCAGACCCGACGCCTCTGGCAAATCCTTGAGTAGCCTTTCTACAGGATGGGTGATTTTTCCGTAGAAACTGTAGCCAGTTTCTGGGGCTGTCGTGCTCCGCAATACTGAGTCGTGGGGCTGAGCCGCGGCTCCTGCCGGCCAAGGTGAAGGCTGGTTTTGTGGCACCGGATGCGACTGAATCTGTTCCCGAGTCGCACCCGAGGGGCTGATTTGTGGTGGAGTGAGCTGGGGCGTTGTGAGTGGCGGCTGCAGAATACCAGCACTCGGAAGTGGGGTGGTTTGCCATGAAGGAAACTGTGGTTGAAATTGAGCATAAGGGTTAAAATAGCCCTGAGTGGTCGGATACGGGAAAAACATGTTTGGTGGGTATGGTTGCGTCATGTGGTGTGCCATGGTTGGTAATCCCTGTGAAAATGTCACGCTAGTGACGGGGTGGGTTGTCACCTGACTCGTTGTAATGTTTGTCGCCGCTGTCGTCGACTGCACAAGCGGCTCTGAATGAGTGGTAGATACGTGTATCGGTTGGTTTGGAAGCGACGTTAGTGGCTGTGAGTCAGGGGCTGCGTCTGGTAATCTGCTCGTTTCCGTCTCCTGTCTGTTTACCGTCGCCCGTACTTCTGATTGTCACGTGTCGGGTTGCTCTACTCCCAGGGGCAAGCTAGGAGCGTCCCCTTCCGGGAAGGCGGGACAATCGATGCCTAAAGCCTGTGCCCCAGCCACATAATGCTGACTGCGTCGTGTCTCTTCCAAAACGGCTGCTCTCGCCGCCAATTTTGAATGCCGTCTGTTGCAAACATCGTTCTACCTCTTTTATATAAATTCCATGGAGAAGGTCTGCCGAAAGCTGTTTCAGGTTTTACAAACGTCGGGTAACATGTTTTAGCCTGACTATATGTCGCTCGACATTGGGTAAATTTTCCTCCACATCTAGATAGCTTACGAAAGCCGATATATCATAAAACTTGGCGCAAGCAAGGTTGAATTCTTCTGTTACATCTAAATCCAAATTCGATACACTAGTGGGCACACCATCATGAAGGGCGGCCCTGAGCCTCTTCCTGAGGACTTGGACATTGCCACTGGAGGGCAAATTCCGTAGCTGTAACTCATAGGTCAGCTCGTCTGACAGCAACAACTCCGGCTTAAACATACTGCTCGGACTTAAATTACTGCTAATTAAAACGAAATTTTAACACACATGTACGATTCAAACGTACACCATAAATACTCCTCCCTTAAAAACTATCTTAATTTTAAATACCTCCTAAGGCTTCCTATATTAATATAAACTACCAACTAGCCCCAATGCGTGGGGAGTAAGTCACACTTTCAAGGTGGGGGGGTATGTGCCCAAACTTATTTGCGTAAAGAGTCGCCGTACTACTCAGACAACTGCGCGAGCTTCCCCTGTCAGTTTGACTTGCCAACCTGTATACTCAACAGGGGGACTGACCTGCCGCTCGCAAGGTCGTCTCCCACGATGGACAAGGAAGAGGGGTGTGCGGAAGGAACAGGGCTGTGTCGTCGCCCTCAGATAACGGGCGTGTCGCTGGCTCAAGCGGGGTGATGGGGGGGGGGGGGAACGCCAGCTGAGGCGAGAGATAAGACACGTCTCGCTGCCGGCCTGCTAGCGGGCCGGCCTGCTAGCGGACCGGACGCCGCGACTTCTTGCGCTGCGCGCAGACTAAGTCCGCACGGGACTTTAAAACTCAATCATAACTTTAAAATAGAAAAGCAATATAACTACCGGGTGTACCAGCGATCAGTTCACAATGTTATTATTACAAAATTGCTATCACAAAAATTAATTAATTTAATTTTTAAATTTTTTTTTTATATTTTATTTTAGGTATGCCTACTTTATTTAGGTATGCCTATAGACCAAACCATGCTCTGCTACCAATTGTGACGCCCCTCGTGCCTCAAAGTTGAATTATTTTAAATTAATTAAAAAAAGAGCCGTGGAAACTGCTGGGTAAGAAAAATGAGACAATTAAGTTATTGACCAGAGGTGGCACGAGGTGGAGAACAAGATAATTTGGAACTCCCTGACACAAGCAACTGGGGAGCTGGTGGATCTTTTAAGGGAACAAGGTATATCATAAATAAATTAACACTACACAAGTAGCTTGGTCTATAGGTTCCCTGTTTTATTATTAAGGAATTTTGTGTTCGTATTATTAAAACCTGACAATAAAAATCTTAGTAAATAACAAAGTTAAAAGGGGGCGCCCCAGGAGTAATTAAAACAGTACATGTTACACCTTAGCAAAAATTATTACATAATTAAAATTTAAAAATTGCACCAAATTTGAATGTCCCAACAGTTACATCGCTGATTAGTTTTGTTGATTCTACATATTCTTGAGGAAAGCACTGTTCGCTGGTAGGCTATTCATTTGATTTATGTAGTTCGTAGCTAGAAAGTGGGGGGGGGGGATGTTGATTTCACATTACCACCCGGGTCTTCAAAAAATAACGTCGGGTCGCGGAAACCTCTCTTCTAACGTGACCCGCAGTGGAGGTGCAGGACCACGAGCTGGGAGCGATTTCTCTCTCCAGCACTTCGACCCTGTCTGAAACCCAAATCAAATCCAAAACGAATTAGACTTGCTTCCAGACAGTCCTATACCGTCGGCGCAAAAGGCCAACAAACGGGAATGGGGGGGAAAGGAAAAAAAAATTACTCACCAACCAGGGTGTAGAGTTCGGAGCTCACTAGGTGTCTCGCGCCGACATCAGGATGCCGCGGACCGAGAAATCAGGATGCGCGGACGAAACCGGAATTTTTAGAATTAAATAAGAAGAAATAAAAATTTAACTACGCATGACTTTTCTAAAAACTACCTCTGCCTGGCTACTGTACAAACGGGATCACATCCCTTAAGCAAACTGACTACATTCTCGTGCACGCGAAAATCACCGTTCCCGCAAAAAGCCTCTTAGCGCAGAGGACGTAGATGAGACGAGGTCAGTAGCCGAGGTCAGAGGGCTGAGTGCCCCGCAATCGGCCAAAACCCCTAATTAAATCGGGCGGTAAGGCCCCGGGTCAAAGGAGGGGGTAGGTTCGGTTCTAAGCCGAAAATTTCCGAAGGAGTCCGAGGCGCTCGTGGCAACAACACGACATGCGCGCTCTCTACCGGACCGAAACGAAAACAAAGAACAATCGACTTCTCCGGGCCGCGAGAGGAAAGCATAGTGCCTTATGGCACCGCGACGCTGCCTTCTAGCGGCGTAAGGGGGAACTACTTGAGGTGGTGAGCAGACTTGCCACCAGGTGTCATGAGGGTAAGCTCTGCACGCTGGCGACCAGGCCCGCGGTTACTTTTTTTGCCGCTAGATGTCAGGGATGTGTCTGTCGGACCCGGGAGAAGGTTTTTGCATCAGGTCATCGTCCCGTCCGGTCACTGCTCTTAGCTTAATTTCTCAGAACTACAGTGAGGAGGAGAGAGAGGAAGGGGGGGCAGAAATAGCCACTAAGGTGGGAACGCAGCTCCACTGGAGACTGCTTCGTGACGAGACATGCTTTTCTCAGCAGGCCTCTACAAGGTAGCAGCTTGCAGCCCAGGAGCTGCTCAAAGCAGTTTTGGTCATGCAGGGAATTAAAATTACAAACTCGGGACGTGACTGCAGGCGAGAGAAATTTCAACCGGGCTGACCATGTCCACATTAGACAGCAAAATATCAGATTGGCCCCCTGGGAAGGGGCTTCGGTCCACTGGCACAAAGTTTAAATCGGTGGCGTACACCGGCCTAACAAAAGTAAATCACCCCCATTAACAACCAGATAAATTTAAAAAAAATAGAAACCCCGAAAAATTTTAAAATTATAAAAAAAAAATTAAAAAAAGTGACGAAATGCCTAATTTCCGGCACATACTATACAATATTACATTATACACAGTTTTGGCAGAGATGTTTTCGAGGGTTAATTTTATAAAGTGTTCAGTTAAGCGTAAAAGTACGGTATGCCATCACAAAAAAAATCAATTCACTGTAACTATTTTTTTTAAATTTATTTTAAACTAATATTTTTAGCATGTGCATATGATTTATCGATATATATATATATATCAAAACATATAACAACTTTTAGATGTTCAATTATGCACAGAAACATTATTTCTGAAATAAATATTATTTGAAAATTACTGTTGTGCATCTGTATTCCTACTATAGTCCTTTCCAATAACTATGGTATCTCAATAAAACATTTTAAAATTTTGTTTGATCGAAATTAAGGGTAATTTCTTGAATAGTATTCTGTTAGGTAAAATCAAATCATTATCTTTAAATATCTCACCAAAAGCAATTTAGTAAATTAATGCGTCTTTGCTACTATATTTGATTTCTGGGCGATTTGTCCCTAATTTTCATTCTTTGAAATGTGCCTTTCCGAAAAAAATTATATTACAGAGTAACACCATTTTCTTATTTAGGTTTTAAAACTCTTCTAAAAGTGTTGCGGTTCACACTGAAAGCCAGAGTCTGGCAGGTCTAGCAGAGAAGAGTAAGTTAGGTAGCTAAAGTCTTCGAACAGAAAGGCAGGAATGAATGACCTCACTTCCAAGAATGTCTCTACCTGCTAGCATTTTAGTTTGGCAACAAGTCAGCCCGCCCGCTTTCTGACACGGGACTTGGGAGATTATCTTACCCGGGAATGCCCAAACCTAATAGAAAGAGAGGTACCACGGGCGAGAGAGACGGAGATACGAGCGCTCCTTGCCAACGTTACGTAAAATATTGAGAGAATCCCGAGACCTTGCAGTACACAGTTTTAGCAGCTGTGATGAATTCTCAAGGCTGAAGACTTCAATTTAGTATGGCATACGGCATTAAAAAGACGAAGCAGACAGAAAATCTGTAGAGTACATGTTGTTAAGGAAGGTTGTAGCTTTCATTTGGCATGTAGTTCATATTGAGACATTCTATGATATTTGCCCTTTGGTGGATTCAAAATAAAGTAACATTTCCGAAAAGTGATTTATTTCGTTGAACATAATTTCAAAAAACAATCACTAAAAAAGCATATATATATATATAAGGTAAATTATAAGGAACTGACCTTAACATTTAGTATATATATAGCAGTGAAATTTTATAATTTTAAAAGCTGAATGTTTTAAATCAATTTTTGTTTAGATGACTGTAATCGGCGGGAGATAATATATAATAAAAAAATAATATAATAATATAATATAAAATAAATATATAAATTTAATAAATAATTTTCAAAAAAATTGCTATATAGGCCTACAATGACACTAAAAAAAAAAAATAATTAAAAGAAAAAAAAACGTATATTTTGAGAAGAATTTGCTTTCCTCTTTAATATTCTCAAGTTTTTTCTTCAAAATATAAATAAAGAATCTCATAAATAAATTTTTTTCTTAGGAAGCCTGCAATCGGCGGGAGAAGCTATAGAAATTCTGAAATGTACATATTGTTAGGGAAGGTTAGAGCTTTCATTTGCATAGTGTCTGATATTGGGACTATCCTTGGTATGAGCCCTGTGGTGGTTTCAGTATAATAAATAATTTTTGAAAAAGTGCTTTATTCAATGGGCGTGCAATTAAAAAGTACAAAATGAAAAAAAGTAATTACATATATTTCATGAAGAATTTGACTTTCTCTCTAATATTCTCCAGTTTTTTCTTCAAAATATAAATATAGAATGTCATAAATAAATTTTTGTTTGGAAGCCTGTAATCGGCGGGAGAAGCTATAGCATGAAAGGAAAACAGGGCGCGCGAACTTGTTGCTGTCCGTCGGCATTAAAAGTGTCGGCCCAGATAGAAATTCTGAAATGTACATATTGTTAGGGAAGGTTAGAGATTTCATTTGCATAGTGTCTGATATTGGGACTATCCTTGGTATGAGCCCTGTGGTGGTTTCAGAATAATAAATAATTTTTGAAAAAGTGCTTTATTCAATGGGCGTGCAATTAAAAAGTACAAAATGAAAAAAAAGTAATTACATATATTTCATTAAGAATTTGCCTTCCTCTTTAATATTCTCCAGTTTTTTCTTAAAAATATAAATATAGAATGTCATAAATAAATTTTTTCTTTGGAAGCCTGCAATCGGCGGGAGAAGCTATAGCATGAAAGGAAAACAGGGCGCGCGAACTTGTTGCTGTCCGTCGGCATTAAAAGTGTCGGCCCAGATAGAAATTCTGAAATGTACATATTGTTAGGGAAGGTTAGAGCTTTCATTTGCATAGTGTCTGATATTGGGACTATCCTTGGTATGAGCCCTGTGGTGGTTTCAGTATAATAAATAATTTTTGAAAAAGTGCTTTATTCAATGGGCGTGCAATTAAAAAGTACAAAAAGAAAAAAAGTAATTACATATATTTCATGAAGAATTTGCCTTCCTCTTTAATATTCTCCAGTTTTTTCTTCAAAATATAAATATAGAATGTCATAAATAAATTTTTGTTTGGAAGCCTGCAATCGGCGGGAGAAGCTATAGCATGAAAGGAAAACAGGGCGCGCGAACTTGTTGCTGTCCGTCGGCATTAAAAGTGTCGGCCCAGATAGAAATTCTGAAATGTACATATTGTTAGGGAAGGTTAGAGCTTTCATTTGCATAGTGTCTGATATTGGAACTATCCTTGGTATGAGCCCTGTGGTGGTTTCAGTATAATAAATAATTTTTGAAAAAGTGCTTTATTCAATGGGCGTGCAATTAAAAAGTACAAAATGAAAAAAAGTAATTACATATATTTCATGAAGAATTTGCCTTCCTCTTTAATATTCTCCAGTTTTTTCTTCAAAATATAAATATAGAATGTCATAAATAAATTCTTGTTTGGAAGCCTGCAATCGGCGGGAGAAGCTATAGCATGAAAGGAAAACAGGGCGCGCGAACTTGTTGCTGTCCGTCGGCATTAAAAGTGTCGGCCCAGATAGAAATTCTAAAATGTACATATTGTTAGGGAAGGTTAGAGCTTTCATTTGCATAGTGTCTGATATTGGGACTATCCTTGGTATGAGCCCTGTGGTGGTTTCAGTATAATAAATAATTTTTGAAAAAGTGCTTTATTCAATGGGCGTGCAATTAAAAAGTACAAAATGAAAAAAAGTAATTACATATATTTCATGAAGAATTTGCCTTCCTCTTTAATATTCTCCAGTTTTTTCTTCAAAATATAAATATAGAATGTCATAAATAAATTTTTGTTTGGAAGCCTGCAATCGGCGGGAGAAGCTATAGCATGAAAGGAAAACAGGGCGCGCGAACTTGTTGCTGTCCGTCGGCATTAAAAGTGTCGGCCCAGATAGAAATTCTGAAATGTACATATTGTTAGGGAAGGTTAGAGCTTTCATTTGCATAGTGTCTGATATTGGGACTATCCTTGGTATGAGCCCTGTGGTGTTTTTAATATGATGGCAATTTTTACTATAAGTTATTTTTTTATGTCTAAAATAGACTCTGGTTAAATTAAAAAAAAAGCAATGAGTAATAGGGATTGATTCTGTCTATTTTTATATTTTTTTGTTGAGGTTTAATTTTTCTAAATGTGTTATTTTTATTACATTTATTTAATGTTTTTAGGTATGTTAGTACAATGTGCTCCCACAATGTGAGTCGCCATGTTTTGCTGTTGCGGTTGAGCGCAAAATTTTGACTCCGGTGTTGACACCGTACTTCTTACCAGAGAAAATATATACGTGGAGACTGGTCACATCTGGTCACAAATAGTGTAATAAGCCAATATAAGAGAGTCGTCGAAAGTTACGCAGCGCATTCTACCGACAAGCCTGATCCTACGGCGTTAGAGCATTTGTAATAAGGTATTTTGGCTATTTAAAATGTAGGTTTTTTACAGTTTTATGCCACTGTAATTAATTATTATGAGTGGAAAAGTTCGTGCAATGTTTTATTGCAACAATTACAATTTTTCTAACTGCTCGAAGACGTTTTTGAAGTTAAACTATGTTAGTCACGTTGGTACCGAAGACTGCCATGTTCACAATAGACGGCAGTTTGCAGTCAGGGAGGCTACGCATTTCGGCTAGCTTTCTACCAAAGAAATACCAAGTTGTATGCATACAAATATACATATATTTCACAATTCGAAATCAATAGCCGAGGTAGGTATTGTTTGATTCGTCAGTGTAAATAAAACAAGTGAAAATGACACGTAGCTGATCAAAAGTAAATAAGTAGGGATCTTTCTAGTCTATTGTCGCCGCTACTACAAATGTCTAAAAATAGTTTGGTATGGGAACAGCAAATTATAGTCTTTGTTTTTTAGATCGTATAGCCACGGCCTTTAATGCACTAGGTCAATTAAAAGTTCGTGATTGATTTCTTCCATGCCAAAAATATTCCAAAATACACTAAAAACGCATGTACATATAGCTGTGTTTACAAAACTCTTCTTCTTTATCCCGTATATATACATATATACACACACACGAAATGCCGTCTACAAAATACTGCGATCTGATTGGCTAGCAGACAACTTGCAGTCGAGCAGTCGGCAGTCCAAGATTAAGTTTGGCGATCGCCGACTGCAGAGTTGCCGACTGCTCGACTGCTCATTGAGAAGTTTGAAAGGGATATGCGTATATTAATATCCGACTGCACGACTGCACATTCTGGACTGGGCTTAATGTGTGTGACGGCAATAAACTATTTTATAATGTTGCGTGAACACCGGGAAGCATATTAAACGTGTCGGTGTGCCAAATAAATTTCTGTGATATCAAAAATACTATGAAATAAATTCAATAGCCTTAAATAGTCACACAAAGAAATAGTAACAAATAAAAAATACATTATAATTGTGGGTTTACATTATTAATAACACCATGGAGTTAGGAATAGTGTTGAAAGTGTTTTTTGGAAGATTTATTTACATGGTTCTTGCCACGGTCTAAGAAGGGGAGGTCTGGACACTCCCCAACCAAGCCAGCATGCAAAAGTGGTACACCTAATGTCTCCGTAGTTCCGCTCCGCTCCACCAGCTGACCTGTAGCGCTGCTTGTTCTGCGGTGGTATTTTAAGCTTTGTTGTTATGAACAACTCAAAATAATAATCATTTAAATTTTCATTTAAATGTTAAAAATGCATTTATCTATAGATATCGATACAGTATTAAATTGGATGTGTTTTTGATTTATAAGTTTGGGAATTATTTCATAAATGAGGTACTTAAATTAGGTTACGTAGTATTGTTTCCACATTAGCATTGGCGGGAAGACGGGAACTTCATTGTGAGCAAGGAGCATTGATTGTTAGCAGTGGCGAGGCGTGAGGTTTACATGAGGGAAAGCAACAATTCCGTTCACCCCAATACACCGTGGTGGGGAAGGGGGGGGGGGGGCCTCCCCCGGGAAAATATGGATTTAAAGGTACAAAAGGGTGCTATTTAAGTAGTTTTCTTAACTGAACATTGACTATTCCACAGGTAGAAAAATTGACATTTTTTTTAAAATTATAAACTATTTTTGAAAAATAATAATGTTTGGCATACATTATTCTGATAATAAAATACCTACTATACATTATTTATATACTAAGTGGGAGTGTAGTATCATCGATATCTGGTACAAAATATATAAACAGACAACACATGGCAAAGTAAGTACTTAAAATAAAGAGAAGAAGCTCATAAAAATGTACAAGAATAGTAAAAATTAAATGTTGGTATTTTTTGTACCAACACAAAATAAACTATCTTCATACGTGATCATAAACTCTGTTAACTGGTATGTGGTTATTCACAGTCACTCCAGCGAGATTGCAACTCTCGAGCTAGGATCCCGTATCCGCCACCCGCGGGACGCGGTCGGTAGCAGGTGGCACTGCTAGGCCGCCTCCCGTACGCCCACAAATCCCCCACGCACTGCCAGCCTTTGGTTACCCAATAGGGCACAGGGAACTCCCAGCCAACAGCCCGCGAGAGAGATGCGCGCGCCCTGAGAGACGACCGCCGACTGAAACGCGACCTCGCCACCTGCCCTGCCGAACTTTAGCGGACATAGCCGAAGCAGTCGGCGAAAGAATTCCACCGTCTGCTTCGGCCATGTTCGCTTGAGTTCGGCAAGAAAGCGCTACCTTCGTAGCTTCTACCACGTGTTTTTACAGCCAATCCCCTCCTCGAACCTTTGTACCATACCACCCCTCTTCCGAAAGGAAACTACTGCGGCAGCCTTCCTGCTGAAAGCGGTCCTACCAGCGCTTCTAAACCTAGCAACGCTTCTAAAACAGCATGTTTTGTGTGTCGACGAGTTCTTTTCTTATAGCGCACAGCGCACAGTATTGGGTCCCAAGAAGATAATGTAAAAAATACGTACACCTAACTGCACGAGCCAAAGTAAAATACTATTCTGAATAAAATATTTATTTAAAAAATACATTGTCTGCAAACTGCCTGGGCAAGCACTGCTTACCTTGCTTTCCCTGACGAGACGCCACTGATTGTTAGTAAAGAGAATAAGCGTGTATTATTGTAATTGTGAAAATGCCTAACCATTGTGCAAAACCTGGATGCAAAACAAATTATCAGGCAAAGTCGGACGAGAAAGTTGCGATATTCCGAGTTACCAATGATGACAATGTTAGGCAATTGTGGCAGAAAGCAATTCCACGAGACAAGTTTGTCCTTAAAAGATCCCACTATGTATGCGAAAAACATTTTGTGGAAGACGACATTCTCACAAAAAAGGATCACAAAGATCAGTTCGGAAACGTCATTGGAATAGTAAGTTAAATTTTATTATTTGTATGAATGTAGTCTAAAGAATACCTACTTATTTTTGTATAGGTCCGACTTTTTTAAAAATGGAATGTATGATGAATTTTATCAATGACCAGCAAAACACTGATAATACCTGTTTGTAAGTAGTTTGACAATACACCATTATTTATTAAAATACAAAATTTGCAAATCGAGTGCGGTCTCTTCCTTAAAAAAAATAATAAAAATCCCAAAATACTTTTATTCAGTGCTCTAAACTTTTCTTTGTTATTTCAAAAGGCGGAGATACGAAATTCCAACTAGTTTAGGAGAAATCGCCGTTTGTAATTTACATTACAATACCTGACGATGGCACTTATTTGTGTATTGTAAACGCAGGTTTGGTATTGTTATTCAAATACGTAAACCAGTCAAGTTATGTACTTTGATTCACTCTTTAAATTTAAATGTTAAAATATAGTGTAATTATTACTATTCGATGAATTTTAAAACGTACATTACAAAGAACGATTTTTGTTTATTAGGTAAGTAAAGTATAATTTGGAAATTCGTCGTCCAAGTTTTTTTACTGTTTATTAAAGGTATTGTGTGTGTAGACAAAGTTTCAGATTGGAACAGAAACAACGTAAGAAAGAATTTTTTACAAATTAGTAATAGGTATGTATGTTTTTGTTTTTTTATTATCGCGTATTTTCACGTTTTTGTTCTTATCTTCAAAGGGATAATATAATAAAGCCGCTCTAATGAGATTTAATTGTTTCTTGGTTAACAAAAACTGTTAATTATCAAATATTGTTAACTGTCAATATTCGATTTATTATTATTTACGCGACGTCATACTGTACGCGTACGCAATACGACTCTATTAGTTGCTGTAACATAACATGGCATGTTATGCGGTATCAGAAGTAACGAGTAACATAACGATACGATAGTAACGAGTACTAATTGTTATAGTAACGAATACATACGGGTACGTTTTTTTCGTTACTTTTACACCTCTAGATTTTAAACTATCGTTGTATCGTATATGTATTATTTACCTCTTGTTTGTTTTTCAAGAGAATTGACAAATTCATAATAACGTCTAGTGATATATTTCCACCGCAAGACACCTAGCGCTAGAGTTGAATAGCGGACGTAGAACGAACTATGGGGACAGTAAGTAGTCACTTTTATCTGGCGAGTGTCCAGACCTCCCCTTCTGACCGGGGGACGCGGATTTGTGTCGAAAAGAATAGTGACTATTCCGCCTAAACAATGGCAAAAAACGGATTTGTGTCGAATCGGAATAGTCACTATTCCATGCAAGATTTAAATCTCACAAGTTGGCACGGACTTGTGCCGACCCGGAATAGTCACTATTCCGGTTCGACACATTTCCGTGTAGTGAAGATTCCGGGTATGGTGGAAGTCGGGTTAGTTGTATGCAGAAAAGTGTCGAATTTTTTTCGATGGAATTTATGTAGTTTGGTCAAACATGGTCCGATCCGGATTTTATTCGAATATGAATTTTTCAAGTAGTACCTACATAACGACGTTAAGAGTGCAGTGTTCGCGTGGTTTAGCAACGCCATCTGTCAAGTTACTCATAACTAATTGTTGAAGCTCATTGAGAATTATCACTGAGCAGGGTGCGCTAGTATACCCTTTTCCATTTATAATTTTATAATTTATTGTGTATCTCGGTTTCTACTTGCACACATGATTTATTTTATGCCTGTACTTTTTAAGTGCATAAGTTGTCAATTCATACACTGACTATGTTTCTTTATTTTCTGTGCAATACAGAATAAATTTTTACTTTTAAATATAAAAAAAATAAATGTCTCTGAAACATCAAAACTGCCCATCTCCTGTTCCACAATACTAGACCAAAAACTTGAATTATAATCGGTTGACACAGCTCGACAGGAGTTATAGATCACGTACAGCATGTATTAAGTATATTGTATAATAATATGTTGCACATATTTGTAGTTTTCTGCACATGGTGAAGTGATAATTATAAAACTGACTTCGTGGTAAACGCGCGAGCCCTATTTCATTAAATATATTGTATTATATTTACTAACAAGATGAGTAGAATTCATACGGTAACGCTATTATTGTAACATTAAGCCGATTGCAGGTTCAGATTTTTTGAATTCTGCAAAAAAAATTATAAAACGTGTTACCACATCATTACTGAAATTTTAATGAATTCATAAGTTAGCTAACTTATGTGAAATTTATGTTGATAGATTTATATTTAAAATTTAAATTAATTTGCCGATTCTCTTGCATCTTATATAGCATAAATAGTTTATAATTCAACTTCTTTTTAAACCATTTTAAGAAAGATATTTAAATGTATGCAATTTTGATGATGCCACACATTTATTTAATTAATTTTTAAGTTAGATTTTAAAATAATTGTGGAATTTTGAAGTTGCCATTATATACTTTTTGGTTGAAAAACGCAGATTTTAAAACAAATTTGCAAGAGTAGGCAGCAAGTTTTGTTCATCTTTTTCGTTCGTTTCTTGGTGTTTTAATGAGTTGAAAATAAGGCGGAAAGTCGGTTTTTTAGGAGAAATTTTTATTGTTATTTGTTTGATGCTTACTTAATTACTATCAATTCAAAACATTATTTTTGCAATACGATAAAATTATAGTTAGGTATATGTGTGTTTATATTTATTTATTTTCTGTGTAATATATAAAGCGAGTTTTTTTTTTTTTTCAAAGACCATCGTTGGAAGAGAAGATTTTCTCAATTTTGGGGAACTCGAAAATAGTACAAACAAATAGCTTACTATGTTAATATGATGAAAACATTTGTTTCAGTTGCAGTGTCTAACATTCAGGTTTCTCCTGATGTATAGGCCTATTTGATGGTTTTGTGTGGGGTAGGCTCAATGTGTGTTAACTGCCTTTATCTAAAGTTATTTGCAAAAAAAAAAATTTTTAAAAACTTTAATAATTTCGTAAATTCTTAAGCTACAACAAATACAAATACACCATCTCAGAAAAAAAATTGGTTGTCTGTAAAGTCGGTTTACGGACGATAGTAGTAGTATACGAATGTATGTCCGGAAACAGGCTTAAGGCTGTGGATTGAAGATTGTCGGTGTCCGCCATCTTGGATTGTGACGTCACGGCGGCCATCTTGGATAGTGACGTCACGGCGGCCATCTTGGATAAGCGTAACGGGACACATCGTAACGGGACATAACGTAACGGGACAAGCAGATCACTGCAGCCATCTTGGATCCGCCATCTGTAAATCGAGCGCCCCACTCATGATGAAATGTTCGTCTCTGTAGCCATATTGATTTTTTTCTGTTCCGCTGCAGGCCGCCATCTTGGATACCGTCGACTTTGTTTCTGTTGTTTGTTCCTAGATAGCGCCAGCGTCGCTCTTGATTTTTTTCTGTTCCACTGGAGGCCGCCATCTTGGATACCGTCGATTTTGTTTCTGTTGTTTGTTCCTAGATAGCGCTAGCATCGCTCTTGATTTTTTTTGTTCCGCCGCAGGCCGCCATCTTGGATACCGTCGACTTTGTTTCTGTCGTTTGTTCCTAGAGAGCGCCAGCGTCGCTCTGTCTCATCACATAAGGTCGATGTTCCATTACCTACCATAGTTATTAAGAACCTTATCGACATTTTAAATTTTATTTTTTATGAAAAATATATTGGAAACGCTGTGATTCGAACCATCGCAGCTCTGATCTCTAGGTTGGAAAACATACGCCTTTAACCGCTCAGCCATCGAGACATTTACCAGACCGAAGATTAAATAAGGTATATATAAAAATAACATGCATATTTGGACTTGTATTTTTTTTTAATTTAAAGTAATAATAGCACCACCTGTTCGAGACAGACCCACCATCTTGTCATTTGGCCGCCATCTTGAAAATCCGTAATTTGTATGCTAGAGATGCGGGAAAAAGTTCAAAATTTATTAAATAAATTGACAATAAACATAATGTTTGATTATATCGATGTACGTCCTTGGTTCGATTCCCGGCGAGAGTAAACTGTCGATCCTTCCTCCATGAAAGCTACCTAGACTGATCTACCACCAGCAGGACCAAGGTATATATCATCAACAGGTATGACGACATGTCCGCCATCTTGTCTATATCCGCTGGAGACCACCATCTTGTTTTTCATCTGCTAGAGTGTGCCGATCCCATGTAGTATAATTATCTGGTCACCATACTTTTGTCCTCAACTGTTGACATTGAACATTGACCTTGAAATTTGACCTTGACCTTGAAATTTGACCTTGACCTTGAAAATTGACCCTAACCTTGAAATTTGACCTTGACCTTAGCCTTTGGCCTTGACCTTGAAATTTGACCTTGACCTTGAAATTTGACCTTGACCTTGAAATTTGACCTTGACTTTGAAATTTGACCTTGACCTTGAAATTTGACCTTGACCTTGAAATTTGACGTTGACCTTGAAATTTGACCTTCACCTTGAAATTTGACCTTGACCTTTAAATTTGACTTTGACCTTGAAATTTTACTTTGTCCTTGTCGACCATCATGGACCCGACATTTAATGTTCAGTACATGCTACCAGGAGCGACCAACTGCTGGAGTACGTCATCTTGTGTGTGTACTCATATTATAGAGTACATTTACATCTGGTTAATTTTATTTTAACCTGCTACAGTGCAGTAATCATTTATTACCGAGGTGCCCCCCGCCATCTTGAAATTCGGACGCCATCTTGAAATCATGTAATAATGTAGCTAGAAAAGTGGGAAAAAATCCAAAATTCATCAAAAAAATCACTCATTAACTTACAAATCGAATCGATGGATCCCTGTCCACGGTTCGATTCTTGACCAGTGACAGTTGTAACTAATTATTAAATAAATGTTAGGTTCTGTTTTCCATTACCTTTCGCGGAGTTTATTAATCATTCGCTCTACGAAAAACAACTCAAGTCAATATACCTGACCAACGAATTAAATCAGTGCCGTTTAGCCTATTATGAAAGTCTAATTTTTCAATAATCTGAATAACATATAAGCCGTTCATGTACAAAGCCACACATATAGATCAATTGTCTTCAGTCCATAAGACCGAGTCATGACATTATCAGACGTATAGGCTAGTCATTTCAGGACCACATGAACTTCGTCGTTATCTAATTATATTCTATTAATCCAACGTGACATTTTTTAAACATACTAAAGGACCAAGTAACCTTGAAAAATATTTTAGTAACACCAAGAGGTTTTAAATTAGTAAATATTCAATCACTACATTTTGTACTACGCGCAATCAACAAAAGGGAAGCACCGACAACGAAAAGGCAGCACATTTGGAAGCACCGACAACGAAAAGGCAGCACATTTGGAAGCACCGACAACGAAAAGGCAGCACATTTGGAAGCACCGACAACGAAAAGGCAGCACATTTGGAAGCACCGACAACAAAAAGGCAGCACATTTGGAAGCACCGACAACGAAAAGGCAGCACATTTGGAAGCACCGACAACGAAAAGGCAGCACATTTGGAAGCACCGACAAAGAAAAGGCAGCACATTTGGAAGCACCGACAACGAAAAGGCAGCACATTTGGAAGCACCGACTACGAAAAGGCAGCACATTTGGAAGCACCGTCATCGAAAAGGCAGCACATTTGGAAGCACCGACAACGAAAAGGCAGCACATTTGGAAGCACCGACAACGAAAAGGCAGCACATTTGGAAGCACCGACAACGAAAAGGCAGCACATTTGGAAGCACCGACTACGAAAAGGCAGCACATTTGGAAACACCGACAACGAAAAGGCAGCACATTTGGAAGCACCGTCATCGAAAAGGCAGCACATTTGGAAGCACCGACAACGAAAAGGCAGCACATTTGGAAGCACCGACAACGAAAAGGCAGCACATTTGGAAGCACCGACAACGAAAAGGCAGCACATTTGGAAGCACCGACTACGAAAAGGCAGCACATTTGGAAGCACCGCCATCGAAAAGGCAGCACATTTGGAAGCACCGACAACGAAAAGGCAGCACATTTCGAAGCACCGACAACGTAAAGGCAGCACATTTGGAAGCACCGACAACGAAAAGGCAGCACATTTGGAAGCACCAACAACGAAAAGGCAGCACATTTGGAAGCACCGACAACGAAAAGGCAGCACATTTGGAAGCACCGACAACAAAAAGGCAGCACATTTGGAAGCACCGACAACGAAAAGGCAGCACATTTGGAAGCACCGACTACGAAAAGGCAGCACATTTGGAAGCACCGACTACGAAAAGGCAGCACATTTGGAAGCACCGACTACGAAAAGGCAGCACATTTGGAAGCACCGACAACGAAAAGGCAGCACATTTGGAAGCACCGACAACGAAAAGGCAGCACATTTGGAAGCACCGCCAACGAAAAGGCAGCACATTTTGGATGCATCATCGAATAAGGAAGCACATTTGGAAGCTCCATCAACTAAAAAAGGCAAAAAGGAAGCACAAGTTACGAGATCTAAGTCTTAGTAAGAAATCATAATACAAGAAATAAAAACATTACATTCTTATAATTTAAATTATTTATTTTATTGCTTTACATTATACAAATGCAAGTAAAACAAGTCAATATTGTATGTAGCCAACATTCCTCAGTTCCTTGAGTATGAAGGATATTTCTTTGATGCACGAATAGTTTCCTGCACAAAGCGAACCATGTAGTAGTCTTAGCCGGTCAACCAATATGTTTGGATCTTTCCATGATGTGTAATCATTCTCTTCTACCACCATCTTCCTTGCACCTTTATAATAAATATTATGATCTCTGGTGTCTTCCGTTTTACCACCAACCTCAGGGTAACTTTCATGTTTGAGACGGTGATCATCACAAGCTTGATCAGATTTATTTAATATATCACGTCGTTTCCATCGTTTCGGTCTCAGGATACCGCCACATTCTTCGATCTTGGCAGCTTTAGGTGCTTCATCATAGTCTATGTCTTTGTCAACAGCCTCAGAGTCACTGTAACAATCACCGTAGAAGGAATCGTCTTCACCCAATTTACCGTAATAATTCGATTATGATGATGTTAAAGTGTCTTCATCGTCTTCGTGCTTCCTTTTTAGGAGTCCATCATTTTTACAAAGTAGGAAAGATCTACTTGAATTCGGCTGGAATATATTCTCACTTTTCACGTTAAGGATTCTTCCATTGTCTTCATTCTTCCGTAAATCATCAACCTTCTTCAATTTAAGTTCTTTGTCGAGATCGGAAGAGCCAAGAAAATTATTGTCGTAATGCAGATAACTCTTCCTTAGGCTAGTAGATTCATCGTTGTCCTCTAGCTTGTACGCAGGCTTGGCGCTACAAGTTCTGCCATGTCTTTTTTGGCTCTCTCTCCGTGTAAACGACTTGCTACATCGAACACAACTTATCATATTGCGCAGTGAATTTTTAACACAGTCATTCTTCTCGTGTTGTCTTTTATTCTTTCTCAAGATAAACTCTTTACTGCAAAACTTACACCTATGTTCTTTCGAAACAGCGTCAGATCCCAAATCGGAATTCATATTAGTTACTGAGACTAATGCCAGATACCAATTGAGTGTTTTAAATTAGAATCAATACTTAAATAGAAATTTTTTCATATTTCATCAGCGAGAATTAATATATCTCATGCAAAAGTACTTTATGCATGTAGTTCTGCTTTTCAACAACAGATGTCGCCACATGTTGCTTGCAGGTAAATAATATTTAGTTATTTTATGCGGGATGTGGGATGCTCACTATCGATCGCAAAAGAAGGATGGCTTCGTTAGACTCCAAGGAAAAGGAAGTTCGTCTTGCATGTTGGTGCTCCACAGATGTCTCATGACGTAATATTAATTTGACTGAGTAATGATATTTGTTAATTCCACCTGATAAAAATATTGAAAGTTTTGATTTAGTAGCAGAAATTATCGAATTAAATGTAACTCCAAATAAAATGACATGTATCATTAGAACAAAAAAAAATCCATGCAGAGAGCGGTTTCTCAGAATAGTCAGAAACACTTGAAGAAACCACAGGAATGATTGCAAGAACACGGGAAAAACCATCAAAATATTGTCAAGAATAATCAGGAGCACACTGAGAAAACCACTATAATATTAACAATAATAATCGGAAGCACACGGAGAAAACCATCATAATATTGGCAAGAATAATCAGGAGCACACGAAGAAAACCGCCACAAGTTTTCTTTGATATCATTAAAATACAAAAAAAAAAATTAATAAAAAATAAAAACGAAAAAAAATTCAAACATTCTGCTAGCTTGTGAACTTCTCATTGTTGAGCAAAGATAGAGTTCTAGTACAAGCCAGAATGTTTGAATTTTTTTTCGTTTTTATTTTTTATTAATTTTTTTTTTGTATTATAAAGGTGCAAGGAAGATGGTGGTAGAAGAGAATGATTACACATCATGGAAAGATCCAAACATATTGGTTGACCGGCTAAGACTACTACATGGTTCGCTTTGTGCAGGAAACTATTCGTGCATCAAAGAAATATCCTTCATACTCAAGGAACTGAGGAATGTTGGCTACATACAATATTGACTTGTTTTACTTGCATTTGTATAATGTAAAGCAATAAAATAAATAATTTAAATTATAAGAATGTAATGTTTTTATTTCTTGTATTATGATTTCTTACTAAGACTTAGATCTCGTAACTTGTGCTTCCTTTTTGCCTTTTTTAGTTGATGGAGCTTCCAAATGTGCTTCCTTATTCGATGATGCATCCAAAATGTGCTGCCTTTTCGTTGGCGGTGCTTCCAAATGTGCTGCCTTTTCGTTGTCGGTGCTTCCAATGTGCTGCCTTTTCGTTGTCGGTGCTTCCAAATGTGCTGCCTTTTCGTTGTCGGTGCTTCCAAATGTGCTGCCTTTTCGTTGTCGGTGCTTGCAAATGTGCTGCCTTTTCGTAGTCGGTGCTTCCAAATGTGCTGCCTTTTCGTAGTCGGTGCTTCCAAATGTGCTGCCTTTTCGTTGTCGGTGCTTCCAAATGTGCTGCCTTTTCGTTGTCGGTGCTTCCAAATGTGCTGCCTTTTTGTTGTCGGTGCTTCCAAATGTGCTGCCTTTTCGTTGTCGGTGCTTCCAAATGTGCTGCCTTTTCGTTGTCGGTGCTTCCAAATGTGCTGCCTTTTCGTTGTCGGTGCTTCCAAATGTGCTGCCTTTACGTTGTCGGTGCTTCGAAATGTGCTGCCTTTTCGTTGTCGGTGCTTCCAAATGTGCTGCCTTTTCGATGGCGGTGCTTCCAAATGTGCTGCCTTTTCGTTGTCGGTGCTTCCAAATGTGCTGCCTTTTCGTTGTCGGTGCTTCCAAATGTGCTGCCTTTTCGTTGTCGGTGCTTCCAAATGTGCTGCCTTTTCGATGACGGTGCTTCTAAATGTGCTGCCTTTTCGTAGTCGGTGCTTCCAAATGTGCTGCCTTTTCGTTGTCGGTGCTTCCAAATGTGCTGCCTTTTCGTTGTCGGTGCTTCCAAATGTGCTGCCTTTTCGTTGTCGGTGCTTCCATATGTGCTGCCTTTTCGTTGTCGGTGCTTCCAAATGTGCTGCCTTTTTGTTGTCGGTGCTTCCAAATGTGCTGCCTTTTCGTTGTCGGTGCTTCCAAATGTGCTGCCTTTTCGTTGTCGGTGCTTCCAAATGTGCTGCCTTTTCGTTGTCGGTGCTTCCAAATGTGCTGCCTTTTCGTTGTCGGTGCTTCCAAATGTGCTGCCTTTTCGTTGTCGGTGCTTCCCTTTTGTTGATTGCGCGTAGTACAAAATGTAGTGATTGAATATTTACTAATTTAAAACCTCTTGGTGTTACTAAAATATTTTTCAAGGTTACTTGGTCCTTTAGTATGTTTAAAAAATGTCACGTTGGATTAATAGAATATAATTAGATAACGACGAAGTTCATGTGGTCCTGAAATGACTAGCCTATACGTCTGATAATGTCATGACTCGGTCTTATGGACTGAAGACAATTGATCTATATGTGTGGCTTTGTACATGAACGGCTTATATGTTATTCAGATTATTGAAAAATTAGACTTTCATAATAGGCTAAACGGCACTGATTTAATTCGTTGGTCAGGTATATTGACTTGAGTTGTTTTTCGTAGAGCGAATGATTAATAAACTCCGCGAAAGGTAATGGAAAACAGAACCTAACATTTATTTAATAATTAGTTACAACTGTCACTGGTCAAGAATCGAACCGTGGACAGGGATCCATCGATTCGATTTGTAAGTTAATGAGTGATTTTTTTGATGAATTTTGGATTTTTTCCCACTTTTCTAGCTACATTATTACATGATTTCAAGATGGCGTCCGAATTTCAAGATGGCGGGGGGCACCTCGGTAATAAATGATTACTGCACTGTAGCAGGTTAAAATAAAATTAACCAGATGTAAATGTACTCTATAATATGAGTACACACACAAGATGACGTACTCCAGCAGTTGGTCGCTCCTGGTAGCATGTACTGAACATTAAATGTCGGGTCCATGATGGTCGACAAGGACAAAGTAAAATTTCAAGGTCAAAGTCAAATTTAAAGGTCAAGGTCAAATTTCAAGGTGAAGGTCAAATTTCAAGGTCAAGGTCAAATTTCAAGGTCAAGGCCAAAGGCTAAGGTCAAGGTCAAATTTCAAGGTTAGGGTCAATTTTCAAGGTCAAGGTCAAATTTCAAGGTCAAGGTCAAATTTCAAGGTCAAGGCCAAAGGCTAAGGTCAAGGTCAAATTTCAAGGTTAGGGTCAATTTTCAAGGTCAAGGTCAAATTTCAAGGTCAAGGTCAAATTTCAAGGTCAATGTTCAATGTCAACAGTTGAGGACAAAAGTATGGTGACCAGATACTTATACTACATGGGATCGGCACACTCTAGCAGATGAAAAACAAGATGGTGGTCTCCAGCGGATATAGACAAGATGGCGGACATGTCGTCATACCTGTTGATGATATATACCTTGGTCCTGCTGGTGGTAGATCAGTCTAGGTAGCTTTCATGGAGGAAGGATCGACAGTTTACTCTCGCCGGGAATCGAACCAAGGACGTACATCGATATAATCAAACATTATGTTTATTGTCAATTTATTTAATAAATTTTGAACTTTTTCCCGCATCTCTAGCATAAAAATTACGGATTTTCAAGATGGCGGCCAAATGACAAGATGGTGGGTCTGTCTCGAACAGGTGGTGCTATTATTACTTTAAATTAAAAAAAAATACAAGTCCAAATATGCATGTTATTTTTATATATACCTTATTTAATCTTCGGTCTGGTAAATGTCTCGATGGCTGAGCGGTTAAAGGCGTATGTTTTCCAACCTAGAGATCAGAGCTGCGATGGTTCGAATCACAGCGTTTCCAATATATTTTTCATAAAAAATAAAATTTAAAATGTCGATAAGGTTCTTAATAACTATGGTAGGTAATGGAACATCGACCTTATGTGATGAGACAGAGCGACGCTGGCGCTCTCTAGGAACAAACGACAGAAACAAAGTCGACGGTATCCAAGATGGCGGCCTGCGGCGGAACAAAAAAAATCAAGAGCGATGCTAGCGCTATCTAGGAACAAACAACAGAAACAAAATCGACGGTATCCAAGATGGCGGCCTCCAGTGGAACAGAAAAAAATCAAGAGCGACGCTGGCGCTATCTAGGAACAAACAACAGAAACAAAGTCGACGGTATCCAAGATGGCGGCCTGCAGCGGAACAGAAAAAAATCAATATGGCTACAGAGACGAACATTTCATCATGAGTGGGGCGCTCGATTTACAGATGGCGGATCCAAGATGGCTGCAGTGATCTGCTTGTCCCGTTACGTTATGTCCCGTTACGATGTGTCCCGTTACGCTTATCCAAGATGGCCGCCGTGACGTCACAATCCAAGATGGCCGCTGTGACGTCACAATCCAAGATGGCGGACACCGACAATCTTCAATCCACAGCCTGAAGCCTGTTTCCGGACATACATTCGTATACTACTGATAGTTTAACGTCAAAACGTCATAACAAAACATTGATGAAATGATTGCATACTTTTATTAATAAAATTCAATCATTTTTATTGAATTATCACTATTTTGTATGGATAAAAAGGAGTGAAATTAAATCTACAATTTAATTGATAAATTTTCTTTTAATTGCACTCATTAATTCAAATATGTTTATTACTTTAGCGAAGAGATTATTTTAAATATAACTTTTATACATGTTTGCTATTTAACTTCTTCCAATCTGTGTTATTCTGTTAAGGATAGGACGGTGATAGGAAAAGTAGGAAACGAATGGGAGTGTTTCAAGTTTAATGTGCCTCGAAAAAGTCAAATCGATGGTTGTTCCAGTCGAGTGGAAGCGTATAATGAGCGTAACGGGACACAGCGTAACGGGACAACGCGCATTACGGGACACTTTTGACGTGACAACGTCTAATAAATCGATGAACGCCGGCTACACGCACAGATTGGAAGAAGTTAAATAGCAAACATGTATAAAAGTTATAGTTAAAATAATCTCTTCGTTAAAGTAATAAACATATTTGAATTAATGAGTTCAAATAAATTTATTCATAAAAGTATGCAATCATTTCATCAATGTTTTGTTATGACGTTGTCACGTTAAACTATCGTCCGTAAACCGACTTTACAACCAACAAACAATTTTTTGTAAAAATATTTTGTTTTAAATTTTGGATATTGATTATTCTTATGTGTTTCTGATTAAGTTCGCTTGTCTTTCATGCTTTCATAAATATAATTTTATATATAATTTTAACTGTAAAGCCATTTTTTGATGGCCTGTATTAGATTATATTATTTCAAAACTAGTTTATCTTTTATATTTAAGTTAGATATCTTCGTTTCTGATTTGAGTACGAATTATACGTTACGAGCTGCAATGTTGCACATTTAAGGTTCAATTATAACGTATCCCAAACGTCTGGTATCTCAAATAAGTGCATATATATTTTACCAAGAATAAAAATTTTTATTTAAAATTATCTGTCTACAGCGATTCCAAACCGAAATGCACTTCAAACTGCAGACGATGCCTACGAATTCAAAAATTCACCTTAAACCTCTGCTAAAGCCAGGCTATTGCTTCCGAGACGAAGCGCAACACCCCGTGGCCCTTCCATAAATAAAAATAAATCAGTTCATATTCGTAAAAAAAACCTACTTAAGAGTTTATTTCTTTATATTATATTGTTCTTGTAAATATTGATTGGGTGGGGTCACACTTCCAGAGGCGCAGAGTTCTAGCTGACTTTTTCTTGTGAAGCAGTGCGCAATAACGTGGTTTGAAAACAGCGATGGCCGTGGTCTACCATTTTGGGCAAATGTCTCAGAAAATTAAGATGACAATAACTTGTTAATTTAATAAATGAGTTTTCTGTGAGACATTTTATTGCACTACATTTAAAATATAACTTTTAAGATAGATTGAAAGCTGTTAGAAAATTCTGGTCTTTAGTTACATAATTATATAGTTATTTTGATTTTTAATAACTATAAAATATTATATTGCCCTTGAGGCTGATATGAGTAAGCATATTCAGACAGAAGAATTTTTTAAATAACATAATTTTAGTCGTTGTGATTTTGAATATAAATATATAGGTAGCTGAAATGCTGTATATTTATATTGATATATCTTTATACATAAAAATCCCGTGTCACGATGTTCGTCCACGCTAATCTCCGAAACTACTTAACCGATTTTAATGAAATTTTGCACATATACGTAACTTAGTCCAACTTGAGGGGTAGGATAGTTTTTATCTCAATTAATGACCTAAATATTTGTTTTTTCAAAAGAAAATTTTTTTATAGGACAAAGGCTCATAGACATACAAACAGCAATTGTGTGTTATTTCTCTATGTCCACCACACTCTCAAATAGTGCTATACATTTCGTTTTAAGGGCAAGCTTCAAGGTCGCGGTTGTGAATCATGGTCCCCAGGTAGTGCTGGGGTGGAGATGAGAGCGAGAGATCGCAGACAGAGATATGACCGTGGCAGCGAGTAGGCTGAAGGGTGGAAACTGGAAGGGGTGCGCCGCGCCGGCGGGATCACGTGTTCATCCGGTGTTACCAGTTCTGTGTCCCACTGAGAACAGCCGCGTGCCTAGCTAGGGGCGGACTTTCGGCGAGGCACACTCACTCAACAGTGTTTCAGCGCTAGAAGCCCGGGACAGCAGCAATCTTCATTGGGCATCGTATAGAGCAGGGTTTTTTGGAGATGAATTCAGATATTAAATTGATAACGTATTTTTTAATATATATATTTTTTTAGTTATAATTCTACAACCAATGGTCAGTTAAACTGGACTCTTATCACATGTCAGGTTCAAGGATTACGTGCACTTACACGTCCCGTAACACCGTAACATAAGCCCCGACACTCTGGTGGGTTTTCTTACAAACACAGATTTAATTTTATCAGCAAACCTATATTTTTTTTAAATTTAGAATATTTTAACTTTTCCACATAATGTATGCGAATATTACGCTTGTGACCAAATGTTTGAATTATGTTATATATATATATATAAAGATTCGAGTTATAGGGCAGGACTATTTTAGAAATATTAAACAATTTGTAAAATACTGAATAATTTAACAGTAGTCGAGATGAGTCAAGACACAAATATTTCGTAAGAAATAAAACACGATGTACATACATATACTTGCTACACATTGACAATTTAACGAAATGTAAAAAATGAGGACCTAATACATTGACGTATTAAAACTTAAGTTTATAAAACAATTGCCAAGTGCAAGTACAATAGGCAAACCAAGAGCCCCGTATCGTTCATGGATATTTGTTCTTAACTTGCAAACTTATAAACTGAAGTAATATATATGTATATATAGCCTATATATATATATATATATATATATATATATATTTCCTTTTTGTTTCCCATTACCAAGGAAATAATGATATACATCAGCATTTATTTATACATACAGAGATTTTCAATAGAGTAAAAATTGTGCTTAATGCATGAAAAATAATTACACACACCACCACACACCACCACACACACACACACACACACACACACATATATATATATATATAGAGAGAGAGAGAGACAAGCTGCAGTACCCGGCGTTGCCCGGGCTGAACACAGGGTGAATGGGACCTTTTTCGAAATCAGATGTAGATAGTAATTGTCTTCTTAATTTGAATGTCAAGTGTGCAAAATAATTTATATCACTTTCAGATCCCGACAGACGTTTTGCCAGTGCATAGTTATTTACCTGTATATATCTCAAAATGGTGGTCTGTATGTAATCTAGACTCTATAAAGCAATATAGAAAAAAAGCTGAAAAATAAGAAATTACTAATATTGAAAAGAAAAACCATATCACTGATAGTAGAAACGCAGTTTACATCAACATAGAGACCAAAAGACATGTACCTATATTACTAGAACATCCATTTCAATAAATAAATCAATTTTCGTTTTTTTTTTACATCATAGTATACACAAAATAAACAACTACATATAACTTAACAGTTTTTCGAAATTCATTGTAAACAATATTTTAAAAGGTATGTCTCCACAGAACATAAAGTATAGACTTCAGATAAAATTAGAACCTTATATAAAACTCATGAACAGTTACTTCCAAAAATATTTTTTTTCTCTCGTTTAACTTAATGTTTTCGATGTTAGAACAAATTTGAACACAACAGAACATTTTATGGCTAATCGTCCAGAGTTTCAAAGAACAAAAATATCTTACTTCAATTATATTTACATTCATTTATCCCTTGCTGTTTCCAGCTCAGTTTTTAACGTCTTGATTGCTGTTTATCTACCAAGCTTCTTTCAGCTTCCAAAATGTAGTCTGGTTCTCTAATGGCTCTGCCTATGCTTTGATTTGGCACCACTACCTCAGGCAGTAAACACCTACGATAAAATCTAGTCAGTTTCGGCAACATTTCTGTTTTCCACATGAGCTTATCTCTTTCTGCTCTTTCTACGTTTAAATTCTGACGAACGCCAGACATTACTATGAAGTAACAATATTCGCGCTTTGTTAAAGTCCTTTGCAGCTGATAAAAATAAAGGTGTGAACGTTTAAGAATTAAACTTCCATCGTCATTCACACGTAGAAAAAACTTTCTTTTTCTTATTGCAGATTCTTGGAGCCCTTGGTCAACTACAGAAGGCACACACTTTATTTCAACAATCGCATTTTCTTCGACCACAAGTCCGTCGGGGCTAGCACTGAAATATCCGTATTATAGATCCAAAAATAAATCACATTTCTGTACAACTAATCCGGTTTGTGCTTGAAACCTCTGAATGGCAATATGCTCATTGCGACGACCGTATTCCATTGCCAGTGTCGAAAACGGGGGCTTGTTAAGTAGGTAACTGTTTAACAAGATTTGAACAGGACGTAGATTCTTTCCGGCGACAAACAACGCCAAAATGACTGGCTTTTAACCGCACACGTCTCAATTGTGCCATAGCTCACAATCAGCTTGCATTTTTGTTCGTTCTACGATATTATTTCTTTCTTCCAAAGTGACTTGCAGTGATGGGATGCAATCAACATTAATTACATAAGTTGTTTTGTCACAGAAATGATACTCCTAAATATACTAACATTGTGCACCTGTTAGATGTTAGACATGCTATTATAACATGACATTAATAATATACATTTTGATACTATTCATTACTGTTAAATAAAACTATATAAACGTTAATTATATAATGTTTTTCAGTCACATTGTAGCAAATATAAGACGTGTGTATAATCACAATGGCAGTCCATCGGTGAGTGGGCAAAGGCGTCACCAAAACTCAGAAAATCTAATTTAGTACTACTTTTAACGTAAATATATTCTTACATTAAGTGCAATTTTAATAAAAAGTTTGTTTTACGTATACGTCTAAAAAAATATACACATGGTAAAATTTTAAAATGGAATAACATAAAGAATATTTTACAGAAATATTTCTGGATTGTTTTTTCAGTTTCTGTTTTATAATCTATTGTCGCTGGCAATAAGTGCCAGCACGTGAAATTGACAGTAAAGATTACAAAAAAATTTATAGACATAAAATTACATCCTAATAAAAATGGTATTTATAGCTGCATATAAAAATCAAAATTGTCCCGTATGCATCCGCACTTTTACGGTTAACATTGTCACAAGCACACAAGTGTAACGTATCATTAATAAATTTTCAATCTATAGGCATATAGAAATTATTTTTAAGCATAAATGGAAACCTTAAATCCGTTTGAAATGTGTTTAGAGCAAATATATATTTTTTTCAACTGTTAATAATGTTAAAAATGAATTTCCAGGACAGTCAGTTTTCAACCTTATTTTAAAAGTTTTACAGTAGGTCACATATAGATGTCTCATATCCGTGTATGCATAATAATAATTATAACACTCAATGTACATAGGTACCTTTTTTATTTTTAGCATACATGCCAGAAGCATTTTCTTTTTTGCGGATTTCTTTCGCTTTGACAATTTATTTTGGACGTTTCTTGAGGAATTATGTGCTGCCCATAATCGCACACTGCGTACCAAGACTTGATAAAACTTCGTTGAATAAGTCACACGTAGTCGAGCGTTCCGAACACTAATACTACACAAGAGAGAATGATTGACCGCGGTGAGACGCTGGCGTCACACACCTTTCCCCATCCCTTCCCATCATGCTCGGTAGCCGAGGGCGCAGCTAGCCACGGGCCTCGATGACATCAAATTTTTTCTTAAAAATATGTCTAATTGACAGAATGTGAGTGTCGTTTGATTTTTTATCTACAAAGTTTGAAACAAATGTGATCGTTTGTGCGTTTTCAGAAATATTTGAATTTTCAGGAGCAGCCTAAATCTAAAGATAGCAAAAACTATTCTGTGTTATTTTTAAAACTCGCTATTAAAATAAAATTTTATCAAGTGTGTGTAGATATTCAGATAGTAATTTGAGATCTCTTGTCACAATAAATGTGAAGTTAAAAAAATATAATAAGCATTTGGTTTGGACAGGATTGTTTCGAAGAAGCCTCGGTGTGCATAACAGTGTGACATAAAATCCTCCTAAATTATATATGAAAAAACGACCACAGAAAAAAACTATTTAAAGTAATGTACAAATTTAATTTGTGAAGACGAACTGCGCAAGCACAATTTTTATTATTTTTAATTCATGGCCATCATGCTATCAGTTTTTGTTTTTATATGCTGTCCTGTAAAGAGTTGAACACTAACCACTGAAGTTGTAAATGCAGAACTGTCACTACCCCGCGCGCAAGGCGTGTCCGTCTCCCTGGCTCACAGTCGCGAGGGGTGGGCGACCTTCCAGGAAGGAGCTGGCAACACGACAGCCTGTCTCCGCCTCCTCGCGCGTCATCCTCTTCCCCCTGCCGCCCCTCGTCCACAACCACGTGCTGGGCCTCGCGGCCTCAATGTTTCCATTACAAATAACCATGCTGATGCTGTGTCTTTGTTTTTAGAGATAGAGTATAGTATCAGCCTCGCTGACTTTTTTAAAGAATTCAACTCAGTCAAGGGTGCAGTACAGTTGTTTAAGCGATTAAATTAATAGCCTGAAAACTATGATACTTTGAATATTATATCACATGATATCACCATCTTGAAATAAAAAAAATTAAAACTTTTGAAGCCATAGCACTGTTAAAGGTCTTCAAAATCTACAACATGGTTTTTTTTTTGACACTGTTATCACAAAAATTGTGGAAATCGTGCCAGAATTTGTTTTGCATGTAAATGCCTATCCCGCGGCCGGAGTGAATTTGGTTGAAGCCCGGCCTTACTCGCGGACAATATATCACCCTGGGTTCAGCCTGGCAAACGTTGGGTACTGCAGCTAGTATTATATATAAACCATATGGACATTAATTAGATATATTCTATTTAAACTACATTAAAAAATAGTTACAGGTAAAGCGTAAAGGTGTATGTGACTGCGTACAGTGAAGTTTGCGTAAGAATTGGTGTGTAGTTAATTTTTAAAAGTTGTAATATGTTCACATTTCCCGTAATAGACGCTTGGGCACGAGTTTTAGGCCCCTGACAACGTTAATTTGACCGCTGGGCTGAAGGATACCAAACAAGATAAATAATATGATAGCACAGTGGTAGAGTCGACTATGCTTAATAACATACCGAAATTTTGCTGCTGTAGACTTTGTGCGTATCACCGAAAATTTGCAGTAAGCCCTAGATGACAGCGACTGACACCAGTTCATTAAAATGCTTTCCATTTACGCACTCTTTACCATAGACTCTCGATAGCTTTATGAAAATAATATTAAAGCACTACTTCACACATTTATAATGAATAAAGTTTTAAGTGTTAATATAAAAGGTAAGAAAAAAATTGTTTCATTAATGAAATAAGTTTTTTACATCAGTCAAGGAAATAAAAATATTATTCACTTAAAAATAAAGGGTTTTCCGAAAATATTTCTTAAACAAAAGTTGTATAATTCTTAAGCTTTACAGTGACATATCTCTTAAAGGTCTAGCTGAATGTATTGGATCACTAGAGCCTTCCGAGCGTATCAATGTCGTCTACGCACTGCGACAGAGCCACATCCGCAAGCGCTGGGGCCACTTCCACTCCCACGAAATAGAAGAGTTTTAATCTTTGTAAAATTTGCTCCAAACTTAAATTTGAAACAGTAGTAACATACACGTTTTTTTAGCAACATGTGAAATGTTTACCTCCGCAAACCTTGCGCGTAACACCGAAAACATGTAGTTAAGTACTAAATAATACTTTATTGGCAATTTAACAATATGGCACTCCTTAAACGTAATTACTATAGTAGACCTTCCTAATAGCAAACCAAAACTAACTCAAAACATTAATCTCTATGATTAAATTTAAAAACCTTTCACTACGTTTGACTAAATATGATATGTATTCAATATTAGGAGAGAGGTGTTATGAAAAAAACAATGGCACAAATGGAAATACGCATGAAAATCCCGATGTGAAAACATTAAATAATAGTAGTTGCAAAGTTCTTAAACTTTACATTAGTTTATTTGTTGAGAGTCTGGTACAATTTGTCTGACCGCTGAAGCGATCCGAGCCGCGTATTGTGTACTACTGCGAGGTTGCCGAAGTTGGCTCGGGTCGGGACGAATTTCGCTGTTAAGAAACAAAGGTTTTTAATACATGGAAAATTATTCCAAAGAAGAAACTTTGTACAGTTGTAGAATGAACGTTTCTTAGTAACATGTCAAAAGTTTGCCGATGTAACCCTTGTGATCACACCAATAACGAGCATTTAAGTCCTAAATGATAATTTCCCAAACGATCCACAAAATTGTGTTTCGTAAATAATTTAATAACTCCATAAATACTTTTTTTTAAGTAGGCTCTCAGATAACAGCAAACTTGGTTTTTCTTCAAACGCCATACTGCTACGGTAATAGGAATATGAAATCACTACAAACAAGATTTTGTTCCGTTTACTATGGTGAAACCAGAGCTAACCGAGAAATGACCGAGCGTCCCGGAAAGCTGTGATATTTGACGATATTTGACTATATTGCGCGAGTAGCACACCCGTACGTGACTACAGAGAATGACTAGTTTCCTTAACCGTTAGGATTTCTGGGACGAACACCCTCTCACAGCTAGGGTCATAAAATACGGTCAAACTCTTGCAAAAACATCCACCACCGCTCTTTGCCACTAGCAATCCAACGACGTCAGCTAGGCGCAGCACTCACATACATTAACTTATAAAAAAAAATATGTAATGCTACCTATACATTTTACAACACAACTCGTGTTTTATTTATTTTCTGTAAAAAAAAATACCTATTATTATAGGAATTATGTTATAAAAGTGAAAAAAAAAACTCAGAGTACATTTACGATGTATCGTTTTATTCAATTTTTATGTAGTAAACTGATTTTAAAGAAGTAAATATATAATTTTTAATATTTTCGAATACAGGCTACATTAAAATTTTGCATTGTTCTGATCGAAAATAAAACGATGCATCAGAAATAAATAAAAAATTTTAGTTGCTACAAAAATAATTTTTAATAATTAAATTGTTGTAACAGAATAAATCCATGCATATATAAAACCAGAGGTCCTCTAGAGTTTTTCATTTACAAGTTCCAAGCAGAAATCGTTTATTGTTAATTTTATTGTATCAAAAAAATTCATATAAGAAAAAAATGCATAATCTCAATACATGTAACGTAAATACACTCTATCATATGAATTAGCTATGTTTAAAGTAATCCCTAAGTAAGACCAAGTTGAATGAGTGTCGCAGTACGCAGTGTGTCGCAATGCCGCATCAGTACGGCCGCAGTACACTGCAACGCTTGGGCCGCTTTAATAAGCTAACTAATTACGTTAGACTCTTTATAAATATACTGTCTTAAAGCTAAATGTATAACCAAAAACATTTATTTGGACATTTTTCGCATTGGGCTCTTCAAATTGGTGCATATCGTATTTTTATCTGGGTGGCAAAGATAAAAAAAAGTCATGAATTAATCGCTTAATATAATATCTTTAATATTAACAATTTATACCTTTTACAACATTAATGGCTGTATTAGAGTCTCAAGATTATTTTGGTAATTTTATGGACAGTCTAAATTAAAAACTGTACAAATGGGTAGCATTTTAATGGACAGATGTAAGTCGCTGTCATCTAGGACTTAAATGCAAATTTTCGGTGATACGCACAAGGTATACAGCGGTAAACTTTCGGTATGTTATTTTATTAAGCATAGTCAACTCTACCTACTTGCAGCTGGCTTTTTGTAGAATGATATACAATAATGATTATTGACAGAACAATATAAGCATTATGTGTTCTTCCGCCTGTATCAGCAGCAGTGTTGCACTGATTGTACAACATTTATTTTACTCTTCAGACTACTAATGGCAGTCTTGAAATTTTCTGCAAATTTGCAGCAAAACTAATTTGATAGTATAATAATTTCAATCAGACTTACTACAAGCATATGAAAGCACACTTGTTATAAGCTTGTTGCAATCACATCACTACTAGCTTGCCGCATAGCAAGCATCTCATGACATCTAGTGGCAAGCCACTGACAGCTTGGCATGGTAAGTTTGCTGCAAGCTGGTCATGGCAAACCAGCTGCGAGCTTGTCAAGGCAATAAGCCTGCTGCAAGCTTGTCATGGCAAACCAGCTGCAAGCTTGTCAAGGCAAGCCTGCTGCAAGCTTGTCACGGCAAACCATCTGCAAGCTTGTCACGGCAAACCAGCTGCAAGCTTTTCATGGCAAACCAGCAGCAAACATGTCATGGCAAACCAGCTGCAAGCTTGTCGCGGGAAGCCTGTTGCAAGCTTGTCATGGCAAACCTAATGCAAGCTTGTCACGGCAAACCAGCTGCAAGCTTGTCATGGCAAACCAGCTGCAAGCTTTTCATGGCAAACCAGCAGCAAACATGTCATGGCAAACCAGCTACAAGCTTGTCGCGGCAAGCTTGCTGCAAGCTTGTCACGATAAGCCAGCTGCAATTTTGTCAAGGCAAGCCTGCTGCAAGCTTGTCGCGGCAAGCCTGCTGCAAGCTTGATTCAATCACATTATGGCAAGCTTGCTGCAAGCTTGTCATGGCAGGCTTGCTGCTGCAAGCTTGTCAAGTGTAAACTAGTTAGCTTGAATCAAGTCTATTTTACTATCACGGGTAGTTAGTGGCTTGACCTAATCATCACCTCTAATTCTAACAAAGTTGTGTGCCATGGGTAATTCCCTGCACCGGGTCTATCACGCCACAATTTATTTACCATGCTTTTCCATTCGCGCACCTAAGTTTCTAGCTACAGAAATATCAAAATTTTTTATCAAACTGATTTGCTTAACAAAGTGGTCTAGTTATTCTTATAAACCCGGCGTGTGGCGCGTCCTCCGTCTGCTCAGATGACACCGGCATCTTGTTATTGATGGCTCGAGGGGATACTTGCTTTCAGAAAATATAAGGGAGCTATTAAACGCGACGATGAAGTGTCAAATACAGTTTTTGAATCCTAGCATGTTCTAAGAAACAGTTGTATCCAAGATGTACGCAAGGCTAAATTGCTTACACCAGCCGGCTAACGGCTCAAATAAGGCGTGATTTAAGAAATAATGTTAATGCAAACAAAGCTCCAACTGCGAAAAATGTATTAACTCTAACGATTTCAATTCTCATTTCTTAATAAATTTTATTCCTGTGGCACCTGACATCCAAAATAAGGCAACAAAAGTCATGTTCATAATTCAGAAAGTCAGTTGTAAAAAACATAATGATACGGTTCTTTTTAAGGCCCGTTCTACAATGGCACGGAAACGGAGACGGATCACGTAAACGGAGACGGATCTCACGGAACAGAGTTTCCACAATGGCACGCAGATGGAGACGGACCCGCACGGATTAGCTCGGCAATGCTGAGCTATTCCGTTTACGTTGCTCCGTGCGACCAATAGACGCCGAGTATTTGGATGTGGTGGTAGCCATGTTTGTTTATGTTCTAAATACGTTAACATTTGTTTGAAAAACTAACATTTTTAGTGTTCTTTATTAATTTGTCGTTAATTTTATATATTTGCAAATTCTGCCCGTACTTAGATTTTAAAAAAAAAAATTTTTTTATTATTATTTATTAATCTTGAAATGCACTCTCAGGCCCGTTCTACAATGGCACGGAAACGGAGACACCGAAAACGTAAACGGAGAAGGATCTCCCTGACATTTCATTGTCGCATCTGCTGCTTCCACAATGCACGGAAACGTTACAAATTGCAACCAATGAAAGTGCATTTCAAAATTTAAAAAATATGAATTTAACTAAAAAAAAAAATTATATATGTTTTAAAATATAAGTACGGGTACAGGGACTATTTTAGATTTTTGTATACAATAATTACAGAACCATGATTTAAATAAAGTACAGTCAATATTTAAGCCCAATTTCTTTGCTTTATGTGTACTTTTTGGATTTAATAATAGTTTAAATTTATATCCAGAATGGCTGATGTATAATTATATTTTAATATTATCATGTATAGCAGGTTTTCTTAACATTAACTGTCAATTTATTATTTATGAACCAATTATTATTTCATCTATAGGTATGTGACTTTTTTTGTATTTAAATTACGTGGAAATAAACCTGATACTAAGTTTCTGTTAATGGCATTTATAATCCTATTATGAAAACGTTGATTTTGATGTTCTCTGCGACCCTTGCGAAACTCCGTGGATAGTATTTCAACTTCAGTCAAACTCATAGCTTTTAGCTTTACTGACAGGTGGCAGCATTGCTCAAAAAGGACAAGCCTGCAATTTACCGTCATTTTATATGAACTAGTTTTAAAATATCAGATTCGATAGAATTCCGGATCGGTATGGTTCTGGCGTACAGGTTAGTCACTGGAATTTCACCTAAAATATTTCGACACTTTTCCGTGTGCTATTTGTAGATGCTAACAACAAACAGAATAGTCACTACGCCGTTTCGACACAATTCCGTCATTCCTACGATTGTGCGGAATATACACTATTCCGTGTCGGTACAAATCCGGGCCACCTTTCAGAATTTATTTCGTAGACGGAATAGTCACTATTCCGTTCGATGGAAATCCGTTCTTTTACTAAGGGAATCCGGAATAGTCACTACGCCGGGTCGAAACAATTCAGTCGCCCCCTTAGACCGTGGTTCTTGCTGTCGTTTCTATCGATTCTCAAACAGTAAAACTACGAAACTGTCGATACCGGTCTTTACCATCAAACTGTTCTCAGTATTCAATAACCTTTAATTCGATCATACTTTTGAAGTTGAATTTATAGTTTTTTGGGAACTTTTTTTCTAACCGTAATACAGGTTTGGCGATTTAATTTTTTAAAAATATTTAAATGTTTAAAACTGCATATTGCATTATGGTATTGTTGGATACTTTTAGTAATATCATTTTTTCGTTAAATATCTGTAAGCTTAATTGTAAATGTATGAACATTTTAAATTATTAGTGCCAAGCATATTTTATTTTTCTTTATATTTCATAGTATTGTTGTCACTATTGTCGTGTACCCGTCTCCGTAGGACCAGGGACAGGTGCCGCACATGGTCCTCCCAGGTCTTGGAGTACACGATCACGTCGTCGAGGTAGGCTGTCACGAACTGGCCAATGTACCCTTCCAGTACGCGGGCCATCATAGCTTGAAATGTGGCCGGTGCGCACTTGAGCCCGAAGGGCATGGCACAGAACTGAAAGCGTCTACCATCGGGCACCGTGAACGCAGTCTTTTCTCTGTCACTTGGGTAAATTGGCACCTGCCAATAGCCCGAACATAAGTCAAGGGTCGTGAACACTCGTGCATTGCCCAGGCCTACCAAGGCCTCGTCCACACTGATCCGCGGTGGCGGAGAACTGATGGTGACACTATTTAGGGGACGGAAGTCCACACAGAAGCGCATGTTCCCATCCTTCTTGGCAGCTAGGACGATGCGTGAGTTGTATGCGCTGTTGGAGGGTTCAATGACAACATCTCGCAACATTTCGTGTACTTGTTCACGTATCACCAGTTGCTTGTGAAAACCATATCCCTTGGGGGCCTCATACACTGCTTGGTCGTGCAAAGTGGGGATTCGGTGTTCTGTCACCATTGTGCACCTGAGTGGGTCGGCAGTGGCGAAGATGCTCTGCCTTTCCCTTATGAGCCGCGTGAATGCATCCTGATACTCTGGGGGTACATCATTGTCCACATCTTCTAACTTCGTGGGCTCTCTCGGGGGAGGTGGTGCTCTACCTAGTGCATACACTGCCAGGCGCTCATGTTTGCCGACATTCACTAGCCCAGAGGCCGGCGCTATCACTGTGTCATGCTCCACCAACCAAGGCTGTCCGAGCACTAGGTCCTCCCTGAGTCCCTCTACTACAACTGCTGCCGTCTGGGTAACCAGCTCCCTCACACTCACCGTTATGATGGTGTCCCCGATGGCTGTCCCGACTCCGGTGCTCGTGGCCAGGCGCAGCGCGCAGCGTCTCGGTGTGACGTCCGTTGGCGATACCAAGTGCTGGGCCAGAAACACGTGGCTCGCACCTGTATCTACGAGAGCGGCCATCTGTCTCCCATGCAGAGTGACGGGTAGGTACCTGCATCAGCCGGTCGTCTGGGGTGGTGAGCTGTCCCAGTGTTATGCGTGTCTCGGCCGTGGCTTCGGGAAGGGGGTTAGGTGGTGTGGGGGGCAGAACTGTTGGTCCTACACCCCCTGCTGCCCATTTCCCACCAGTTGTTGTTGTTGTTATTGTTGTCGTCTTGGGCATTCCTGATGCTTGCTCGCAAGGAATCTCTCCACCGATTCTGTAACCCTCTGCGACTCGCCATTGAAACGGGCCTTGAAATTAAGACTGCCTGGCGGTCATCAAATCGCTGCGTGAGACGCGTGGCGAACTCCCACCACTGCATTTCGTATCGCCCCCGTAGAGTCCACCACTCACGAGCTCGACCATGCAACTGTTCGCTCGTGTGTTGTGTCCACTCCTCTACTGGCACACTGCACTGTAATATATGCCTCTCACACCATCGCACAAACTCCCGTGGGTCTTTGTGCACCAGCCCGCTAAACTCCGGCAGCACTATACGCCCGGCCCCTGTGGAAACCCGCACAGCGCACACGACTGGCAGCACTGCCGAGTTCGTAGGCATGTCCCAGTCAATTAGGTTCAGCGACGGTGGATTCTGGTTAGGTAGCATCGACCCGACACGGTTGCCCGAGCAGCCTCTACACTCGTCGCATCCCCCTCTTTCCTGGTACACAGCACTCGCTGTGTTCGAGGCTACCCTATGCATCTACTCTGATGATGTATCCCTGTCCCACAATAACACACCCTCAGCAGTTTCTGTCTTCACCTCACTGTGCCTCAGTGGCGCGCACGTGCACATGTTCCGACACTGCCACTCTCCTGTCACAAGGTCCATGCCTTTCGGTAGCTGACACGTCGCGCACGTAACTGTCAACCCGTGTGGCAGCATTGTTTACAAACACGAGGCCCACGTGGCCGCTCCGTCTGCGCAGCCTGCCCACGCAGGCTATCACCACGCCCGCCCGAACACCGCCGGCGCACCACGAAGATCACCGATGGCAGAACGGCGAAAGGGAGTACAAGGAGGGGGTACCGCAGTGTGTTGTCATGTTGAAGGGGGAGGGGAGGTGAATCGACGGGAAATATAATCTGGTTGCGGGAAGGGAGACGGCGATGCATTATCAGCTGAACCGTGAAACTGATAGGTGTTGGAAAAGTGGGAAAGGAATGTTTGTGTCCTCGCGTTGATGAGATCAGAAGTACTAAGTGGATAAGTGAATACATCCATTGTCCCAGGTGGATTTTCACGCTATGTGGCGGATGTCTCTCGGCCGTTTTCTAGTGTTGCCCGGCGCCAGCTCTCTCGCATAGAGCAGCCTCCTGCGGGGAGGCAGGAGTGGACCGTATGGCCCGTGTAGCTGCCGAGGGATATCTCCCGCTCTGGAGAAAAGTGCGGTGCCGGCTAGTTGTGTTAATCCACGTGTTTTGGCCCGTGGACATGCCAGATACAAAACAACACTCATGCACACGGAAGAAGAAAAATGATAAAAGAGACTATAACACACTATAGAACAGAACCAAAAGCAATAATAGCGGCGAGTATATGGAGCGTCTCGCGACCACGCCTAGCCTCGAAGGTGGCTCGCACGGGACTGGAGACCAGGACGCCGGGGCACTGCTCTCGCGCGCATGGAACGGAAGTGACCTCATTCCCAAAGCTGCAGCGCGCTGCGGACATGGCTGTAATCCGGGCTTCAACCCAGAGGCACGGAGGTACAACATCACTATATTGTACTAAAAAGAAGAATAATATTCGTAACTTCGGTAATTGACAATCTTTAAACCAAATCACCTGTAGTAATTTTAAGCTGAATTATAAAGTTTAAGTTTTTTAATAGTTAAATTGTTAGTTTATTGAGATGTACTAGTGTACATGTAACATAATAATTTTAAAAAATTCCTAAGTAGATAATTTTAATAGGTTGTTGACATTTATAAACTATAATAATGGTACTGGTACCTACCTATTATAGAAAAACTTTCATTTTTATAACTACAATTACTTAATTATTTATTATAAATAATCAATGAATGACTTTTTTTATCTTAAATTACAAAATAGAAGTCAAAAGTAAAATACAGAATATGATATATATATATATATATATATATATATATATATATATATATATAATGCTCAAAGCACTAACGACACAAGTGACCATTGTTCTTATGTTAATGTTTACAGCTTTGCTATTCTTGTTTGCCTTTCTTTCAGTTCCTCAATTGAAAATTTTCTAAGTAGTGTGACGTCCCTCGGTCTATGGTCCCTAAGTCCCTGCTGCGAATTGTCTGAGACTCTCTCTGGTTTGCCCGCGTAGCTCAAGTCGGAGAGAGAGTGGAGTTCAGGCCAACGTGGTCAGGACCGGGAAATGCGGGACCTGGAGGGATGGTGAGGTAGAATGACAGGTAGATCGAAAGGACCACTCGATGTTGATCGTTCCACGAGCTCTTTTATTGCATTCAGAGAGCTTGCCGCGGCCTGGCGTATCCGTCGCGGTGTGCGCCCTTCCCACGAAGACCCGGACTCCCGAAGACCGTCTCGTACAGCCCACTCGTCTCGACGCGTACTGGCAGTTCTCCCACGTAACAAAGTTCCTGATAATCAACTGCTTCGCAAAGGCACGTGACGCGTGTGCGGTTCTTACGTACTGTATCGTAACGTCGGCGATGGTTCAGCAATGAGTAACTATGTCCCTCACAAAGACACGTGACGCGTGTGCGGTTCTTACGTACTGTCTCGTAACGTCGGCGATGGTTCAGCAATGAGTAACTATGTCCCACACAAAGACACGTGACGCGTGTGCGGTTCTTACGTACTGTCTCGTAACGTCGGCGATGGTTCAGCAATGAGTAACTATGTCCCTCACAATGACACGTGACGCGTGCGCGGTTCTTACGTACTGTCTCGTAACGTCGGCGATGGTTCAGCAATGAGTAACTATGTCCCTCACAAAGACACGTGACGCGTGTGCGGTTCTTACGTACTGTCTCGTAACGTCGGCGATGGTTCAGCAATGAGTAACTATGTCCCTCACAAAGACACGTGACGCGTGTGCGGTTCTTACGTACTGTCTCGTAACGTCGGCGATGGTTCAGCAATGAGAAACTATGTCCCTCACAAAGACACGTGACGCGTGCGCGGTTCTTACGTACTGTCTCGTAACGTCGGCGATGGTTCAGCTATGAGTAACTATGTCCCTCACAAAGACACGTGACGCGTGCGCGGTTCATACATACTGTCTCGTAACGTCGGCGATAGTTCAGCAATGAGTAACTATGTCCCTCACAAAGACACGTGACGCGTGTGCGGTTCTTACGTACTGTCTCGTAACGTCGGCGATGGTTCAGCAATGAGTAACTATGTCCCTCACAAAGGCACGTGACGCGTGTGCGGTTCTTACGTACTGTCTCGTAACGTCGGCGATGGTTCAGCAATGAGTAACTATGTCCCAAACAAAGACACGTGACGCGTGTGCGGTTCTTACGTACTGTCTCGTAACGTCGGCGATGGTTCAGCAATGAGTAACTATGTCCCTCACAAAGACACGTGACGCGTGTGCGGTTCTAACGTACTGTCTCGTAACGTCGGCGATGGTTCAGCAATGAGTAACTAAGTCCCTCACAAAGACACGTGACACGTGTGCGGTTCTTACGTACTGTCTCGTAACGTCGGCGATGGTTCAGCAATGAGCAACTATGTCCCTCACAAAGACACGTGACGCGTGTGCGGTTCTTACGTACTGTCTCGTAACGTCGGCGATGGTTCAGCAATGAGTAACTATGTCCCTCACAAAGACACGTGATGCGTGCGCGGTTCTTACGTACTGTCTCGTAACGTCGGCGATGGTTCAGCAATGAGTAACTATGTCCCTCACAAAGACACGTGATGCGTGCGCGGTTCTTACGTACTGTCTCGTAACGTCGGCGATGGTTCAGCAATGAGTAACTATGTCCCTCACAAAGACACGTGATGCGTGCGCGGTTCTTACGTACTGTCTCGTAACGTCGGCGATGGTTCAGCAATGAGTAACTATGTCCCTCACAAAGACACGTGATGAGTGTGCGGTTCTTATGTACTGTCTCGTAACGTCGGCGATGGTTCAGCAATGAGTAACTATGTCCCTCACAAAGACACGTGATGCGTGCGCGGTTCTTACGTACTGTCTCGTAACGTCGGCGATTGTTCAGCAATGAGTAACTATGTCCCTCACAAAGACACGTGATGCGTGCGCGGTTCTTACGTACTGTCTCGTAACGTCGGCGATGGTTCAGCAATGAGTAACTATGTCCCTCACAAAGACACGTGACGCGTGTGCGGTTCTTACGTACTGTCTCGTAACGTCGGCGATGGTTCAGCAATGAGTAACTATGTCCCTCACAAAGACACATGACGCGTGTGCGGTTCTTACGTACTGTCTCGTAACGTAGGCGATGGTTCAGCAATGAGTAACTATGTCCCTCACAAAGACACGTGATGCGTGCGCGGTTCTTACGTACTGTCTCGTAACGTCGGCGATGGTTCAGCAATGAGTAACTATGTCCCTCACAATAACACGGACGCGTGTGCGGTTCTTACGTACTGTCTCGTAACGTCGGCGATGGTTCAGCAATGAGTAACTATGTCCGTCACAAAGACACGTGATGCGTGTGCAGTTCTTACGTACTGTCTCGCAACGTCGGCGATGGTTCAGCAATGAGTAACTATGTCCCTCACAGAGACACGTGACGCGTGCGCGGTTCTTACGTACTGTCTCGTAACGTCGGCGATGGTTCAGCAATGAGTAACTATGTCCCTCACAAAGACACGTGACGCGTGTGCGGTTCTTACGTACTGTCTCGTAACGTCGGCGATGGTTCAGCAATGAGTAACTATGTCCCTCACAAAGCAACGTGATGCGTGCGCGGTTCTTACGTACTGTCTCGTAACGTCGGCGATGGTTCAGCAATGAGTAACTATGTCCCTCACAAAGACACGTGACGCGTGTGCGGTTCTAACGTACTGTCTCGTAACGTCGGCGATGGTTCAGCAATGAGTAACTATGTCCCTCACAAAGACACGTGATACTTGTGCGGTTCTTACGTACTGTCTCGTAACGTCGGCGATGGTTCAGCAATGAGTAACTATGTCCCTCACAAAGACACGTGACGCGTGCGCGGTTCTTACGTACTGTCTCGTAACGTCGGTGATGGTTCAGCAATGAGTAACTATGTCCCTCACAAAGACACGTGACGCGTGCGCGGTTCTTACGTACTGTCTCGTAACGTCGGCGATGGTTTAGCAATGAGTAACTATGTCCCTCACAAAGACACGTGATGGGTGCGCGGTTCTTACGTACTTCTCGTAACGTCGGCGATGGTTCAGCAATGAGTAACTATGTCCCTCACAAAGACACGTGATGCGTGTGCGGTTCTTATGTACTGTCTCGTAACGTCGGCGATGGTTCAGCAATGAGTAACTATGTCCCTCACAAAGACACGTGACGCGTGCGCGGTTCTTACGTACTGTCTCGTAACGTCGGCGATGGTTCAGCAATGAGTAACTATGTCCCTCACAAAGACACGTGACGCGTGTGCGGTTCTTACGTACTGTCTCGTAACGTCGGCGATGGTTCAGGAATGAGTAACTATGTCCCTCACAAAGACACGTGATGCGTGTGCGGTTCTTACGTACTGTCTCGTAACGTCGGCGATAGTTCAGCAATGAGTAACTATGTCCCTCACAAAGACACGTGATGCGTGCGCAGTTCTTACGTACTGTCTCGTAACGTCGGCGATGGTTCAGCAATGAGTAACTATGTCCCACACAAAGAAGCGTGACGCGTGTGCGGTTCTTACGTACTGTCTCGTAACATCGGCGATGGTTCAGCAATGAGTAACTATGTCCCTCACAAAGACACGTGATGCATGCGCGGTTCTTACGTACTGTCTCGTAACGTCGGCGATGGTTCAGCAATGAGTAACTATGTCCCTCACAAAGACACGTGATGCGTGGGCGGTTCTTACGTACTGTCTCGTAACGTCGGCGATGGTTCAGCAATGATTAACTATGTCCCTCACAAAGACACGTGATGCGTGCGCGGTTCTTACGTACTGTCTCGTAACGTCGGCGATGGTTCAGCAATGAGTAACTATGTCCCTCACAAAGACACGTGACGCGTGTGCGGTTCTTACGTACTGTCTCGTAACGTCGGCGATGGTTCAGCAATGAGTAACTATGTCCCTCACAAAGGCACGTGACGCGTGTGCGGTTCTTACGTACTTTCTCGTAACGTCGGCGATGGTTCAGCAATGAGTAACTATGTTCCTCACAAAGACACGTGACGCGTGTGCGGTTCTTACGTACTGTCTCGTAACGTCGGCGATGGTTCAGCAATGAGTAACAATGTCCCTCACAAAGACACGTGATGCGTGCGCGGTTCTTACGTACTGTCTCGTACCGTCGGCGATGGTTCAGCAATGTGTAACTATGTCCCTCACAAAGATACGTGATGCGTGCGCGGTATTTACGTACTGTCTCGTAACGTCGGCGATGGTTCAGCAATGAGTAACTATGTCCCTCACAAAGACACGTGATGCGTGCGCGGTTCTTACGTACTGTCTCGTAACGTCGGCGATGGTTCAGCAATGAGTAACTATGTCCCTCACAAAGACACGTGACGCGTGTGCGGTTCTAACGTACTGTCTCGTAACGTCGGCGATGGTTCAGCAATGAGTAACTATGTCCCTCACAAAGACACGTGATGCGTGCGTGGTTCTTACGTACTGTCTCGTAATGTCAGCGATGGTTCAGCAATGAGTAACTATGTCCCTCACAAAGACAAGTGATGCGTGCGCGGTTCTTACGTACTGTCTCGTAACATCGGCGATGGTTCAGCAATGAGTAACTATGTCCCTCACAAAGACACGTGACGCGTGTGCGGTTCTTACGTACTGTCTCGTAACGTCGGCGATGGTTCAGCAATGAGTAACTATGTCCCTCACAAAGACACGTGACGCGTGTGCGGTTCTTACGTACTGTCTCGTAACGTCGGCGATGGTTCAGCAATGAGTAACTATGTCCCTCACAAAGACACGTGATGCGTGCGCGGTTCTTACGTACTGTCTCGTAACGTCATCGATGGTTCAGCAATGAGTAACTATGTCCCTCACAAAGACACGTGACGCGTGTGCGGTTCTTACGTACTGTCTCGTAACGTCGGCGAAGGTTCAGCAATGAGTAACTATGTCCCTCACAAAGACACGTGACGCGAGTGCGGTTCTTACGTACTGTCTCGTAACGTCGGCGATGGTTCAGCAATGAGTAACTATGACCCTCACAAAGACTCTTAATGCGTGTGCGGTTCTTACGTACTGTCTCGTAACGTCGGCGATGGTTCAGCAATGAGTAACTATGTCCCTCACAAAGACACGTGACGCGTGTGCGGTTCTTACGTACTGTCTCGTAACGTCAGCGATGGTTCAGCAATGAGTAACTATGTCCCTCACAAAGACACGTGATGCGTGCGGGGTTCTTACGTACTGTCTCGTAACGTCGGCGATAGTTCAGCAATGAGTAACTATGTCCCTCACAAAGACACGTGACGGGTGCGCGGTTCTTACGTACTGTCTCGTAACGTCGGCGATGGTTCAGCAATGAGTAACTATGTCCCTCACAAAGACACGTGAAGCGTGCGCGGTTCTTACGTACATCTCGTAACGTCGGCGATGGTTCAGCAATGAGTAACTATGTCCCTCACAAAGACACGTGATGCGTGTGCGGTTCTTACGTACTGTCTCGTAACGTCGGCGATGGTTCAGCAATGAGTAACTATGTCCCTCACAAAGACACGTGACGCGTGCGCGGTTCTTACGTACTGTCTCGTAACGTCGGCGATGGTTCAGCAATGAGTAACTATGTCCCTCACAAAGACACGTGACGCGTGTGCGGTTCTTACGTACTGTCTCGTAACGTCGGCGATGGTTCAGCAATGAGTAACTATGTCCCTCACAAAGACACGTGACGCGTGTGCGGTTCTTACGTACTGTCTCGTAACGTCGGCGATGGTTCAGCAATGAGTAACTATGTCCCTCACAAAGACACGTGATGCGTGTGCGGTTCTTACGTACTGTCTCGTAACGTCGGCGATGGTTCAGCAATGAGTAACTATGTCCCTCACAAAGACACGTGACGCGTGCGCGGTTCTTACGTACTGTCTCGTAACGTCGGCGATGGTTCAGCAATGAGTAACTATGTCCCTCACAAAGACACGTGACGCGTGCGCGGTTCTTACGTACTGTCTCGTAACGTCGGCGATGGTTCAGCAATGAGTAACTATGTCCCTCACAAAGACACGTGACGCGTGTGCGGTTCTTACGTACTGTCTCGTAACGTCGGCGATGGTTCAGCAATGAGTAACTATGTCCCACACAAAGACGCGTGACGCGTGCGCGGTTCTTACGTACTGTCTCGTAACGTCGGCGATGGTTCAGCAATGAGTAACTATGTCCCTCACAAAGACACGTGATGCATGCGCGGTTCTTACGTACTGTCTCGTAACGTCGGCGATGGTTCAGCAATGAGTAACTATGTCCCTCACAAAGACACGTGATGCGTGTGCGGTTCTTACGTACTGTCTCGTAACGTCGGCGATGGTTCAGCAATGAGTAACTATGTCCCTCACAAAGACACGTGATGCGTGCGCGGTTCTTACGTACTGTCTCGTAACGTCGGCGATGGTTCAGCAATGAGTAACTATGTCCCTCACGAAGACACGTGACGCGTGGGCGGTTCTTACGTACTGTCTCGTAACGTCGGCGATGGTTCAGCAATGAGTAACTATGTCCCTCACAAAGGCACGTGACGCGTGTGCGGTTCTTACGTTCTGTCTCGTAACGTCGGCGATGGTTCAGCAATGAGTAACTATGTTCCTCACAAAGACACGTGACGCGTGTGCGGTTCTTACGTACTGTCTCGTAACGTCGGCGATGGTTCAGCAATGAGTAACTATGTCTCTCACAAAGACACGTGATGCGTGCGCAGTTCTTACGTACTGTCTCGTAACGTCGGCGATGGTTCATCAATGAGAAACTATGTCCCTCACAAAGACACGTGATGCGTGCGCGGTTCTTACGTACTGTCTCGTAACGTCGGCGATGGTTCAGCAATGAGTAACTATGTCCCTCACAAAGACACGTGATGCGTGCGCAGTTCTTACGTACTGTCTCGTAACGTCGGCGATGGTTCAGCAATGAGTAACTATGTCCCTCACAAAGACACGTGACGCGTGTGCGGTTCTTACGTACTGTCTCGTAACGTCGGCGATGGTTCAGCAATGAGTAACTATGTCCCTCACAAAGACACGTGATGCGTGCGCAGTTCTTACGTACTGTCTCGTAACGTCGGCGATGGTTCAGCAATGAGTAACTATGTCCCTCACAAAGACACGTGATGCGTGCGCGGTTCTTACGTACTGTCTCGTAACGTCGGCGATGGTTCAGCAATGAGTAACTATGTCCCTCACAAAGACACGTGATGCGTGCGCAGTTCTTACGTACTGTCTCGTAACGTCGGCGATGGTTCAGCAATGAGTAACTATGTCCCTCACAAAGACACGGACGCGTGTGCGGTTCTTACGTACTGTCTCGTAACGTCGGCGATGGTTCAGCAATGAGTAACTATGTCCCTCACAAAGACACGTGATGCGTGTGCAGTTCTTACGTACTGTCTCGCAACGTCGGCGATGGTTCAGCAATGAGTAACTATGTCCCTCACAAAGACATGTGACGCGTACGCGGTTCTTACGTACTGTCTCGTAACGTCGGCGATGGTTCAGCAATGAGTAACTATGTCCCTTACAAAGACACGTGATGCGTGTGCGGTTCTTACGTACTGTCTCGTAACGTCGGCGATGGTTCAGCAATGAGTAACTATGTCCCTCACGAAGACACGTGACGCGTGGGCGGTTCTTACGTACTGTCTCGTAACGTCGGCGATGGTTCAGCAATGAGTAACTATGTCCCTCACAAAGGCACGTGACGCGTGTGCGGTTCTTACGTACTGTCTCGTAACGTCGGCGATGGTTCAGCAATGAGTAACTATGTTCCTCACAAAGACACGTGACGCGTGTGCGGTTCTTACGTACTGTCTCGTAACGTCGGCGATGGTTCAGCAATGAGTAACTATGTCTCTCACAAAGACACGTGATGCGTGCGCAGTTCTTACGTACTGTCTCGTAACGTCGGCGATGGTTCATCAATGAGTAACTATGTCCCTCACAAAGACACGTGATGCGTGCGCGGTTCTTACGTACTGTCTCGTAACGTCGGCGATGGTTCAGCAATGAGTAACTATGTCCCTCACAAAGACACGTGATGCGTGCGCAGTTCTTACGTTCTGTCTCGTAACGTCGGCGATGGTTCAGCAATGAGTAACTATGTCCCTCACAAAGACACGTGACGCGTGTGCGGTTCTTACGTACTGTCTCGTAACGTCGGCGATGGTTCAGCAATGAGTAACTATGTCCCTCACAAAGACACGTGATGCGTGCGCAGTTCTTACGTACTGTCTCGTAACGTCGGCGATGGTTCAGCAATGAGTAACTATGTCCCTCACAAAGACACGTGATGCGTGCGCGGTTCTTACGTACTGTCTCGTAACGTCGGCGATGGTTCAGCAATGAGTAACTATGTCCCTCACAAAGACACGTGATGCGTGCGCAGTTCTTACGTACTGTCTCGTAACGTCGGCGATGGTTCAGCAATGAGTAACTATGTCCCTCACAAAGACACGGACGCGTGTGCGGTTCTTACGTACTGTCTCGTAACGTCGGCGATGGTTCAGCAATGAGTAACTATGTCCCTCACAAAGACACGTGATGCGTGTGCAGTTCTTACGTACTGTCTCGCAACGTCGGCGATGGTTCAGCAATGAGTAACTATGTCCCTCACAAAGACACGTGACGCGTACGCGGTTCTTACGTACTGTCTCGTAACGTCGGCGATGGTTCAGCAATGAGTAACTATGTTCCTCACAAAGACACGTGACGCGTGTGCGGTTCTTACGTACTGTCTCGTAACGTCGGCGATGGTTCAGCAATGAGTAACTATGTCCCTCACAAAGACGCGTGACGCGTGCGCGGTTCTTACGTACTGTTTCGTAACGTCGGCGATGGTTCAGCAATGAGTAACTATGTCCCTCACAAAGACACGTGACGCGTGTGCGGTTCTTACGTACTGTCTCGTAACGTTGGCGATGGTTCAGCAATGAGTAACTATGTCCCTCACAAAGTCACGTGACGCGTGCGCGGTTCTTACGTACTGTCTCGTAACGTCGGCGATGGTTCAGCAATGAGTAACTATGTCCCTCACAAAGACACGTGACGCGTGTGCGGTTCTTACGTACTGTCTCGTAATTTCGGCGATGGTTCAGCAATGAGTAACTATGTCCCTCACAAAGACACGTGACGCGTGTGCGGTTCTTACGTACTGTCTCGTAACGTCGGCGATGGTTCAGCAATGAGTAACTATGTCCCTCACAAAGACACGTGACGCGTGTGCGGTTCTTACGTACTGTCTCGTAACGTCGGCGATGGTTCAGCAATGAGTAACTATGTCCCTCACAAAGCAACGTGATGCGTGCGCGGTTCTTACGTACTGTCTCGTAACGTCGGCGATGGTTCAGCAATGAGTAACTATGTCCCTCACAAAGACACGTGACGCGTGTGCGGTTCTTACGTACTGTCTCGTAACGTCGGCGATGGTTCAGCAATGAGTAACTATGTCCCTCACGAAGACACGTGACGCGTGGGCGGTTCTTACGTACTGTCTCGTAACGTCGGCGATGGTTCAGCAATGAGTAACTATGTCCCTCACAAAGGCACGTGACGCGTGTGCGGTTCTTACGTACTGTCTCGTAACGTCGGCGATGGTTCAGCAATGAGTAACTATGTTCCTAACAAAGACACTGTCACGATCCACCTTCAGAGGGGGGGGGGGGCGAGAATCGTAGCTCTTTACATAGAAACAACTCGCTTGGCATCAACTAGTCTTAACTTCATAAAATACTTTACTGTACCTAGGATCATAGGTTCGTCATCCCGTACAGGATGTCTGGTGAGAGCTGAACTAAGGAGATTTTGCAAAATAACATAATACTTAATTAAAATTATTTTATTCTTAAAGTCAAATACTCAACATCATTTTAAAGAACATTTAAATAGCGGGATTACAATTTAAAACAATAATCTCTTTACTTCCTTAACGATTGAACGACCTTACAAGAGAGAGAATGAGAGAACTTCACTAAACACTTCCCTAGTCCTTCCGAATACCTCAAATCATAATTAATACTTAAAATTAAAACAAAGATAAGTCCATACTCACATTTTCCGAAAAGCCTTTCTTGATCGATTACTTAAAACTAACGTAGGGGCCTCTCCTGCCCTTAAAATCCGAACGAACATTACATTTTAAAAATTATAACTAAACGACTAGTGACGAGGGCCATTGCCTCCGCCCGAAAACTTGAAGATGACTACATTATGACCTAACTTAAATTAAACGACTCGTGGCCTCTGGCGTCGACCATAGCTTCCGCCCGAAAGCTTGAATTCCTACATCACGAACGAACTAACAACTCGTGACCACAGGTGAGACGCATAGCCTCCGCCTGAGTGAGACTGAGTCACCAATCACTTGCGCTTAAATTCGCGCGCCCTGCCGCGCCTACCATAACAAAAGCTCGTTATTGAAGTCAAATTTACTAAACAACTAACTAGAACATCTGGGAAGACTACCCCCCCTCTACCCCAATGTGCAGGCCACACCGCGCGGCTTGTTACGACAGCGCGCCCCAGTAACTGCGGCCCGTGGCTGCGCCAGCGTGCGGCCAAACAAACAAACAAAATTCTGCAAGCCCGCAGCGCGCCGCGCCGGCCCCGTGCCCCAATTACTTGGTCACGCCACTTGCGCTGACGAGTGAACAGAGCAGCCAGCCCAGAGTCCCGTCAGTAAAGTCCCTAAATTTGATTTCAACAACCCTGCAAAATTTCAACCCGCGACATAACCCTCCCCTCACAGAGCTCGAGCCCCATCGAGCTACCTCAAAATTACAAATTGTCTTTTTCCATTAAACCATAACTATAAATTCCTCATTTCACAAAAATAATAATTTTCTTAGTTCCTTGCTGTCTGAACATACATCTAGATTCTGCATAAGATTTATTTTAAAACAACAAGTATTCATAAAATTAAATGTAAAACTTTTATCTGGTTTGTTCTCACAGGAACCTTCAGAGGCTCGAGTTCTCAATTCTAAAAAAATTGTTCTGTTAGTGAAGCTCTCTTTACAAATTAAATTACTGTTCTTAGTTTCTCAGTATTCGTTAAACAATGTGCAAATTCTTGATAATTATTATTATTTTTTTTTTTCGGTTTCCGTTTAATACCATACTTCTTTCGTTCTTCAAAAAAAATTAAGTGTCCTTACAGTGTTTCAATTAATTAAACTCTTATCTCGTGAAGGTTGGTGCAACTCCTCGAAGTCAGTGTTGTCGAGAAGAGTAGCTCCCTGGGCTGGCCATCAGCAAACACCACTCAACTCCAACAGCTACTGGACTGGCTTCCAGGGCAGCTCACAACTTCTCCCCACATCTGCTTCGGAGTTGTGCCATCCTCATCACGAACAGATTACAATTCTGAAACATCATCAACAGGCATTACCATCACGCCTGACAAATACAAAACTAACTACTAAACTGCAATCGATGGGCAAGGATGCAAACACACAAAAAAATAAAATTAATTAATTCAACTGCTAACATAAAGTATCCCACCCTTAGCATAATCTAATCAGGCAAATAATTTGATAGGAAAAACTTAAGGAAGGGAAACATGACCTCCAATGATTTTCCCTAACTCTTGAGTCTTGATCTTCTCTATACAGCAAATAGTCCCCACGAAGTAACTGGGTTGAAGGTCAGTTCACATGACCCACCCATAACCTCTTCTACTCTTCTTTTCTTCTGGGGGCAACCACAATGCCCACCAATCTCTCTCCATGGTGCCGAACCAGCTATCCCATGAGAGTAAACAACGTAGTCAATAGAAGCGCAGAGGGGAAACACCAATCTCTGGCTTGTCGAGTCATAAAACTGCTTTATCTTCTTCTTCTTCTTCTTCTGAGTAAAACATCTGATTAATCTTGCTTCTATTCTTCCAAACAGTAAAAGTTCATCAGGTATCTTCATGAAAGAAACATTCTAACTAATAATTCTTCATTTTTCTTCTTCTTTATTTCTGTTAGTTGTAATAGAAGGCCATGTTAGGGAGGTTATAGGGAAAAAGAGTGGCCAATTCCCACCCCATCACCCACCTAGATCATGACTAATTAACTTTTAAACTTTCTATTTCAAACAAATAAAAAAAAACATTTTTTTTTTATTCAAACTTTTAAACTATAATTACTTTTACTTCATAACCTCAAAAGCTAATCAATAATTCTAAATGAAATTGTGATTTACTGCATCCTTGTTCCATCCGATCTGTTTGTTTATAACCTTTCTTGTAAAGTATAAAATTTTCAAACATTACTAATTCAAAAAAAAAATTAAATTCTGGTGTCCTTTGAGTTACAATTAACTTTACTATTTCTTAGCTTGAAATAATTTAAGTTTTCAGAACTATTTCATTGTCTAATTCACAACACTTAAAAATCAACTCAAAACAACAAATCATCAAAATCAATAAGATCATCTGACCTACCTATCAGTACTGTGAACTTGAACTGTTCGTACACATTTATAATAAGCTATTGTATTTAAATTCCAACCTAAATAAGGTTTAAAAAAAACTACTAATCCCTCTGTAAATTAAGAAAATTAACTTTAAAAATTAAACTTAAGGTATTAGTTCTTTTTGACAGCTACCACAACTCACTAGTTCCATTACATTACTATAACCTAAAAAGTTCTGTAAATAATGTTTATAACAAAAAAAAACTCCAGTTACTGTCTTCCATAAAAAAAAATAAAACTTTACATGACCTTATTAATCTCCACTTGTAAGTCCATGGCTGCCAGCTTTCTCTTCTCTTGAATCTTCAGTCTTGGCTCTTGTTTCAGTGATCTTGTATCTTGTCTCTCGAACTCTTGTCATCTTGTAAACTGGACTGCTGCTCAGCTCATCTTAAGGAATCTGTAACAGTTTCAAAAATACATGTTAATTTAAATTACATAATTCCTGTTCTTTGGTCCTAAAAAAAAAATTGTATTATTAGTACACATTACCCTGAAACAACATTATTATTCATTGTTTATTACTTAAAAAAAATGCTTTACCATAAAATCCTTTTTTGTTCTTTTCATTAGGCCTATTTATTTTCCTTCTTCTTAATTAAATTCTGCTTCAAATGTTAATCCTAACTTAAGACCTACCATCTATTTATTATTCATTACCTACATTATTTATGTTACCCTAAAATTCCCATAAGTTTCTAATACTTCCTATCAAAGACATTCTCTCTAAAAAAAAATTTACTTGTGACTCTTAACTTAACAAACTTAAAAAAAACTTTTACACTAGACTTAACTTATTATTCATTCTTAGTTACTAAATTTCTATATGTAAACTTTAGTACTTACAAACAAAAACTGCCTATTTCTCTCTACCTCTTAATCTCTTTCAATTATTACAATAATAATGTTACCTTGCATCTTTAAACTTTCTTCTTTTCAATTAAATTAGACATCTCATAACAATAAAAATTCTGCCTATACTCTTCTTATGGGTGTACAAACCAACAACAAAATTTCAAATTCTCAAGTTTCCTTATATTTAAATTATGCAATACAAATAACCTCTGTGGTGCCTGTACCCTTTTAGGCCTACCACCTTCTCCTCTCACAGCATGACAACTCTTATTCCTCGGGGTCTGTATTCACTGTTCCAAATCAAATATCTCAAAAAAATTAAAAACAAATTTATTATTTTAAGAAAACAAAAATTTACATTGAATTTACTATGGAGCCTGGAAATCTTAATGTCTCACAGCAGCTAACATGACTAAATCCCATGGAACCCCAGGTTTACATAACCTGTGCCCAAAAATTTAAGCATACCAGGCTTTCTCTGCACTGGTTTTACAGCATCACACACTATTTAGGGCCCCTGATCTGCCATCAGTCCCAAGGAGTTTTCCCACAACCCCTCTCTACACAAGCGCCTACCGCATTCCTCTCAATTGGCTATCGGTTTTACGGCATTCTTTTGGGATCCGACCATCAAGTTAGGGCTAATCGAACACTAAACCTCCATACTTCCAAACTAATGTAAATCAATTAAATTTTCTCTGTAATTTCTTAAAATCCAAATAAAAATTATTCAAACATGCCCAAGAAACTTTCAAAAAAAAAATTCATAATCTTATCTTCAAACCCTTAAAATAAAAATAAATAGATTACTCTGTTTTCTCCTTAATAACTGTAAACTGTCAACAAATATCATGTCGTAAATTTTAACTATGCTTACTGACTCTTAATCATAAAATCTCATTTGTCCTAATTAATAAACAACCGATTTCCTTAAAATCTCACTGTATCTCTCATACTCAAACTCCACTGGCTGAATATCTCAATAAATTCAAAAACAATTATCTAAACTCTTAAAGAAACTCCTCCCCAATTATTCAAATTACTTCACCTTATTTTATTTCATTACTTAAAACACCTTACTCAAAAAAAATTAATTAATTATCTAGCTATCTTCCATTATTATTTATTTACCGAACAAAACTTTCTCCTAAATTAATTTAGTAACATTCAATTTCACATTAGGCAAGTACACTAACTCTCTACAGCAATGTTTCTCATTTCCCTCCTTCCTAACTGAATCCAATCTTACTTAACCTCCAGGGAATTTACCTCACAAAATAACCAAAAATTTCACTGTAGTGCCTATCTGCTATAGGCCCACTACACAGGGGGCTCTCACCCCACCAACAAACTTCATTGAAATGGTACCCTATCCCATACAGGATAGCCACTTCGGTACTACCATGGGGAACTCCTGCCCCAAACTACTCACAACTCTCAGGATTCTCCTAACCCTTAATTCACGTAGCCAGCCCATCTCCTATGGTCTGCGCTACAATTCCCTTTCTTCCCAGGGACACAACACCTCACCTTAGGGTCCCTCGCCCTAAAGAAAACATTAATTTTGTCTCTCTGTTCCCTTGGAGTAAATTCCCTCTACACACAAAAACTATCCTTCCCACTTTTCTCAATGCTTATCGATTTTATAGTGTACCTCCTTAATAATGTTTACAAATCCCAAAAAAATATTTTTAAAACCGAGGTAGAATTTAACTAACAAAAACATAAACAACTTACAACGAAACACTTCTAGCCTATACATCATACACTTCTTAAAATAAATTACTTACATACTGAAAGTTCCTCTTCTCCTAAAACACACTTAAATTTAAATTTATTTAACCAATAGTCTATTTTCTTATCGCTAAGTTACCGTACAGCTGATCAAAACAAGGTCACGGCCTGTCCACGTCTCCGTATGAGCCCGTGACGTCACCGAATTCCATCAGGTGCGCCAACCCTCGCTTGCGGTTCCTCCGTTCTCCGCTAGGTCTCAGCACCTCCCCGTCACGTGTTCACTCTGCCACGTCCACTGACGTGTCGTTCTGAAACAACTCTCAACATTTTTCTAATTAAAACAAAACATCACTATAAATTCTATAACTCTCTTTTACATAAACTCTCGTTTTCTCTTTAATTCCTTTCTAACGTTTATCCTTCCCTCGACTGATTTAATTCGTACGTCTCGTCTCCTACGCGCACGAAAACAAAACAAACTTCTCTTGAAAATAATTCCTATTTACGACAAAAAACTTTATTTTAAATTATAATTCTCTTAACCTACAATCTTAAAATGAACTTCAATTAAATTAAACCACTTGCATTATCTCTAATAAGCATTTAACTTATAACGTATTCTCCTCACGTAATAATCCCCGATATAAATCTACAATAAATTCAACGACTTAAAACAACTTATCACTATAAACTTTATCCTTACAAGTATCCTCAAATAAACATCTGTTACGTCAAAAAAAAAAATCTCAAAGACTTCCTCCACTATAGACTAAAATTCCGTAATCCTCTCCTCAAGTAAACTCTTAATAACCTGCTATCAGAAGCTGAAACTAACTTAATAATAAACATAAAAATCTACCTCTCTCTCTCTCCAGAAATAGAACCTATCCGGCGAACTCTACCATTTCTGTCACGTGCACCTAGCCGGTGCCACCGCCATTTCTGTCACGTCTCACTTTCAGAGGGGGGAGAGAATCGTAGCTCTTTACATAGAAACAACTCGCTTGGCATCAACTAGTCTTAACTTCATAAAATACTTTACTGTACCTAGGATCATAGGTTCGTCATCCCGTACAGGATGTCTGGTGAGAGCTGAACTAAGGAGATTTTGCAAAATAACATAATACTTAATTAAAATTATTTTATTCTTAAAGTCAAATACTCAACATCATTTTAAAGAACATTTAAATAGCGGGATTACAATTTAAAACAATAATCTCTTTACTTCCTTAACGATTGAACGACCTTACAAGAGAGAGAATGAGAGAACTTCACTAAACACTTCCCTAGTCCTTCCGAATACCTCAAATCATAATTAATACTTAACATTAAAACAAAGATAAGTCCATACTCACATTTTCCGAAAAGCCTTTCTTGATCGATTACTTAAAACTAACGTAGGGGCCTCTCCTGCCCTTAAAATCCGAACGAACATTACATTTTAAAAATTATAACTAAACGACTAGTGACGAGGGCCATTGCCTCCGCCCGAAAACTTGAAGATGACTACATTATGACCTAACTTAAATTAAACGACTCGTGGCCTCTGGCGTCGACCATAGCTTCCGCCCGAAAGCTTGAATTCCTACATCACGAACGAACTAACAACTCGTGACCACAGGTGAGACGCATAGCCTCCGCCTGAGTGAGACTGAGTCACCAATCACTTGCGCTTAAATTCGCGCGCCCTGCCGCGCCTACCATAACAAAAGCTCGTTATTGAAGTCAAATTTACTAAACAACTAACTAGAACATCTGGGAAGACTACCCCCCCTCTACCCCAATGTGCAGGCCACACCGCGCGGCTTGTTACGACAGCGCGCCCCAGTAACTGCGGCCCGTGGCTGCGCCAGCGTGCGGCCAAACAAACAAACAAAATTCTGCAAGCCCGCAGCGCGCCGCGCCGGCCCCGTGCCCCAATTACTTGGTCACGCCACTTGCGCTGACGAGTGAACAGAGCAGCCAGCCCAGAGTCCCGTCAGTAAAGTCCCTAAATTTGATTTCAACAACCCTGCAAAATTTCAACCCGCGACAACACGTGACGCGTGTGCGGTTCTTACGTACTGTCTCGTAACGTCGGCGATGGTTCAGCAATGAGTAACTATGTCTCTCACAAAGACACGTGATGCGTGCGCAGTTCTTACGTACTGTCTCGTAACGTCGGCGATGGTTCAGCAATGAGTAACTATGTCCCTCACAAAGACACGTGACGCGTGCGCGGTTCTTACGTACTGTCTCGTAACGTCGGCGATGGTTCAGCAATGAGTAACTATGTCCCTCACAAAGACACGTGACGCGTGCGCGGTTCTTACGTACTGTCTCGTAACGTCGGCGATGGTTCAGCAATGAGTAACTATGTCCCTCTCAAAGACACGTGACGCGTGTGCGGTTCTTACGTACTGTCTCGTAACGTCGGCGATGGTTCAGCAATGAGTAACTATGTCCCACACAAAGACGCGTGACGCGTGCGCGGTTCTTACGTACTGTCTCGTAACGTCGGCGATGGTTCAGCAATGAGTAACTATGTCCCTCACAAAGACACGTGACGCGTGCGCGGTTCTTACGTACTTCTCGTAACGTCGGCGATGGTTCAGCAATGAGTAACTATGTCCCTCACAAAGACACGTGACGCGTGTGCGGTTCTTACGTACTGTCTCGTAACGTCGGCGATGGTTCAGCAATGAGTAACTATGTCCCTCACAAAGACACGTGATGCGTGTGCGGTTCTTACGTACTGTCTCGTAACGTCGGCGATGGTTCAGCAATGAGTAACTATGTCCCTCACAAAGACACGTGACGCGTGCGCGGTTCTTACGTACTGTCTCGTAACGTCGGCGATGGTTCAGCAATGAGTAACTATGTCCCTCACAAAGGCACGTGACGCGTGCGCGGTTCTTACGTACTGTCTCGTAACGTCGGCGATGGTTCAGCAATGAGTAACTATGTCCCTCTCAAAGACACGTGACGCGTGTGCGGTTCTTACGTACTGTCTCGTAACGTAGGCGATGGTTCAGCAATGAGTAACTATGTCCCTCACAAAGACACGTGATGCGTGTGCGGTTCTTACGTACTGTCTCGTAACGTCGGCGATGGTTCAGCAATGAGTAACTATGTCCCTCACAAAGACACGTGACGCGTGCGCGGTTCTTACGTACTGTCTCGTAACGTCGGCGATGGTTCAGCAATGAGTAACTATGTCCCTCACAAAGACACGTGACGCGTGTGCAGTTCTTACGTACTGTCTCGCAACGTCGGCGATGGTTCAGCAATGAGTAACTATGTCCCTCACAAAGACATGTGACGCGTGCGCGGTTCTTACGTACTGTCTCGTAACGTCGGCGATGGTTCAGCAATGAGTAACTATGTCCCTCTCAAAGACACGTGACGCGTGTGCGGTTCTTACGTATTGTCTCGTAACGTCGGCGATGGTTCAGCAATGAGTAACTATGTCCCACACAAAGAAGCGTGACGCGTGCGCGGTTCTTACGTACTGTCTCGTAACGTCGGCGATGGTTCAGCAATGAGTAACTATGTCCCTCACAAAGACACGTGACGCGTGTGCGGTTCTTACGTACTGTCTCGTAACGTTGGCGATGGTTCAGCAATGAGTAACTATGTCCCTCACAAAGTCACGTGACGCGTGCGCGGTTCTTACGTACTGTCTCGTAACGTCGGCGATGGTTCAGCAATGAGTAACTATGTCCCTCATAAAGACACGTGACGCGTTTGCGGTTCTTACGTACTGTCTCGTAACGTCGGCGATGGTTCAGCAATGAGTAACTATGTCCCTCACAAAGACACGTGACGCGTGTGCGGTTCTTACGTACTGTCTCGTAACGTCGGCGATGGTTCAGCAATGATTAACTATGTCCCTCACAAAGACACGTGATACGTGTGCGGTTCTTACGTACTGTCTCGTAACGTCGGCGATGGTTCAGCAATGAGTAACTATGTCTCTCACAAAGACACGTGATGCGTGCGCAGTTCTTACGTACTGTCTCGTAACGTCGGCGATGGTTCATCAATGAGTAACTATGTCCCTCACAAAGACACGTGATGCGTGCGCGGTTCTTACGTACTGTCTCGTAACGTCGGCGATGGTTCAGCAATGAGTAACTATGTCCCTCACAAAGACACGTGATGCGTGCGCAGTTCTTACGTACTGTCTCGTAACGTCGGCGATGGTTCAGCAATGAGTAACTATGTCCCTCACAAAGACACGTGACGCGTGTGCGGTTCTTACGTACTGTCTCGTAACGTCGGCGATGGTTCAGCAATGAGTAACTATGTCCCTCACAAAGACACGTGATGCGTGCGCAGTTCTTACGTACTGTCTCGTAACGTCGGCGATGGTTCAGCAATGAGTAACTATGTCCCTCACAAAGACACGTGACGCGTGTGCGGTTCTTACGTACTGTCTCGTAACGTCGGCGATGGTTCAGCAATGAGTAACTATGTCCCTCACAAAGACACGTGATGCGTGCGCAGTTCTTACGTACTGTCTCGTAACGTCGGCGATGGTTCAGCAATGAGTAACTATGTCCCTCACAAAGACACGTGATGCGTGCGCGGTTCTTACGTACTGTCTCGTAACGTCGGCGATGGTTCAGCAATGAGTAACTATGTCCCTCACAAAGACACGTGATGCGTGCGCAGTTCTTACGTACTGTCTCGTAACGTCGGCGATGGTTCAGCAATGAGTAACTATGTCCCTCACAAAGACACGGACGCGTGTGCGGTTCTTACGTACTGTCTCGTAACGTCGGCGATGGTTCAGCAATGAGTAACTATGTCCCTCACAAAGACACGTGATGCGTGTGCAGTTCTTACGTACTGTCTCGCAACGTCGGCGATGGTTCAGCAATGAGTAACTATGTCCCTCACAAAGACACGTGACGCGTACGCGGTTCTTACGTACTGTCTCGTAACGTCGGCGATGGTTCAGCAATGAGTAACTATGTTCCTCACAAAGACACGTGACGCGTGTGCGGTTCTTACGTACTGTCTCGTAACGTCGGCGATGGTTCAGCAATGAGTAACTATGTCCCTCACAAAGACGCGTGACGCGTGCGCGGTTCTTACGTACTGTTTCGTAACGTCGGCGATGGTTCAGCAATGAGTAACTATGTCCCTCACAAAGACACGTGACGCGTGTGCGGTTCTTACGTACTGTCTCGTAACGTTGGCGATGGTTCAGCAATGAGTAACTATGTCCCTCACAAAGTCACGTGACGCGTGCGCGGTTCTTACGTACTGTCTCGTAACGTCGGCGATGGTTCAGCAATGAGTAACTATGTCCCTCACAAAGACACGTGACGCGTGTGCGGTTCTTACGTACTGTCTCGTAATTTCGGCGATGGTTCAGCAATGAGTAACTATGTCCCTCACAAAGACACGTGACGCGTGTGCGGTTCTTACATACTGTCTCGTAACGTCGGCGATGGTTCAGCAATGAGTAACTATGTCCCTCACAAAGACACGTGACGCGTGTGCGGTTCTTACGTACTGTCTCGTAACGTCGGCGATGGTTCAGCAATGAGTAACTATGTCCCTCACAAAGCAACGTGATGCGTGCGCGGTTCTTACGTACTGTCTCGTAACGTCGGCGATGGTTCAGCAATGAGTAACTATGTCCCTCACAAAGACACGTGACGCGTGTGCGGTTCTTACGTACTGTCTCGTAACGTCGGCGATGGTTCAGCAATGAGTAACTATGTCCCTCACGAAGACACGTGACGCGTGGGCGGTTCTTACGTACTGTCTCGTAACGTCGGCGATGGTTCAGCAATGAGTAACTATGTCCTTCACAAAGGCACGTGACGCGTGTGCGGTTCTTACGTACTGTCTCGTAACGTCGGCGATGGTTCAGCAATGAGTAACTATGTTCCTAACAAAGACACGTGACGCGTGTGCGGTTCTTACGTACTGTCTCGTAACGTCGGCGATGGTTCAGCAATGAGTAACTATGTCTCTCACAAAGACACGTGATGCGTGCGCAGTTCTTATGTACTGTCTCGTAACGTCGGCGATGGTTCAGCAATGAGTAACTATGTCCCTCACAAAGACACGTGACGCGTGCGCGGTTCTTACGTACTGTCTCGTAACGTCGGCGATGGTTCAGCAATGAGTAACTATGTCCCTCACAAAGACACGTGACGCGTGCGCGGTTCTTACGTACTGTCTCGTAACGTCGGCGATGGTTCAGCAATGAGTAACTATGTCCCTCTCAAAGACACGTGACGCGTGTGCGGTTCTTACGTACTGTCTCGTAACGTCGGCGATGGTTCAGCAATGAGTAACTATGTCCCACACAAAGACGCGTGACGCGTGCGCGGTTCTTACGTACTGTCTCGTAACGTCGGCGATGGTTCAGCAATGAGTAACTATGTCCCTCACAAAGACACGTGACGCGTGCGCGGTTCTTACGTACTTCTCGTAACGTCGGCGATGGTTCAGCAATGAGTAACTATGTCCCTCACAAAGACACGTGACGCGTGTGCGGTTCTTACGTACTGTCTCGTAACGTCGGCGATGGTTCAGCAATGAGTAACTATGTCCCTCACAAAGACACGTGATGCGTGTGCGGTTCTTACGTACTGTCTCGTAACGTCGGCGATGGTTCAGCAATGAGTAACTATGTCCCTCACAAAGACACGTGACGCGTGCGCGGTTCTTACGTACTGTCTCGTAACGTCGGCGATGGTTCAGCAATGAGTAACTATGTCCGTCACAAAGACACGTGACGCGTGCGCGGTTCTTACGTACTGTCTCGTAACGTCGGCGATGGTTCAGCAATGAGTAACTATGTCCCTCTCAAAGACACGTGACGCGTGTGCGGTTCTTACGTACTGTCTCGTAACGTAGGCGATGGTTCAGCAATGAGTAACTATGTCCCTCACAAAGACACGTGATGCGTGTGCGGTTCTTACGTACTGTCTCGTAACGTCGGCGATGGTTCAGCAATGAGTAACTATGTCCCTCACAAAGACACGTGACGCGTGCGCGGTTCTTACGTACTGTCTCGTAACGTCGGCGATGGTTCAGCAATGAGTAACTATGTCCCTCACAAAGACACGTGACGCGTGTGCAGTTCTTACGTACTGTCTCGCAACGTCGGCGATGGTTCAGCAATGAGTAACTATGTCCCTCACAAAGACATGTGACGCGTGCGCGGTTCTTACGTACTGTCTCGTAACGTCGGCGATGGTTCAGCAATGAGTAACTATGTCCCTCTCAAAGACACGTGACGCGTGTGCGGTTCTTACGTATTGTCTCGTAACGTCGGCGATGGTTCAGCAATGAGTAACTATGTCCCACACAAAGACGCGTGACGCGTGCGCGGTTCTTACGTACTGTCTCGTAACGTCGGCGATGGTTCAGCAATGAGTAACTATGTCCCTCACAAAGACACGTGACGCGTGTGCGGTTCTTACGTACTGTCTCGTAACGTTGGCGATGGTTCAGCAATGAGTAACTATGTCCCTCACAAAGTCACGTGACGCGTGCGCGGTTCTTACGTACTGTCTCGTATCGTCGGCGATGGTTCAGCAATGAGTAACTATGTCCCTCATAAAGACACGTGACGCGTTTGCGGTTCTTACGTACTGTCTCGTAACGTCGGCGATGGTTCAGCAATGAGTAACTATGTCCCTCACAAAGACACGTGACGCGTGTGCGGTTCTTACGTACTGTCTCGTAACGTCGGCGATGGTTCAGCAATGATTAACTATGTCCCTCACAAAGACACGTGATACGTGTGCGGTTCTTACGTACTGTCTCGTAACGTCGGCGATGGTTCAGCAATGAGTAACTATGTCTCTCACAAAGACACGTGATGCGTGCGCAGTTCTTACGTACTGTCTCGTAACGTCGGCGATGGTTCATCAATGAGTAACTATGTCCCTCACAAAGACACGTGATGCGTGCGCGGTTCTTACGTACTGTCTCGTAACGTCGGCGATGGTTCAGCAATGAGTAACTATGTCCCTCACAAAGACACGTGATGCGTGCGCAGTTCTTACGTACTGTCTCGTAACGTCGGCGATGGTTCAGCAATGAGTAACTATGTCCCTCACAAAGACACGTGACGCGTGTGCGGTTCTTACGTACTGTCTCGTAACGTCGGCGATGGTTCAGCAATGAGTAACTATGTCCCTCACAAAGACACGTGATGCGTGCGCAGTTCTTACGTACTGTCTCGTAACGTCGGCGATGGTTCAGCAATGAGTAACTATGTCCCTCACAAAGACACGTGATGCGTGCGCGGTTCTTACGTACTGTCTCGTAACGTCGGCGATGGTTCAGCAATGAGTAACTATGTCCCTCACAAAGACACGTGATGCGTGCGCAGTTCTTACGTACTGTCTCGTAACGTCGGCGATGGTTCAGCAATGAGTAACTATGTCCCTCACAAAGACACGTGATGCGTGCGCGGTTCTTACGTACTGTCTCGTAACGTCGGCGATGGTTCAGCAATGAGTAACTATGTCCCTCACAAAGACACGTGACGCGTGTGCGGTTCTTACGTACTGTCTCGTAATTTCGGCGATGGTTCAGCAATGAGTAACTATGTCCCTCACAAAGACACGTGATGCGTGCGCGGTTCTTACGTACTGTCTCGTAACGTCGGCGATGGTTCAGCAATGAGTAACTATGTCCCTCACAAAGACACGTGATGCGTGCGCGGTTCTTACGTACTTCTCGTAACGTCGGCGATGGTTCAGCAATGAGTAACTATGTCCCTCACAAAGACATGTGATGCGTGTGCGGTTCTTACGTACTGTCTCGTAACGTCGGCGATGGTTCAGCAATGAGTAACTATGTCCCTCACAAAGACACGTGACGCGTGCGCGGTTCTTACGTACTGTCTCGTAACGTCGGCGATGGTTCAGCAATGAGTAACTATGTCCCTCACAAAGACACGTGACGCGTGTGCGGTTCTTACGTACTGTCTCGTAACGTCGGCGATGGTTCAGCAATGAGTAACTATGTCCCTCACAAAGACACGTGATGCGTGTGCGGTTCTTACGTACTGTCTCGTAACGTCGGCGATGGTTCAGCAATGAGTAACTATGTCCCTCACAAAGACACGTGACGCGTGCGCGGTTCTTACGTACTGTCTCGTAACGTCGGCGATGGTTCAGCAATGAGTAACTATGTCCCTCACAAAGACACGTGACGCGTGCGCGGTTCTTACGTACTGTCTCGTAACGTCGGCGATGGTTCAGCAATGAGTAACTATGTCCCTCTCAAAGACACGTGACGCGTGTGCGGTTCTTACGTACTGTCTCGTAACGTCGGCGATGGTTCAGCAATGAGTAACTATGTCCCACACAAAGACGCGTGACGCGTGCGCGGTTCTTACGTACTGTCTCGTAACGTCGGCGATGGTTCAGCAATGAGTAACTATGTCCCTCACAAAGACACGTGACGCGTGCGCGGTTCTTACGTACTGTCTCGTAACGTCGGCGATGGTTCAGCAATGAGTAACTATGTCCCTCACAAAGACACGTGACGCGTGTGCGGTTCTTACGTACTGTCTCGTAACGTCGGCGATGGTTCAGCAATGAGTAACTATGTCCCTCACAAAGACACGTGATGCGTGTGCGGTTCTTACGTACTGTCTCGTAACGTCGGCGATGGTTCAGCAATGAGTAATTATGTCCCTCACAAAGACACGTGACGCGTGCGCGGTTCTTACGTACTGTCTCGTAACGTCGGCGATGGTTCAGCAATGAGTAACTATGTCCCTCACAAAGACACGTGACGCGTGCGCGGTTCTTACGTACTGTCTCGTAACGTCGGCGATTGTTCAGCAATGAGTAACTATGTCCCTCTCAAAGACACGTGACGCGTGTGCGGTTCTTACGTATTGTCTCGTAACGTCGGCGATGGTTCAGCAATGAGTAACTATGTCCCACACAAAGACGCGTGACGCGTGCGCGGTTCTTACGTACTGTCTCGTAACGTCGGCGATGGTTCAGCAATGAGTAACTATGTCCCTCACAAAGACACGTGATGCGTGCGCGGTTCTTACGTACTGTCTCGTAACGTCGGCGATGGTTCAGCAATGAGTAACTATGTCCCTCACAAAGACACGTGATGCGTGTGCGGTTCTTACGTACTGTCTCGTAACGTCGGCGATGGTTCAGCAATGAGTAACTATGTCCCTCACAAAGACACGTGATGCGTGCGCGGTTCTTACGTACTGTCTCGTAACGTCGGCGATGGTTCAGCAATGAGTAACTATGTCCCTCACAAAGACACGTGATGCGTGCGCGGTTCTTACGTACTGTCTCGTAACGTCGGCGATGGTTCAGCAATGAGTAACTATGTCCCTCACAAAGACACGTGACGCGTGTGCGGTTCTTACGTACTGTCTCGTAACGTCGGCGATGGTTCAGCAATGAGTAACTATGTCCCTCACAAAGACACGTGACGCGTGTGCGGTTCTTACGTACTGTCTCGTAACTTAGGCGATGGTTCAGCAATGAGTAACTATGTCCCTCACAAAGACACGTGATGCGTGCGCGGTTCTTACGTACTGTCTCGTAACGTCGGCGATGGTTCAGCAATGAGTAACTATGTCCCTCACAAAGACACGGACGCGTGTGCGGTTCTTACGTACTGTCTCGTAACGTCGGCGATGGTTCAGCAATGAGTAACTATGTCCGTCACAAAGACACGTGATGCGTGTGCAGTTCTTACGTACTGTCTCGCAACGTCGGCGATGGTTCAGCAATGAGTAACTATGTCCCTCACAAAGACACGTGACGCGTGCGCGGTTCTTACGTACTGTCTCGTAACGTCGGCGATGGTTCAGCAATGAGTAAATATGTCCCTCACAAAGACACGTGACGCGTGTGCGGTTCTTACGTACTGTCTCGTAACGTCGGCGATGGTTCAGCAATGAGTAACTATGTCCCTCACTAAGACGCGTGACGCGTGCGCGGTTCTTACGTACTGTCTCGTAACGTCGGCGATGGTTCAGCAATGAGTAACTATGTCCCTCACAAAGACACGTGACGCGTGTGCGGTTCTTACGTACTGTCTCGTAACGTTGGCGATGGTTCAGCAATGAGTAACTATGTCCCTCACAAAGTCACATGACGCGTGCGCGGTTCTTACGTACTGTCTCGTAACGTCGGCGATGGTTCAGCAATGAGTAACTATGTCCCTCATAAAGACACGTGACGCGTTTGCGGTTCTTACGTACTGTCTCGTAACGTCGGCGATGGTTCAGCAATGAGTAACTATGTCCCTCACAAAGACACGTGACGCGTGTGCGGTTCTTACGTACTGTCTCGTAACGTCGGCGATGGTTCAGCAATGATTAACTATGTCCCTCACAAAGACACGTGATACGTGTGCGGTTCTTACGTACTGTCTCGTAACGTCGGCGATGGTTCAGCAATGAGTAACTATGTCCCTCACAAAGACACGTGACGCGTGTGCGGTTCTTACGTACTGTCTTGTAACGTCGGCGATGGTTCAGCAATGAGTAACTATGTCCCACACAAAGACGCGTGACGCGTGTGCGGTTCTTACGTACTGTCTCGTAACGTCGGCGATGGTTCAGCAATGAGTAACTATGTCCCTCACAAAGACACGTGATGCATGCGCGGTTCTTACGTACTGTCTCGTAACGTCGGCGATGGTTCAGCAATGAGTAACTATGTCCCTCACAAAGACACGTGATGCGTGTGCGGTTCTTACGTACTGTCTCGTAACATCGGCGATGGTTCAGCAATGAGTAACTATGTCCCTCACAAAGACACGTGATGCGTGCGCGGTTCTTACGTACTGTCTCGTAACGTCGGCGATGGTTCAGCTATGAGTAACTATGTCCCTCACGAAGACACGTGACGCGTGGGCGGTTCTTACGTACTGTCTCGTAACGTCGGCGATGGTTCAGCAATGAGTAACTATGTCCCTCACAAAGGCACATGACGCGTGTGCGGTTCTTACGTACTGTCTCGTAACGTCGGCGATGGTTCAGCAATGAGTAACTATGTTCCTCACAAAGACACGTGATGCGTGTGCGGTTCTTACATACTGTCTCGTAACGTCGGCGATGGATCAGCAATGAGTAACTATGTCCCTCACAAAGACACGTGATGCGTGCGCAGTTCTTACGTACTGTCTCGTAACGTCGGCGATGGTTCAGCAATGAGTAACTATGTCCCTCACAAAGACACGTGATGCGTGCGCGGTTCTTACGTACTGTCTCGTAACGTCGGCGATGGTTCAGCAATGAGTAACTATGTCCCTCACAAAGACACGTGATGCGTGCGCAGTTCTTACGTACTGTCTCGTAACGTCGGCGATGGTTCAGCAATGAGTAACTATGTCCCTCACAAAGACACGTGACGCGTGTGCGGTTCTTACGTACTGTCTCGTAACGTCGGCGATGGTTCAGCAATGAGTAACTATGTCCCTCACAAAGACACGTGATGCGTGCGCGGTTCTTACGTACTGTCTCGTAACTCCGGCGATGGTTCAGCAATGAGTAACTATGTCCCTCACGAAGACACGTGATGCGTGTGCGGTTCTTACGTACTGTCTCGTAACGTCGGCGATGGTTCAGCAATGAGTAACTATGTCCCTCACAAAGAAACGTGACGCGTGTGCGGTTCTTACGTACTGTCTCGTAACGTCGGCGATGGTTCAGCAATGAGTAACTATGTCCCTCACAAAGACATGTGACGCGTGTGCGGTTCTTACGTACTGTCTCGTAACGTCGGTTATGGTTCAGCAATGAGTAACTATGTCCCTCACAAAGACATGTGACGCGTGTGCGGTTCTTACGTACTGTCTCGTAACGTCGGCGATGGTTCAGCAATGAGTAACTATGTCCCTCACAAAGACACGTGACGCGTGTGCGGTTCTTACGTACTGTCTCGTAACGTCGGCGATGGTTCAGCAATGAGTAACTATGTCCCTCACAAATACACGTGATGCGTGCGCGTTTCTTACGTACTGTCTCGTAACGTCGGCGATGGTTCAGCAATGAGTAACTATGTCCCTCACAAAGACACGGACGCGTGTGCGGTTCTTACGTACTGTCTCGTAACGTCGGCGATGGTTCAGCAATGAGTAACTATGTCCCTCACAAAGACACGTGACGCGTGCGCGGTTCTTACGTACAGTCTCGTAACGTCGGCGATTGTTCAGCAATGAGTAACTATGTCCCTCACAAAGATACGTGACGCGTGTGCGGTTCTTACGTACTGTCTCGTAACGTCGGCGATGGTTCAGCAATGAGTAACTATGTCCCTCACAAAGACACGTGACGCGTGCGCGGTTCTTACGTACTGTCTCGTAACGTCGGCGATGGTTCAGCAATGAGTAACTATGTCCCTCACAAAGACACGTGACGCGTGCGCGGTTCTTACGTACTGTCTCGTAACGTCGGCGATGGTTCAGCAATGAGTAACTATGTCCCTCACAAAGACACGTGACGCGTGTGCGGTTCTTACGTACTGTCTCGTAACGTCGGCGATGGTTCAGCAATGAGTAACTATGTCCCTCACAAAGACACGTGACGCGTGCGCGGTTCTTACGTACTGTCTCGTAACGTCGGCGATGGTTCAGCAATGAGTAACTATGTCCCTCACAAAGACACGTGACGCGTGCGCGGTTCTTACGTACTGTCTCGTAACGTCGGCGATGGTTCAGCAATGAGTAACTATGTCCCTCACAAAGACACGTGACGCGTGTGCGGTTCTTACGTACTGTCTCGTAACGTCGGCGATGGTTCAGCAATGAGTAACTATGTCCCACACAAAGACGCGTGACGCGTGCGCGGTTCTTACGTACTGTCTCGTAACGTCGGCGATGGTTCAGCAATGAGTAACTATGTCCCTCACAAAGGCACGTGATGCATGCGCGGTTCTTACGTACTGTCTCGTAACGTCGGCGATGGTTCAGCAATGAGTAACTATGTCCCTCACAAAGACACGTGATGCGTGTGCGGTTCTTACGTACTGTCTCGTAACGTCGGCGATGGTTCAGCAATGAGTAACTATGTCCCTCACAAAGACACGTGATGCGTGCGCGGTTCTTACGTACTGTCTCGTAACGTCGGCGATGGTCCAGCAATGAGTAACTATGTCCCTCACGAAGACACGTGACGCGTGTGCGGTTCTTTTGTACTGTCTCGTAACGTCGGCGATGGTTCAGCAATGAGTAACTATGTCCCTCACAAAGACACGTGACGCGTGTGCGGTTCTTAAGTACTGTCTCGTAACGTCGGCGATGGTTCAGCAATGAGTAACTATGTCCCTCACAAAGACACGTGACGCGTGTGCGGTTCTTACGTACTGTCTCGTAACGTCGGCGATGGTTCAGCAATGAGTAACTATGTCCCTCACAAAGACACGTAACGCGTGTGCGGTTCTTACGTACTGTCTCGTAACGTCGGCGATGGTTCAGCAATGAGTAACTATGTCCCTCACAAAGACACGTGATGCGTGCGCGGTTCTTACGTACTGTCTCGTAACGTCGGCGATGGTTCAGCAATGAGTAACTATGTCCCTCACAAAGACACGTGACGCGTGTGCGGTTCTTACGTACTGTCTCGTAACGCCGGCGATGGTTCAGCAATGAGTAACTATGTCCCTCACTAAGACGCGTGACGCGTGCGCGGTTCTTACGTACTGTCTCGTAACGTCGGCGATGGTTCAGCAATGAGTAACTATGTCCGTCACAAAGACACGTGATGGGTGTGCAGTTCTTACGTACTGTCTCGCAACGTCGGCGATGGTTCAGCAATGAGTAACTATGTCCCTCACAAAGACACGTGACGCGTGCGCGGTTCTTACGTACTGTCTCGTAACGTCGGCGATGGTTCAGCAATGAGTAAATATGTCCCTCACAAAGACACGTGACGCGTGTGCGGTTCTTACGTACTGTCTCGTAACGTCGGCGATGGTTCAGCAATGAGTAACTATGTCCCTCACTAAGACGCGTGACGCGTGCGCGGTTCTTACGTACTGTCTCGTAACGTCTGCGATGGTTCAGCAATGAGTAACTATGTCCCTCACAAAGACACGTGACGCGTGTGCGGTTCTTACGTACTGTCTCGTAACGTTGGCGATGGTTCAGCAATGAGTAACTATGTCCCTCACAAAGTCACATGACGCGTGCGCGGTTCTTACGTACTGTCTCGTAACGTCGGCGATGGTTCAGCAATGAGTAACTATGTCCCTCATAAAGACACGTGACGCGTTTGCGGTTCTTACGTACTGTCTCGTAACGTCGGCGATGGTTCAGCAATGAGTAACTATGTCCCTCACAAAGACACGTGACGCGTGTGCGGTTCTTACGTACTGTCTCGTAACGTCGGCGATGGTTCAGCAATGATTAACTATGTCCCTCACAAAGACACGTGATACGTGTGCGGTTCTTACGTACTGTCTCGTAACGTCGGCGATGGTTCAGCAATGAGTAACTATGTCCCTCACAAAGACACGTGACGCGTGTGCGGTTCTTACGTACTGTCTTGTAACGTCGGCGATGGTTCAGCAATGAGTAACTATGTCCCACACAAAGACGCGTGACGCGTGTGCGGTTCTTACGTACTGTCTCGTAACGTCGGCGATGGTTCAGCAATGAGTAACTATGTCCCTCACAAAGACACGTGATGCATGCGCGGTTCTTACGTACTGTCTCGTAACGTCGGCGATGGTTCAGCAATGAGTAACTATGTCCCTCACAAAGACACGTGATGCGTGTGCGGTTCTTACGTACTGTCTCGTAACATCGGCGATGGTTCAGCAATGAGTAACTATGTCCCTCACAAAGACACGTGATGCGTGCGCGGTTCTTACGTACTGTCTCGTAACGTCGGCGATGGTTCAGCTATGAGTAACTATGTCCCTCACGAAGACACGTGACGCGTGGGCGGTTCTTACGTACTGTCTCGTAACGTCGGCGATGGTTCAGCAATGAGTAACTATGTCCCTCACAAAGGCACATGACGCGTGTGCGGTTCTTACGTACTGTCTCGTAACGTCGGCGATGGTTCAGCAATGAGTAACTATGTTCCTCACAAAGACACGTGATGCGTGTGCGGTTCTTACATACTGTCTCGTAACGTCGGCGATGGATCAGCAATGAGTAACTATGTCCCTCACAAAGACACGTGATGCGTGCGCAGTTCTTACGTACTGTCTCGTAACGTCGGCGATGGTTCAGCAATGAGTAACTATGTCCCTCACAAAGACACGTGATGCGTGCGCGGTTCTTACGTACTGTCTCGTAACGTCGGCGATGGTTCAGCAATGAGTAACTATGTCCCTCACAAAGACACGTGATGCGTGCGCAGTTCTTACGTACTGTCTCGTAACGTCGGCGATGGTTCAGCAATGAGTAACTATGTCCCTCACAAAGACACGTGACGCGTGTGCGGTTCTTACGTACTGTCTCGTAACGTCGGCGATGGTTCAGCAATGAGTAACTATGTCCCTCACAAAGACACGTGATGCGTGCGCGGTTCTTACGTACTGTCTCGTAACTCCGGCGATGGTTCAGCAATGAGTAACTATGTCCCTCACGAAGACACGTGATGCGTGTGCGGTTCTTACGTACTGTCTCGTAACGTCGGCGATGGTTCAGCAATGAGTAACTATGTCCCTCACAAAGAAACGTGACGCGTGTGCGGTTCTTACGTACTGTCTCGTAACGTCGGCGATGGTTCAGCAATGAGTAACTATGTCCCTCACAAAGACATGTGACGCGTGTGCGGTTCTTACGTACTGTCTCGTAACGTCGGTTATGGTTCAGCAATGAGTAACTATGTCCCTCACAAAGACATGTGACGCGTGTGCGGTTCTTACGTACTGTCTCGTAACGTCGGCGATGGTTCAGCAATGAGTAACTATGTCCCTCACAAAGACACGTGACGCGTGTGCGGTTCTTACGTACTGTCTCGTAACGTCGGCGATGGTTCAGCAATGAGTAACTATGTCCCTCACAAATACACGTGATGCGTGCGCGTTTCTTACGTACTGTCTCGTAACGTCGGCGATGGTTCAGCAATGAGTAACTATGTCCCTCACAAAGACACGGACGCGTGTGCGGTTCTTACGTACTGTCTCGTAACGTCGGCGATGGTTCAGCAATGAGTAACTATGTCCCTCACAAAGACACGTGACGCGTGCGCGGTTCTTACGTACAGTCTCGTAACGTCGGCGATTGTTCAGCAATGAGTAACTATGTCCCTCACAAAGATACGTGACGCGTGTGCGGTTCTTACGTACTGTCTCGTAACGTCGGCGATGGTTCAGCAATGAGTAACTATGTCCCTCACAAAGACACGTGACGCGTGCGCGGTTCTTACGTACTGTCTCGTAACGTCGGCGATGGTTCAGCAATGAGTAACTATGTCCCTCACAAAGACACGTGACGCGTGCGCGGTTCTTACGTACTGTCTCGTAACGTCGGCGATGGTTCAGCAATGAGTAACTATGTCCCTCACAAAGACACGTGACGCGTGTGCGGTTCTTACGTACTGTCTCGTAACGTCGGCGATGGTTCAGCAATGAGTAACTATGTCCCTCACAAAGACACGTGACGCGTGCGCGGTTCTTACGTACTGTCTCGTAACGTCGGCGATGGTTCAGCAATGAGTAACTATGTCCCTCACAAAGACACGTGACGCGTGCGCGGTTCTTACGTACTGTCTCGTAACGTCGGCGATGGTTCAGCAATGAGTAACTATGTCCCTCACAAAGACACGTGACGCGTGTGCGGTTCTTACGTACTGTCTCGTAACGTCGGCGATGGTTCAGCAATGAGTAACTATGTCCCACACAAAGACGCGTGACGCGTGCGCGGTTCTTACGTACTGTCTCGTAACGTCGGCGATGGTTCAGCAATGAGTAACTATGTCCCTCACAAAGGCACGTGATGCATGCGCGGTTCTTACGTACTGTCTCGTAACGTCGGCGATGGTTCAGCAATGAGTAACTATGTCCCTCACAAAGACACGTGATGCGTGTGCGGTTCTTACGTACTGTCTCGTAACGTCGGCGATGGTTCAGCAATGAGTAACTATGTCCCTCACAAAGACACGTGATGCGTGCGCGGTTCTTACGTACTGTCTCGTAACGTCGGCGATGGTCCAGCAATGAGTAACTATGTCCCTCACGAAGACACGTGACGCGTGTGCGGTTCTTTTGTACTGTCTCGTAACGTCGGCGATGGTTCAGCAATGAGTAACTATGTCCCTCACAAAGACACGTGACGCGTGTGCGGTTCTTAAGTACTGTCTCGTAACGTCGGCGATGGTTCAGCAATGAGTAACTATGTCCCTCACAAAGACACGTGACGCGTGTGCGGTTCTTACGTACTGTCTCGTAACGTCGGCGATGGTTCAGCAATGAGTAACTATGTCCCTCACAAAGACACGTAACGCGTGTGCGGTTCTTACGTACTGTCTCGTAACGTCGGCGATGGTTCAGCAATGAGTAACTATGTCCCTCACAAAGACACGTGATGCGTGCGCGGTTCTTACGTACTGTCTCGTAACGTCGGCGATGGTTCAGCAATGAGTAACTATGTCCCTCACAAAGACACGTGACGCGTGTGCGGTTCTTACGTACTGTCTCGTAACGCCGGCGATGGTTCAGCAATGAGTAACTATGTCCCTCACAAAGACACATGACGCGTGTGCGGTTCTTACTTACTGTCTCGTAACGTCGGCGATGGTTCAGCAATGAGTAACTATGTCCCTCACAAAGACACGTGATGCGTGCGCGGTTCTTACGTACTGTCTCGTAACGTCGGCGATGGTTCAGCAATGAGTAACTATGTCCCTCACAAAGACACGTGACGCGTGTGCGGTTCTTACGTACTGTCTCGTAACGTCGGCGATGGTTCAGCAATGAGTAACTATGTCCCTCACAAAGACACGTGACGCGTGTGCGGTTCTAACGTACTGTCTCGTAACGTCGGCGATGGTTCAGCAATGAGTAACTATGTCCCTCACAAAGACACATGACGCGTGTGCGGTTCTTACGTACTGTCTCGTAACGTCGGCGATGGTTCAGCAATGAGTAACTATGTCCCTCACAAAGACTCTTGACGCGTGTGCGGTTCTTACGTACTGTCTCGTAACGTCGGCGATGGTTCAGCAACGAGTAACTATGTCCCTCACAAAGACACGTGACGCGTGTGCGGTTCTTACGTACTGTCTCGTAACGTCGGCGATGGTTCAGCAATGAGTAACTATGTCCCTCACAA